>NC_140005.1:39315316-39340316 GCF_964263955.1 Coregonus lavaretus | reverse complement strand
TCCAAACCTTTGACTGGTACTGTACATGCTTATCAAATATTGTTGAAGCAATAGATTTTCAGGACATACTCTTAAAATGAATGATAAAGGAAAACAAAACCTGTATGCGAATAATCTAAGTTATTATATTTAATTATTCACTTAACGTTTGTTCAGTATGGGGAAATGCATTAGTGTATTAACTTTTATTGTCATGAGTCTTGTCCTGGAGGAAGAACTTTAGAACTTTAGATAGGCCAGCTGCAAAGTCAAAAGTGGCTGTATTGTAAATATTTATGAAAACGAAAATGTACTTTTCGTTTTTAATTCAAGGCTAGGGTTAGGTATTAGGGTTAGCAGTGTGGTTAAGGTTAGGGTTAAGGTTAGGGTTAGGTTTTTATCAGATTGTATGGCTTTGTGGCTGTGCCAGCTAATAACCACTCTGCAGAGCTGCCTCCAGAACAAGATTAATGACAGGAAATGGTATCCTGCTTTGTTTAACCCTCAAGTTGACCCTGAGGCCTTCAAAAACAAGCCAAACAAAGTAAATGGTTGGTGAAAATACATTGAACTATTCTAAGCACTACATTAAAAAAAGTATATGAACATAATTTCCAGAGGAAAGTGATATATTATTTGGTATCTGAAAGTGTGACCTGTTAGATTCAGTGAAATTCTCATGTTCTATGACTGAGTGGAATTTCTTTGAATTGAGCTGAATGAAATTCTACCTCCTGTCACTCAAAATCAAATTCCAATTCCAATTTGAATTTCAACTCATGAGTTGAATGGGAGTAAATTCCAAAATTCTGAATTGAGCCCAACCCTGTTTCAGAGGTGTGAATGCATGGTAATGAACCTTTGCATAAGAGACAACTAGGATGATTAATATGAGTTAGTTACAGTGCTGTCAACCCCTGTAATAACAGACACCAACAGCCATGACACCATCAGTATGAGTACACTGATGACCCCAGACACACACACACACACACACACACACACACACACACACACACACACACACACACACACACACACACACACACACACACACACACCCATATACACACACCAGACCACAACTGATTTGTATGTACTGATCACTCATAAAGATAGTCACTGTCAGGTTTTGCTTGTCCCTGCAGGGTAGGACTAAAAAGATCGGTCCCTCAACGACCATAACTTAGGACCTTCACTCCTAACCTTTAACTTCTGTGTGACAGTTGACCTCTTGAAGGTCAGTGGTAACATCTCTTTACACTCTGAATACTAGGACCCAGAGCACAGACACACACGCATAGGGACACATGAGATACAGCACTATGACCATTAACTATTAGATTCAGACCATGCAATGATATGAGCCACAAAGGAGACATTATTTTAGGGTTAGAGACTCCTATGGAGTGTTGCATAATACCACATAATACTTGCGTAACTCCTGTACTACATAGACCAGGTGAGGAGACTGTTGTTTTTCCAATCAGACATGGGTTCAAATACTACTTGAAATCATTTAAAACTTTTGTTGTGTTTGATTGAGCTTATCTGTTGCAATGGAACCAATAGAAAAGTCCCAAAAGTGCAAACCCCACCCACCTAGCACTCCAGGCAACCTAAAGCAAACACTACAAGTATTTAAAAGATTTCAAATAGTATTTGAACCCAGGTCTGGTTGACTAAATCCAGAGCTTAGGCTCAGTTCATATCCTCCTTTCACCAGCAATTCAGCTTTTAGACCTGAATGTTGATACAGCACTGAGAGATGACCTAAGATGTATTGAGTTGTTGTAAAGTTATGGCAACACATAAAATCGTCTTCAGACAAATGAATTAGTGGAAACATGAACACAAGACCCAAGCAACAGCAAAATGTGTTCCATTGCAAAATAATAAACAGTTCACACCCAAACTAGTATTTTATCTAGGCACACACACACACACACACACACACACACAGTCTTGTACAGATTTTAGTTTGTTTACTATTCTTGTGGGGATTTCTGGTCCCCACAAAAATAGTTAAACACATCCACACACACACACACACACACACACACACACACACACACACACACACACACACACACACACACACACACACACATACACACCATGTTCATTGTACCTACAATCTCTCACAGTCTCATGTGAGAATTAGCAGTTCATCCATGTTTCTCAAACCTAAAATGTTGAAGTGTTTAAGGTTAAGTTTAGGCATTAACTCTGAATTCTTAAGGTTTGGCATTAACTCCGAATGGTTACGTTAAGAGTTAAGGTTTGGGATAGGCTTAAAAAACAACAACACCCTAACAAAACCAAACCTACATGAAGGTAACAGTGCACACTGTTGCCCCTTGTGGCTGGTTTACACGTCATCTCCCGACGTCCTCAGACATGGATGGACGTCGTATACTGACGTGTATCACAGGTGACCTGCCTGCATTGTACATGGTACAGTACGTGCAGTACAACTTCATTGATCCCCTCTATGACCTGTGAATGGGTTAGGACTGGGAGTGTCTGGGAGTACCTTTCTACCTGTCTAGAACAACAGGGCTAATAGACTCAAACATCTCAGATCAGTACCATTTCAAACCAGTGTCTCCATTCACCAATACACCTCCGATCTATCTGCTATTATAAAACGGGTGTGTCTAATCCTGAATGCTGATTGGTTACCACCGGCTAAATCTATGACGTTAATATGCCTATTTGCTCTGTTCCATCTGAATGCGCAATCCACTGTCTCATCAACCCAGCCAAGCAATTTATAAACTTGATCTCCACTATAAAAAGCATCTAGACATTATCTCACATTTCTTTTAGAATAACATTTCATTTTCAACAGCGGAGATTTGTATAAACCTTGCTGTCTGTCTCTCCAACATTTACAACATTGTTTAAATATTCAAATTCGATCTCCAGCTGTCCCATAGTAATGGACGTGTAGGGGTCGGGACGAGACAGACAGGCAGGCAGCGTTTCTCAGCCAGTCGACATCATGAATCAGCTGGCATCATTTTTATGGATATATACAAAGAAATGTCAATTGAAAAAAGGTAAAAACCAAGCAAAGTGCAGCTAGTTTGTAGTCTTTACAGCTTCAGTTTGAAGTGATTGTGTTAGCTGTGTTGTTGGCTAGCTCCTCTGAACAACAGTGTCCTGACGAAAGAGCACATGTTCTATGCCAGTTGAAATCGAGCCTCATTAGCTCAATGTTATGGATGTATCCAAATAAATGTCACTAGAAAACAGCTTAAACAAATGCAAATACTGTTGTTATTCTTTTTGACGTTTGACGTGACTGTAAGTTAGCCGTAGTTGGCTAGCTAGCAAGCAAGGGATAAGAACGTTGCCAGCCAGTATGGCAATGGAACATTTAGAACGAACGACTGAACGACCGGGTCGCGTCTCTGGCAACCGAACCAATAGAAGAACGACCAGCCAGCTTGGGTAGCAACCCTAGATTTGTGTCGGGACTATATCTTGTGGAAGGATGAAATAGTATGAATAAATTAATAAAAGTAACATTTTTAATGAAAATAGGTCAATCATTATTTGAATATTTACATTTATATTTTAGTAATTTAGCAGACGCTCAATATGTTGGTAACCCTTTGTATAAAAGTGATAATGCCCGATAAACCGGTGTTTGGAGGATATATTGGCATGGTTTGCTGGCCCTCGATTAACAACACCCGTGCCAATATATCCTCCAAACACAGGCTTCTCTGGCATTATCACTTAACTGTTACACACGGGAGACAGGAGCAGTTGGTTAGGTCATCAATCTCTTACTGTTATAGAGATGATCTACCTCTTATGTGTCTGTTACTGTTATTGACACAGGAGACAGGAGATGTTATTGGTAAAAAAGCAGCCAGATCAGTTTCAGACAGGCTTCTACAGGCCTGGAGCTGTTTGAAACCCAACATGGGAAAGGTTGCTCCAAGGTTGTGGGAAATTTGTTGGGTGAACATATATGAGTGAGCAGCAGGCATGTAACAGCATGGTCGGGTGTGTTGCGTCAGAACCCTGTGTGTGTGTGTGTGTGTGTGTGTGTGTGCGTGCGTGTGGTGGTTCATTCAGACACACTGATTTCGTAAGGTCCCCGTCTTTCACACTCGCTCTCTCACTTCCTCTCTTCCCCTCTCTGTTCATCCACATGTGTGTGGTAGTACTATGACCAAACCTGGCACCCCTATGCAGAGGAGCCAATCCCTTCCACCGTATCCTCTGCTATCCTATCCCCTTCATGTGGACCATATGTAAAGACAACACACTGATTTCATAAGTTCCCTGCTTTTCACCCATTCACCTCTCTCTTACTGTCTTTCTCTCTCTTTGCTCATCCACAGACATTCATACTATACTATGACACAACTTGACAGCCCATATTACCATATCTCCTTCACGTAGACCATGCATGCAAAACAACACACTGATTTCATAAGGTCTCCAGTCGTGTCACACATGACCTGATTTTTACCATAACACACACATGCACACACACAGTTACACATTGTGAGTGGGAGGACAGTGACAACTAGTTCTATTCTTAGACAGTTTCCCCACCCCCAGGTCTGCCATTGTAATCCTGATTGTAGTATCTGTGTGTGTGTGTGTGTGCTCGTCCGTACGTCTGTGTGTGTTTTTGTGTGTGAGTGTGTGCTGTGTGTACCCTTCTTACTGCAGATTGTGTAGATATTTTTGGGGCTATGAGAGAGAAGTGGACCACACCCCCTCCACCCGCCACTCCACCCCCCGCTTTTTACTGTAAATGTGTGGTTAACCAGAAAAAGCTGTTGATGAGGGCAGAGAAAGGAGACATTGAGGCAGGGGCGCAACTTTGGTTTTAGAGATGGGGGGGACATAACCTGGCGGGGGTCTGGGGGAGGACCTTTTTTGCTATCTAAAGCTAATTTCCTGCATTTCTACACAATCAAATATGTTGTGTCTATTTAGAACAAAACAAAGTAAGCAAAGATGCCCACAGTCATCAAGCTAAGTAAGAGATAATTATTAAATATTTTTAAGTGATTGACAAGACTGAACTACATCAAAGCCAATAGCCTTTCAAATGAACAACTAAGGAGTATTTATGTCTCTAATAAAGCCCTTTTGTGGGGAAAAACTGGATGGGCCTATGGCCTCCCAGGCCCACCCATGGCTGCACCTCTGCCCAGTCATGTGAAATCCATAGATTAGGGCCTAATGAATTTATTTCAATTGACTTGTTTCCTTTTATGAACTGTAACTCAGCTAAATCTTTTAAATTGTTGCATGTTGCGTTTATATTTTTGTTCAGTATAATTCATATCATAGGCCTAATAGTACTGTAGAGCTCTTTTAACTTGCACACAATATGGCTGGATCTCCCCGTCCTGTCCCTAGGGGTCCACCGCCCTGCAGCGCCCCAACCCAACACACCCCACTCAGCTTCAGGATCTTAAGTGAAACATTTATTATTGGTTTCGGGGGTGTTAGGCCAAGGCCAGAGTGACAACCCACAGGATGGCAGACCCCCAGGGCAAGGACTGAGCAGCCCAGGAGCTAGGGATTGCCTAAATAGGTATCTCCCCTGACGTGGGCATGTTTTCAATACAGACTCCTTTTGTCGTACTGTATTCCATATAAGACATCCAGACCTTATGCAAATTACCCAGTATACCCTTAATCTTGTAATAAATCAAATATTCCATCCATTGTGACATTGTGGGAGGATAACCAACCTTCCAATTAATGGCAATGCATTTCTTAGCCGCTATAAATGCTTGATTCTTCTGATAACAGTCTCCAGTATCAACATTTCCAAGCAAACAAAAACAGGGAGAAGGGAGAATCTGTAGACATGCTGAGATAAAAGAACATACTCTTTGCCAGAATTCAGCCTGCCTTCACAAGACCATAACATCTGCAAATATGTCCTATTTTGTGTTTTACACCTCCAGCAGAGGAATTACATTTCTGAGTGCATGTAATTCAGTTTCACTGGCATATAGTATGTTCTATGGATGGTCTTAAACTGCAGTAATTGATGTCTGAGATTATATGAACATGACTGTGCATTCAAACATATCTGTATCCATTCATCATCATCAATAGCTTTTACCAGGTCTTCCTCACATTTTTGTTTTACATGTTTTGTGTCATCGGGAAAAGCCTCTTTCAACCCTTGATACAGTTTGGAAAGACTGCCTTAAAATAGTTTCAATCTTTTAAGCATCTGACTTGTCCAGTGTTTGCTACACAGAGATAATAAAGTGTAAAATGCAAAGATTCTCCTCAGCTCCGTCACAGACTGGTCTTCCCTGGCTGCCTGACCCTGCTGAGACCCCTGTCACTATCTGATACTGCTCAGATGAGGCATGACAAAGCACTACCTTGGTGTACATTTATACATTATATTATCCAAGAATAGAATCAATGGTTCAATAATTGAAATGACTATTATTCCCAGATCCCAGACTGTAGCTTTAAACTTAAGTTGCTGTCCTGTACAGTCTGGGATTTGACTTGATTTGATTTGTAGCTACTGTAGGTCTACCCATCAATTCAAGATGGAACTTTGTATCATTCACTGATATTGTTAGTATACTGCAAAATTCACCTGAGCTCCATAGACTGGTCTTCCCTGGCTGTATGGCCCTGCTGGGACACCTGTCACCATCTGATCCTGCTAAGACATGATGAGCATAGTGTTGTGTACTGAGTAGGCACAGTGAAGCCTGTAGAGCTGTTTATTACTGTGTTTGTGTGAAAAGTAGGGAATTAGCTAGGGAAAATCACAGATCAATAATGTTACATTGCTATACTGACTAATACAAACTCTCATTGCACTGAGAAAACGTCTTTAATTATTTGTTACATTATTTCGTATTATTTTATATTGTCTTTTTTTGTGATTTTTTTTGGTATTCTTTCTTAAAACTGCATTGTTGGTTAAGGGCTTGTAAGTAAGCATTTCACTGTAAGGTCTACACCTGTTGTATTCGGCGCATGTGACAAAAACAATTTGATTTGATTTGATTTGATTTGAATATTGGTCTTCAATCATTTGGCCACTGGTTTCATCATTTGATTCAGGACTAGTGTGATTGAGGCAAAAAAAAATAGCTAACATTAGTGAACTTATGGCCAGCTCTCTCTCTAACGATACATTAACTGGCGAAAGCTATCCAAGTTAATTTACTTCTGTTGAAACGGGACAAAACAAAGGCTACAAAACATTTCCATACAAACATCAGCTGTTAGACAGTAATAATAGCCACCTTATATCGCTATCTGACAGATAGTTAGAGGCTAGAGCTGAACTGGCTGTGGTAAGTTAGCCACTAGCTAGCTAATTCATTCACCTCAGTCGAGAGGGGATGAAACATTAGCTAACGTTACATGTCAGTTACACTAGCTAATAGCTCAGCACTGAGAATAAACACTAGTTAATTTTTTTTGTTTTAAGTTAAACTGCAGTTACCTTGCCAGCTACATCAGTCAACTAAAGAGTAGCCAGTTTCTGCTCTGCTTGCTTTTACAACTCGGAGAAAGAGCGCAACACACTGACAGCAGCTGCCTCTGTTCAACTCTCCCGTGCTGGTCCAGCCAGCCTTCCAGAAGCTTTGCATTTCACACAGCCTGTCTGTTCGCTCTGTGGTGTCTGCATAGTCCTAAAGCACAACGTTGCCGCTTTTTGCATCACATTGCAATGATAGAACTGGGGGGGGGGACAAAAGTGCAATTTCAGAATGTGGGGGGGACTTGACCCCCCGTCCCCAGTGAAAGTTTCGCCCCTGCATGGAGGGTAGTAGAGTTTAAAAAATCCAACATTATGGATATTGTGGATGTGTTTAGACTAATCTCTTTACTGCCTTGTTACCCATACAGGGCTGACATTAAGATGGGTATTATTAAGTTGATGTATTCACGTTGCTGGACTGAAAATACATCCTTAGATGTTTCATTGTGTACATGTTCTATGTGTTCGAATGAGAGAAAGTGAGAGAGGGGGAGATCGAGAGAGAGAGGGGGGAGAGGGTGTATGAGGGAGTATAAGGGAAACAGATAGACAGAGAGAGAGAGAGAGAGAGAGAGAGAGAGAGAGAGAGAGAGAGAGAGAGAGAGAGAGGAGGGAAAGTTAGAACAAAGGTTTCTTTGTGCAGAGTACAGTGCAGTGCTGAGAGAGTGAAGTGGAGCCAGGGCTTAGGGAGTGTTTAACAGTGTACACTGACTGACTGCATTCCAGCTACGGTATTAAAAGATGAAGCTTTTAATGTATACTCCACCATGAAACACACTTAAGTCTTACCTCCCTCTTCCCTCCTTCTCTCTCTCCCTTTATGAATGAATTATTTATCTCTGTCTCTCTCTCTGTCGTGTTCCCACAATTCATTATAACCCCCTACTCAAACTAATTGGATATATTGAATTGGTGTCCATTTCTTATGGTCCTTTAATTGTGTTTAACCCTGTCAATGCTGGGTTATTGTTGACCCCTTCATACAACTGAAGAGGAGTGACTTCTTTGCCCTATGAACTCACAAGACACTATTACACTGTCCCACAACTGGAGAGCTAGCTCCTAAATATCATGGACAGCCTTCACAATCTAATTTGGCAAATAGCATTTGGACTTGGTGTCTCCTGACTTGGCTCGACTCTCTGAGAGACCCACATAGTGGAGGAGGAGAAGGAGAGAGAGGGGAGAAGACAGAGGAATAGAGGAGGGAATCTGAAGAACGTCAACCTCTGGCCCTGCTGCTAAAATAGGATCAATAGGAAGAAAGGTAGGGAGAAATGGAAAAGAATAGCTCTGGGGAACAAAACGTTTCAAAAGGCAAGACAGAGCAGCTCCCAGAGGATACAGACAGAGGGATAGTCTCTCCTCCATTTCTTTTATCTCTCTTTTATCTCTCCACTATGCACTTTCCAAACCAGTTCATTTATCACATTCTCCTCTTCTTTTTATAATGTATTTTCCTCTCTGTGAGTGAGAGTGTGAGTGAGTGAGAGAGAGAGAGAGCGAGAGAGAGAGAGAGAGAGAGAGAGAGAGAGAGAGAGAGAGAGAGAGAGAGAGAGAGAGAGAGAGAGAGAGACAGACAGACAGACAGACAGACAGACAGACAGACAGACAGACAGACAGACAGACAGACAGACAGACAGACAGACAGACAGACAGACAGACAGACAGACAGACAGACAGACAGACAGACAGACAGACAGACAGACAGACAGACAGACAGACAGACAGACAGACAGACAGACAGACAGACAGACAGACAGGGACAGGGACAGGGACAGGGACAGGGACAGGGACATAGAGAGGGAGTGAGAAAGAGAGGAGCAGTGGCTGAGTGTAAAAGGTGAAACGTTTAAAGTTGAATCATCATGCATCTTCATAAAACAAAACACAAAGTGATTATAATGATTGAGTTACTTCTCATATCAAGCTGAAACCCCCAAAAAAATAAACAAATGTTGACGTTGCTATTTACGTTTAGTGAGGAAGAGAGGAACATGTTAAAATATGGTTGCATGGACTGGGGTCCAATGAGCTGACAGAACTGAACCCTAGCAGTCCCGAAGTAGTCAACACACCTAAACTTTACTTAGTTATACATTTACAAAATACATTAGTCATAGACGGTTGAATGCCCAAAGGAGAGTCAGAGCTCTATTGACAGGGATTGAATTTGTGTGAATATTGGGTGACAGTTATGTGAATATTGTGCGAAAGTTGTGGGAATGTTGTGTGAACGTTGTTTTAAGCCTTAGTGGTATTCAAAGTCGGGGTCGGGGGCAATGTTCCCTCTGAGCAAATTTCAGGTGTGCTGAGCACAAACTTGAACGTTGAGTAACTTCTGTGCAACTTCCAGCGTGTGTATACTGTAAACACTGAGGCTGTACCCGCTCTAAGTTTTAACAGTGGCCATGTAGGCTACTGTGGCTATTTAACCATAATGTAGGCCTACCAGAGTGGCCTACCATCAAAAACAATGGATCCCATAACGTTTTAACATGAAAATAGCTGTTCTATCATTCAGCCTACTGTAGCAGCCAATGTGTGGCGTTAAATGTAGGCCTACATTCCATGAGACTTTTGAAAAAAACATGCAGGGCTTGACATTAACCTGTTTATCCAGTTGTCCTTCAGACAAGGAGGTGACTGAAAATGTTGTTGTGTTGTTTGATGCAAGAAACCACTTTACAAAATAAAATGCATTATTATTCCCATCCATTATTACAGAGAATCAGACAAATTATGCTACCCTCTGCCTACTGGCTACTTAGCTTATTCAATATATTGTTGTATTACTTGTGAGGCACAGCTAAGTAAGCATACGTTTAAATAATTTGCTTTTTATTTTTATTTTACTGGGCTGATGGTGCCTGCATCTGATGGTCAGTCTCAGCCGAAAGAGAGAGCAGCAGATTAAGGGTTCACCTCTCAACAGCCTCTGCTCTCCCTTTCCTCCACTGATACTGACCAAAAACAGACACTGTCTTCCAGCTGATGGCGAAACTCGAGTCGCACCGAATTATTTCAGCTCGCAGCAGTCTCGGGGCTGCGCAGTTTAGAGGAAAAATTGGTCGGGGGAACTGCAGTGGGGATTCCCCCCCCCCCCAAAAAAAAATGAAGATTACATATTATTTGGACAATATACCAACGTTTTTGAGAAAGATCATTTGAAAATTAATGTATTTATTGGTTTCTTTTCATTTTGATAAGAGATGAAAATGTAATGAATTGAAGGTTATTTGTAAATGTAAAAATCTAAATGTACCGATTTGAAGGGTGTATCATTAGATTTGAGGTGGGGTGGGGTCACGAGAAATTGTTGTGAAAACAATAGTGTCCCCAGAAATTCTGGTGGAAAAAATGGGGTCCCAGATGAAAAAGTTTGAAAACCACTGTATTAAGGTCATGTGGTGACCAGTGCAGTCCAGTCTAATCCAGTTACATTCATCTGGACCACATCAGACTGAAATGAGGAGAAAAGGATGGAGGGAAGAATGAATGGAGAGAGTGAGTGGTTAGGAAAGGAGATGGGTAGGGGGTCTGTTTTGTCCGTTGAAGAAGAGAGAGAGAAGCAGTGGGGGACTAAAGACAGAGGGAAGGAGGGGAGGGAGGAGGGAGAGAGGAAGGCGGTGAAAGTTTGGTCTGTATGAAAAACCCCTTCCTTTGCTGACATCAAAGCTGAGGCTGGCAATAGAATTCAAAGAGGCGATCTGCATTTCCATAGGTTCCTCCCGCCCCCCTCCCATCGCCCAACGCCTCCCCAAGCCATCCAAATCCCCTTCACCCCCCTTGAGTCCCCAACCATGCTCCTATTCTTACACAGCAGGACCATTGTCCCCCTCTTTCTCCCTGTCATCGCCTAACTCCTGCCAGACGAAGTCTTACAGTGCACACCTTCCCCACTCCAAGTTCCAGGGTCCAGAAGCCCCCTCTACAATTCAAGTTCAAGTTTTATTTGTCACATGCACAAGTACAGTGAAATGCTTAACTTGCAAGTCCAACCCAAAAGTGCAGTATTCAATATCAAAAAAGTATAACTAATAATATATATAAAAAAAATTAAACACGAGAAATAAGAAAAAGAGAGAAAGCTATATACAGGGTCCGCACCGGTAATAGTTTTTGTTGATTATAGGAAATGATACATTTTGTGCAAAAAAAGTAAAGATAAACGCCAAAATAATCACAAAATAGCAAAGTTGGGTCGTGGCACGCAAGACAGCAGCCATTCAGTACGGCGCCATCTTAATCAGAGGGGGAACATTGGTGAGTGTGTGTGTGATGTCTGTCTGCCTGTCTGCTTGCCTGTCTATTTGTCTGTCTTTCTGCTTGCCTGTCTTCCTCTGTGGTGGGCTGTACCTCTGCAAGCAAGCACCATTCATCAGTGTGTAGAGCGTGTGTGTGTGTTTGTGTGTGTACGTGTGTGTGTACGTGTCTGTATGTTTAAGAAGGTCAAACCACATATATTCTCTACTGCATCTCTCAGACTGAGGCTGATGGCCATGGCCAACAATAATATTTCCTTACCCATCCCTGACACGGGCCTTCAAAGAGTTTCCTCTGGAGGGGCTGGAGTAAAGGTAACAGGGCCAGTGGAAGGGCCAGTCTTACCATGGTGCATTAGGTTGCTACTGTAATCTGCTGAGGTTTTGGGAGAAACAGACAGAAGGAATGGATAAAAGGGAACACTCTCTCTCTCTCACTCCTTTAACCCCATACTGTATAACAGAGGGGAAGATAGGCCAACAGGGGAGAGAGGAAGTCTGTAACAAAGGTGAGTCGGACTCTAATCTAATTAAAAGTTATTTGTCACATTCTTCATAAACAACAGGTGTAGACTAATAGTGAAAGACTTACGGGTCCTTTTCCAACAATGCAGAGTTAAAGAGAAAGATAACAAAGATAAAATAAAAATAGAAATAGTGACACGAGGAATGAATAACGAATAACAATAACGAGTCAAACAACACCATAATTGGAAGCACGAGCATCTGCTAGCTTAAGTCGCCAAGGAGGCTTTTTGTCCTCCCCTCAGCTAAAGTAGTGGTCAAGACACAGTATTTAGGGAAACTGTACAATTTTATACCATTTATTTTGAACTATTTTCTAAAGAACCAATAATGCAATAATGTGGTCAAGGAGAAAATCTGTTATTCTTGTTAGCTTTAGCTACTGTATATGGGCGGCAGGTAGCGTAGCGGTTAAGAGCAATGGGCCAGCAACCAAAAGGTTGCTGGTTTGAATCCCTGAGCCAACTCCATGAAACATCTGTCAATGTGTCCTTGAGCAAAGCACTTAACCCTAATTGCTCTGGATAAGATGTAAAATTAACATGGCTGTATACAGGGAGTACCAGTACCAAGTCGATGTGATGAGGTAGCTACAGTTGAAGTCGGAAGTTTACATACACTTAGGTTGGAGTCATTAAAAACTTGTTTTTCAACCACTCCACACATTTCTTGTTAACAAGCTATAGTTTTGGCAAGTCGGTTAGGACATCTACTTTGTGCATGACACAAGTCATTTTTCCAACAATTGTTTACAGACAGATTATTTCACTTATAATTCACTGTATCACAATTCCAGTGGGTCAGAAGTTTACATACACTAAGTTGACTGTGCCTTTAAACAGCTTGGACAATTCCAGAAAATGATGTCATGGCTTTAGAAGCTTCTGATAGGCTAATTGACATCATTTGAGTCAATTGGAGGTGTACCTGTAGATGTATTTCAAGGCCTACCTTCAAACTCAGTGCCTCTTTGCTTGACATCATGGGAAAATCCAAATAAATCAGCCAAGATCTCAGAAAAAGAATCGTAGTCCTCCACAAGTCTGGTTCATCCTTGGGAGCAATTTCCAAATGCCTGAAGGTACCACGTTTATCTGTACAAACAATAGTATGCAAGTATAAACACCATGGGACCACACAGCCGTCATACCACTCAGGAAGGACATGGGTTCTGTCTCTTAGAGATGAACAACTTTGATGCGAAAAGTGCAAATCAATCCCAGAGCAACAGCAAAGGACCCTGTGAAGATACTGGAGGAAACAGGTACAAAAGTATCTATATCCACAGTAAAACGAGTCCTATATCGACATAACCTGAAAGGCCGCTCAGCAAGGAAGAAGCCACTGCTCCAAAACCGTCATAAAAAAGCCAGACTACGGTTTGCAACTGCACATGGGGACAAAGATCGTTCTTTTTGGAGAAATGTTCTCTGGTCTGATGAAACAAAAATATAACTGTTTGGCCATAATGACCATCGTTATGTTTGGAGGAAAAAGGGGGTTGCTTGCAAGCCGAAGAACACCATCCCAACCGTGAAGCACGGGGGTGGCAGCATCATGCTGTGGGGGTGCTTTACTGCAGGAGGGACTGGTGCACTTCACAAAATAGATGGCATCATGAGGAAGGAAAATTATGTGGATATATTGAAGCAACATCTCAAGACATCAGTCAGGAAGTTAAAGCTTGGTCGCAAATGGGTCTTCCAAATGGACAATGACCCCAAGCATACTTCCAAAGTTGTGGCAAAATGGCTTAAGGACAACAAAGTTAAGGTATTGGAGTGGCCATCACAAAGCCCTGACCTCAATCCTATAGAACATTTGTGGGCAGAACTGAAAAAGCGTGTGCGAGCAAGGAGGCCTACAAACCTGACTCAGTTACACCAGCTCTGTCAGGAGGAATGGGCCAAAATTCACCCAACTTATTGTGGGAAGCTTGTGGAAGGCTAACCGAAACGTTTGACCCAAGTTAAACAATTTAAAGCCAATGCTACCAAATACTAATTGAGTGTATGTAAACTTCTGACCCACTGGGAATGTGATGAAAGAAATAAAAGCTCAAATAAATCATTCTCTCTACTATTATTATTATTATTATTCTAAGACAGGGAATTTTTACTAGGATTAAATGTCAGGAATTGTGAAAAACTGAGTTTAAATGTATTTGGCTAAGGTGTATGTAAACTTCCGACTTCAACTGTATGTACATACAGTGGGGAGAACAAGTATTTGATACACTGCCGATTGTGCAGGTTTTCCTTCTTACAAAGCATGTAGAGGTCTGTAATTTTTATCATAGGTACACTTCAACTGTGAGAGACGGAATCTAAAACAAAAATCCAGAAAATCACATTGTATGATTTTTAAGTAATTAATTTGCATTTTATTGCATGACATAAGTATTTGATACATCAGAAAAGCAGAACTTAATATTTGGTACAGAAACCTTTGTTTGCAATTACAGAGATCATACGTTTCCTGTAGGTCTTGACCAGGTTTGCACACACTGCAGCAGGGTTTTTGGCCCACTCCTCCATACAGACCTTCTCCAGATCCTTCAGGTTTCGGGGCTGTCGCTGGGCAATACGGACTTTCAGCTCCCTCCAAAGATTTTCTATTGGGTTCAGGTCTGGAGACTGGCTAGGCCACTCCAGGACCTTGAGATGCTTCTTACGGAGCCACTCCTTAGTTGCCCTGGCTGTGTGTTTCGGGTCGTTGTCATGCTGGAAGACCCAGCCATGACCCATATTCAATGCTCTTACTGAGATCTCGCGATACATGGCCCCATCCATCCTCCCCTCAATACGGTGCAGTCGTCCTGTCCCCTTTGCAGAAAAGCATCCCCAAAGAATGATGTTTCCACCTCCATGCTTCATGGTTGGGATGGTGTTCTTGGGGTTGTACTCATCCTTCTTCTTCCTCCAAACACGGCGAGTGGAGTTTAGACCAAAACACTCTATTTTTGTCTCATCAGACCACATGACCTTCTCCCATTCCTCCTCTGGATCAATTTGATGGTCATTGGCAAACTTCAGACGGGCCTGGACATGCGCTGGCTTGAGCAGGGGGACCTTGCGTGCGCTGCAGGATTTTAAGCCATGATGGCGTAGTGTGTTACTAATGGTTTTCTTTGAGACTGTGGTCCCAGCTCTCTTCAGGTCATTGACCAGGTCCTGCCGTGTAGTTCTGGGCTGATCCCTCACCTTCCTCATGATCACTGATGCCCCACGAGGTGAGATCTTGGATGGAGCCCGAGACCGAGGGTGATTGACCGTCATCTTGAACTTCTTCCATTTTCTAATAATTGCGCCAACAGTTGTTGCCTTCTCACCAAGCTGCTTGCCTATTGTCCTGTAGCCCATCCCAGCCTTGTGCAGGTCTACAATTTTATCCATGATGTCCTTACACAGCTCTCTGGTCTTGGCCATTGTGGAGAGGTTGGAGTCTGTTTGATTGAGTTTGTGGACAGGTATCTTTTATACAGGTAACGAGTTCAAACAGGTGCAGTTAATACAGGTAATGAGTGGAGAACAGGAGGGCTTCTTAAAGAAAAACTAACAGGTCTGTGAGAGTCGGAATTCTTACTGGTTGGTAGGTGATCAAATACTTATGTCATGCAATAAAATGCAAATTAATTATTAAAAAATCATACAATGTGATTTTCTGGATTTTTGTTTTAGATTCCGTCTCTCACGGTTGAAGTGTACCTATGATAAGAATTACAGACCTCTACATACTTTGTAAGTAGGAAAACCTGCAAAATCGGCAGTGTATCAAATACTTGTTCTCCCCACTGTATACAGTGGGGGAAAAAAGTATTTAGTCAGCCACCAATTGTGCAAGTTCTCCCACTTAAAAAGAGGAGAGAGGCCTGTAATTTTCATCATAGGTACACGTCAACTATGACAGACAAATGTAGAATTTTTTTTCCAGAAAATCACATTGTAGGATTTTTAATGAAGTTATTTGCAAATTATGGTGAAAAATAAGTATTTGGTCACCTACAAACAAGCAAGATTTCTGGCTCTCACAGACCTGTAACTTCTTCTTTAAGAGGCTCCTCTGTCCTCCACTCGTTACCTGTATTAATGGCACCTGTTTGAACTTGTTATCAGTATAAAAGACACCTGTCCACAACCTCAAACAGTCACACTCCAAACTCCACTATGGCCAAGACCAAAGATCTGTCAAAGGACACCAGAAACAAAATTGTAGACCTGCACCAGGCTGGGAAGACTGAATCTGCAATAGGTAAACAGCTTAGTTTGAAGAAATCAACTGTGGGAGCAATTATTAGGAAATGGAAGACATACAAGACCACTGATAATCTCCCTTGATCTGGGGCTCCACGCAAGATCTCACCCCGTGGGGTCAAAAGTATCACAAGAACGGTGAGCAAAAATCCCAGAACCACACGGGGGGACCTAGTGAATGACCTGCAGTGCCAGACGTGTCCCCCTGCTTACGCCAGTACATGTCCAGGCCCGTCTGAAGTTTGCTAGAGTGCATTTGGATGATCCAGAAGAGGATTGGGAGAATGTCATATGGTCAGATGAAACCAAAATATAACTTTTTGGTAAAAACTCAACTCGTCGTGTTTGGAGGACAAAGAATGCTGAGTTGCATCCAAAGAACACCATACCTACTGTGAAGCATGGGGGTGGAAACATCATGCTTTGGGGCTGTTTTTCTGCAAAGGGACCAGGACGACTGATCCGTGTAAAGGAAAGAATGAATGGGGCCATGTATCGTGAGATTTTGAGTGAAAACCTCCTTCCATCAGCAAGGGCATTGAAGATGAAACGTGGCTGGGTCTTTCAGCATGACAATGATCCCAAACACACCGCCCAGGCAACGAAGGAGTGGCTTCGTAAGAAGCATTTCAAGGTCCTGGAGTGGCCTAGCCAGTCTCCAGATCTCCACCCCATAGAAAATCTTTGGAGGGAGTTGAAAGTCTGTGTTGCCCAGCGACAGCCCCAAAACATCACTGCTCTAGAGGAGATCTGCATGGAGGAATGGGCCAAAATACCAGCAACAGTGTGTGAAAACCTTGTGAAGACTTACAGAAAAGGTTTGACCTGTGTCATTGCCAACAAAGGGTATATAACAAAGTATTGAGAAACTTTTGTTATTGACCAAATACTTATTTTCCACCATAATTTGCAAATAAATTCATTAAAAATCCTACAATGTGATTTTCTGGATTTTGTTTCTCATTTTGTCTGTCATAGTTGACGTGTACCTATGATGAAAATTACAGGCCTCTCTCATCTTTTTAAGTTGGAGAACTTGCACATTTGGTGGCTGACTAAATACTTTTTCCCCCCACTGTAGGTAGAGTAAAGTGACTAGGCAACAAGATAGATAATAGACTGAGCTGTAGCACACACGTATGTTTTGAAAGTGTGTGGCGTCTGTCTGTGTGTGTTGGGGTGTCATTGATGGTACAGTATGTGTGTATAAAGTCAGTGCAAGAGCGTTAGTAAAAAAAGGTTAAATGCAGGTAGTCCTGGTAACTGTTTGATTAGCCATTTAGCAGTCTTATGGCTTGGGGGTAGAAGCTGTTCAGGGTCCTGCTAGTTCCAGACTTGGTGCAATGGTACTGCTTGCCGTGCGGTAGCAGAAAGAACAGTCTATGGCTTGGGTGACTAGAGTCTTTGAAAAGGTTTTGGGCCTTCCTCTGACACCACCTGGTATAGAGGTCCTGGATGGCAGGGATCTCGGCCCCAGTGATGTACTGGGCTGTACTCACCACCCTCTGTTGCGCCTTGCGGTCATGTGCCTTGCAGTTGCCATACCAAGCGGTGATGCAGCCAGTCAAGATGCTCTCAATGGTGCAGCTGTAGAACTTTTTGACATGCCAGATCTTTTCAGCCTCCTGAGGGGGAAGAGGCATTGTCGTGTCCAATTCACGACTGTGTTGGTGTGTTTGGACCATGATAGATCCTTAGTGATGGGGACACTGAGGAGCTCTCGACCTGCTCCACAACAGCCCTGTCGATGTGGATGGGGGCGTGCTCGGCCCTCTGTTTCCTGTAGTCCACGATCAGCTCCTTTGTCTTACTGACGTTTAGGGAGAGGTTGTTGTCCTGGCATCACACTGCCATGATGATGTAGCCCCGCCTGCAATTTCAAAATCTGTGTCAACCTCAGTCCAAGGGGTAATTTCCTCTTGGGCTAATGGTAAAGACTTTGGTTTCTCACGCGAGAGACTGGGGTTCAGATCCCACTTGTGACAGGGACAGGAGATGGACAAGGAGAAAGAGAATACAAGTAGAAAGGGAGATGTCGGGTTAGGGGAGTGGGATACTGCTGGGGTCACCAAATTCACCTCCTGTGTGACCAGAGGGGGCATGTAATCCAGACGAGTGGGGACCCTTATCCCCCCAAATCCTTCTATTGTCAAAACAAACCCACAGAGACCAACATTTGTGTTTATGTGCATGAGTTTCTGTGCATGCCCATACATTACATTTACATTTTACATTTTAGTCATTTAGCAGATGCTCTTATCCAGAGCAACTTACAGTTAGTGAGTGCATACATCATTTTTTTATACTGGCCCCCCGTGGGAATCGAACCCACAACCCTGGCGTTGCAAACGCCATGCTCTAAAGCTACTTTGTTTCGTTACACCTTGGTTTAGTGCTCCCTCCGCCCCTCTGTTCACCATGGGTTCCGCTGGAAACCACTTTGGAACGTCAACTTGGAATGTCAACTTTGACATTTGGATTGGTCTGTGTCCTGGAGTCAACTCTGTAGTTTGTTTAATGATGTTGCCCATTCTGTGACTTAGGCAGATACCGATATACTTCCACATATTTCCACTGTAGATCACTCTCCTGACGCTACTGATACTATGGAATGTATTTTTTGGCTTGTTGGCATTTAGGTATGGCACTGTATTCCAATCCACCCACCTGTAACGTATCTGTAACACACCTTTAACATACACAGTATACATGTGACCTTGGCTTGCTGTCTGTCAGTTAAGGAAAGACGATCGACAACATTCAGAACAAACTGGGTCAGAATAAAACAGATCAGAGACCACTGGTAAACAAATGTTAGAAATACAGCTACTGTTCCTATTAGAAATTACCATGCTATTGTGTCCAGGCCTTAGTCTTTTTGTCTGTAAAACAATGTGTAACTGTGTTCCTATGTTAGAGAGAGAGAGAGAGAGAGAGAGAGAGAGAGAGAGAGAGAGAGAGCGAGAGAGAGAGAGAGAGAGAGAGAGAGAGAGAGAGAGAGATTTTGTGTATGCGTGTTCATGTGTGTGAATGTGTGTGTGTGTGTGTTGAATAATCTTCTTTTCCATGTATGCATGCCTGTGTGTTCAGCAGTAGGACACCTGGGAGCAATTTGGGACCAATGAAATGCTGGCTCTGATGATGATGACCCCGGAACAGGGGATTGGAGTTTAAAATCCCAAATTAGAGGGATTACACTGGTGGAAAGACAAGTGCTCCTCACCTCCTCTCGAGTCTCCTCTTGGTTTCACCTTTCCTCCCTGTTCTCCTTCGTTTTCCTCCCTCTCTCCTTACCTCTTTCTCCACTTCCCTCCCCTCTCTCTCTTCCTCTCCTCCCATCTCATCTCTCACCATCACACATAGCACTCATCTCTCTCCCTTTTCCTACCCCCTCCTCCTCATCCTTCTTCCTCCCTCCCTACTTCCCTCCTCATCCCCAGCACTCTGCAGTGACCCCCTGACCCCCCATCCCCCATCACACCCACATCACTCATGGGTCATCAGCATTAAGAAAATGAGATTTAACGGCTAGCCTGGCCCTGGAGAAGGGAAGGGAGTTGGGGAGGGGGGCGGCTACCAACACACATACATACACACACACGCATGCACACACATACACACACACAAAGTTTGACTACACACAGTGAATCACGTCCCTGTTTTACGTATATTTTTTATGAAGCTAACAAATTGAACCCAATGGTTAATATATATATATAGTGGATTGCATTGCAAGGCATTTGTTCCTGGTAGCCTATATTCCACATATCCTCTCTATCCAATAGTTCCCTGCAGAGCAGAACTAGAACAGAGTAAGGTACTTGTAGGATTACTGCTCTGATCAATAACACAATTAAATCCTAATGCATTCAGTGGAGACCAAACGTTATTACATAGTAAAGCCTTTTGGAGCAAGGCAGGAAGCTCCCGCACATCAAAGAGACTCTTTGTGAGGAGAAGGCCCGATTAGATGCTCTGACGCAGGGATAGGACACACACACACATGTTTGCGCACACACACACACACACACACACACACACACAGGGAGGGACGGGAGGCATCTGTGGCGAGGGAGGGCTGGAGGGCCATGAATACTGACACGCTCAGATCACATCACCCAGGACAACTGCGTGGCTCATGGCAAGGCTCCACTGCACTGGCATTCAATCCTTTCATTACCGTCTAATAAGATGAATGACTGTCTCACTGTCTTACTGTCTAATATGATGAATGACTGTCTCACTGTCTTACTGTCTAATATAATGAATGACTGTCTCACTGTCTTACTGTCTAATATGATGAATGACTGTCTCACTGCTTTACTGTCTAATATGATGAATGACTGTCTCACTGTCTTACTGTCTAATATGATGAACGACTGTCTCACTGTCTTACTGTCTAATATGATGAATGACTGTCTCACTGCTTTACTGTCTAATATGATGAATGACTGTCTCACTGTCTTACTGTCTAATATGATGAACGACTGTCTCACTGTCTTACTGTCTAATATGATGAATGACTGTCTCACTGTCTTACTGTCGTATATGATGAACGACTGTCTCACTGTCTGATGGATATCCACATTGATTCACACTGAAGGCTCACAAACAATTCCTAGAACCACTGCTAATGTCATTGTGTAGATTCATTCATTTAAGTAGCAACAGCTGCATTCGTATACACACTAAAATCAAGTCATATGTACTTCCCTGTTTTATTATGGTACATTCCCACTTTGATCTAATTTGAAAATTTAATTCTATTAAAAGGCATTGCATTAGGGCTACGACATATCTGCAGGCTATGATATGGAAGGTAGAACTACCACTTTATCAACAATACCACTGTCCCTAGACAGACCAAAATAAAGATTATAAGAAATACATTATTCATTTGATTAGAAACATCTAAAAACCACAGCTGAAGGGACTATAAATGAAACCCAACCCCACCAAGTAAGTTATATGAAGCTGATTTCCCAAGGGTGGTTAATGTAAATATTCTGTAAAACCAAGCAAAACAAAAACTAAGCCCCTCGTCCCGACTACCACCCTCCTTCTCCTCCACATTTTGCCTCTTCCTCCACTCTCTTGCTCTCCACCATCTAGCACCCTCCTTCTATTCCTCCCTCTCTCCTCCTCCTCCACCCCCCCATTCCTCCCATTTTTATGATGCCCAGCTTCCTAATAAACTTTTGTGGTGTTTGGAATCCATTAGGAGCAATATCCCTCTTCTCAAAACATCCTGTCTCCTTCTGGGGGGAGTGGAGCAGGGAGATGGGGGACGACAGGGGAGGGAGGGGGGAGAGGAGGGGAATCTGGGAAGAGGAAGGGAGGGGGGGGGGGTCAGATTTCCATTTCTATTGAATACAGACGGAGCGGAGAAAGGGAGAGAGAGAGAGAGAGAGAGCAGGGACCAACGACAGCATCTGAATAGAGTTGAGCTTCACTCCGTCATTTTGCACTTGGTTCACAGTCCAGCGTGAACACGTGAACGACGAGTAAACAACAACCAACAAGTGGAAGGAGAGTAACAATAGTTTCCTGAGTGTGAACAAAAGGCACTATTACATGAAATACTAGAGCATTAAGACAAATACTCTGTAGCTCAGCTGGTAGAGCACGGCGCTTGTAACGCCAAGGTAGTGGGTTCGATCCCCGGGACCACCCATACACAAAAATGTATGCACGCATGACTGTAAGTCGCTTTGGATAAAAGCGTCTGCTAAATGGCATATTATTATTATTATTATTACATGTCAGACTGCGAGTGGTTGGTGGGTGGGTGGGTGGGTGGGTGGGTGGGTGGGAGGGAGGGAGGGAGGGAGGGTGGGTGGGAGGGAGGGAGGGAGGGAGGGAGGGAGGGAGGGTGGGTGGGAGGGAGGGAGGGGTGCCATAAGATTACAGACAAAGCAGGAGTAAACACTCCTTTAAGAAAAAACAGCCTCACACTTTGTAACAATAGCTTCCTGGCAGGGAACAGCAACAAAGACACTTCCTCCATGCATGTGCCCTTACTTCCTGAATGAAGCAACAAGCCGCTCACTTCCTGCTCATGCGCCCTCATTTCCTGTTTGGGGCCAAGGCCGGCGATCCAACATGTGCCTGACACAGTCGCCGTCACCCCTCCATCTCCTGACCAACATCTCGCTCTCCTAACTAGCCTGAATGAAGCAACAAGCCGCTCACTTCCTGCTCATGCGCCCTCATTTCCTGTTTGGGGCCAAGGCCGGCGATCCAACATGTGCCTGACACAGTCGCCGTCGCACCCTCCATCTCCTGACCTACATCTCGCTCCCCCCCCCCCCCCACACACACACACACACACACACACACACACACACACACACACACACACACACACACACACACACTCACACACACACACACACACACAAACCGTCTTGTACAGCTAACCTTGTGGGGACACACAATTCAGTCCCATTCAAAATCCTATTTTCCCTAACCCCTAACACTAAACCTAAACCTAACCCGTACTCTTACCCTAGCCTTAACCCTAACCTTAACCCTAACCCTCACCTTAACCCCAAAACCTCATCTTAACCCTAAAACTAACCCTAGCTCCTAACCCTAACCCGTAACATAATTCTAACCCTAACACTAATTCTAACCTTAACCCAACCCCCCTAGAAATAGCATTTGACCTTGTGGGGACTAAAAAAATGTCCCCAGTTTGTCAAATTTTAGTTTGTTTACTATTCTTGTGGGAACTTCTGGTCCACCCAAGAATAGTTAAACATGTCCACACACACACACACACACACTATCACTTTCACTATCAAACATCATACACAACATCACACCAAGACCTCTACTTCACCCGAAACTATAATCAGACTCACACACTTCCCTGTGTTCCTCTGTTCTGGATGACACATAGAACATATTATACACTGAGTGTACATAACATGGACTCTACAAGGTGTTGAAAGCGTTCCACAGGGATGCTGGCCCATGTTGACTCCAATGCTTCCCACAGTTGTGTCAAGTTGGCTCGATGTTCATTGGGTGGTGGACCATTCTTGATACACACGGGAAACTGTTGAGCGTGAAAAACCCATCAGCGTTGCAGTTCTTGACACACTCAAACCAGTGCGCCTGGCAAATACTACCATACCCCGTTCAAAGGCACTTAAATCTTTTGTCTTGCCCATTCACCCTACGAATGGCACACATACACAATGTCTCAAATGTCTCAAGGCTTAAAAATCCTTCCTTAACCTGTCTCGTCCCCTTCATCTACACTGATTGAAGTGGATTTAACAAGTGACATAGCTTTCACCTGGATTTACCTGGTTAGTCTATGTCATGGAAAGAGCAGGTGTTCCTAATGTTTTGGACACTCAGTGTAGATTCAATGTTGAACAGAGAATGAACCTCTCTCTGGGATTGCTTTCAGACGTAAGATTTGTTCCATGTCACACTGGGTATCTCAAACACAATCCCTGTGTTGGCCTTGTATTGCATGCCCTGAATCATGTCTTGGTATGGTGTTAACTAAATGGCATGTTTCTGGATGGCACGTTCTTATGGACACAATAAGCCTGTTTCCTCCTAAATCAGGACTGTAAAAGACGTTTTCAGCATTGCACACTTTTATGATTCTAGTGGAGGAGGGGGTATGAGGATCATAAAAAGAGAAATGGAGAACAGAGGGGTTGTTGGTTATTATGGTTGGTTGTGGGAGAGGGAGAGAGAGAGAGAGAGAGAGAGAGAGAGAGAGAGAGAGAGAGAGAGAGAGAGAGAGAGAGAAGAGAGAGACTCGGGCAGGGCCAGATGTGTGAGGAATGTTCTGGCTGCTGCTGGTGTGTGTGTGTGTGTGTGTGTGTGTGTGTGTCTGTGTGTGTGTACACCACCCCTGCAGATTGTTAAGTGCTCTACTGTGTGTTCATTTAGAATAATTTCCCACCAGCTACACACACACACACACACACACACACACACACACACACACGCTCCTGGACTCCTCATCACATGACTGACGACTGAGACCCTGTAAACCACCGCCATCGCCTCACCACAGCATTCTGGGAACATCCTCACAGACAGACCAGACTCACGTTGCACCTGGAGAGCAGAGCCTGCGTCACAGACTGAGGGTCTTTTAAACCGCACACTCCATCTACTTCTTGTCATCCATCCATGTCCTCCCCCTCTCCCTCTCTCCCTCTCTCCCTCGGCTCCCTTGGTCCATAAATCCTGCCCTCTCACTCTCTCTCCCTCGCTCCTCTCTCTCTCTCTCTCTCTCTCTCTCTCTCTCTCTCTCTCTCTCTCTCTCTCCTCTCTTTCCCTTCACATATCCATCCTGCCAATTCTCTCTTTCCCTCTCCACTCTTCTTGAGCAATGACTTCGAAGTAGATCTGCACTGCTTACTTCTTCCTACCACAAAACCCAGAGACCAACTGAGACGATGGCATGTATATAAAGGACTCCA
>NC_140005.1:39267439-39315116 GCF_964263955.1 Coregonus lavaretus | reverse complement strand
TCTCTATCTCTCTCTCTCTTGCTCTCTCTCCTCTCTCTCTCTCTCTCTCTCTCTCTCTCTCTCTCTCTCTCTCTCTCTCTCTCTCTCTCTCTCTCTCTCTCTCTTCTCTCTCCTTCTCTCTCTCTCTCTCTCTCTCTCTCTCTCTCTCTCTCTCTCTCTCTCTCTCTCTCTCTCCATCCTGTTGTTCTTCACTCAGATAGCAGCCAACCAGCCAGCCAGGGGGTTCAGCCTAACTACTGTCCCGTCAGCACCTCTCACTTCCTCCCAACACTTCCCTGCAAAAACACTGCTCCATGACTGACCCTGGATCAGATTAAACAAGGCTGCAGTCAGAAAATAACACCAACCATGTGAATGACACACAGCACTAAGAACAGCTGTGTTACCCTACTGCTGATTCAACATAATCATAACCTGTGGAGGGAATTTCATACATAATATCAACCTTGTGGATGGAGTGATTTTCATTTTCTAACCTTTAGAAATGAGTTTGGAGATACATATTTTTTACATAATCACATTTCCTATCTATAATACCATGAGCAGCACCAGTTTAGCCAAAAGCTGCAGTGTTATGGATTTCTATTAAAAGTAACCAATGGAGGAATGGGGAGACGAAAAACAAGGAAAGGGCGGGAAAACCACACAGAGGGGTTGTTTTGAGAGCCAAATCATTTATTAGCCTCGATTTTCAGGGGCTGAAATTTCAGCCTCTCTGGGAGGGGAAATTAGACCCACCAGTCCAGCTGTCTATAGCCTGCCATCCCTGAGCTATAGCAGCTCTCACCCACCACACACGGCTCTGGTCCCTGTCTCCCTCTGTCTTTCATCCTTCTCTCTCCCTCTCTATCCATCTTCTGACAGCCTGTCATCCCAGAACAAACCTCACCGCACTCAGCTCTCACCCCCACTCCCCTTTCTCTCTGTCTATCTATCTATCCCCAACCCCCCCCCCCCCCCCCTTGCTCTCTGTCTATCTACCCCCCCACCTTTCCTCCCATCTTTCTCCCAGCCAGGTAATCAATAGGAGAAGCCCCCCCACACACACACAGCACAACATGGCCATGAGAACTATCTGTTTGGCCAAAAAACTCAGATGTCCATGCTGTCTGTTCCGAAACGAACTATTGTGACACACTGACTCCACAAAACAAATGTGTTTGCCTGTTTGTTTCTATGGCTACTGAATGTTCATTTATAGCAGAAGTACTGTTCTTGTTTTGTTTTCTTATTGTAACATTATTATATTAGTCACACATTACCGATCAGAATTTATCTGAGCATTTGTAAAGATCAAAATTGCTGGAAGGCGATATTAAAAGTTTGCAGAAGAAGAATTACTTATTGCAGTATATAACTCCATAAAACATTGCAATACAAAGAGGCTGGAGGTAAAAGGGCATATTTAAAGAGTCCTAGTAAAATGGGCCATTAAAAATAAGAGCATAAATTCTGCCTCTCCTCTCCTCTCCTCTCCTCTCCTCTCCTCTCCTCTCCTCTCCTCTCAAACCCAGATTCGTCCGTCGGACTGCCAGATGGTGAAGCGTGATTTGTCACTCCAGAGAACGCGTTTCCACTGCTCCAGAGTCCAATGGCGGTGAGCTTTACACCACTCCAGCCAATGCTTGGCATTGCGCATG
Organism: Coregonus lavaretus; assembly: GCF_964263955.1. Classification (NCBI taxonomy): domain Eukaryota; kingdom Metazoa; phylum Chordata; class Actinopteri; order Salmoniformes; family Salmonidae; genus Coregonus; species Coregonus lavaretus. The sequence goes on along the minus strand of NC_140005.1, from coordinate 39,313,476 downwards.
GTGATCTTAGGCTTGTGTGCGGCTGCTCTGCCATGAAAATCTATTTCATGAAGCTCCCGACGAACAGTTCTTGTGCTGACTTTGCTTCCAGAGGCAGTTTGGAACTCGGTAGTGAGTGTTGCAACAGAGGCAAGACGATCTTTACACATACTTTTGTATATATGGTACCAGTGTATATACATTGTAGAATAATAGTGAAGACATCAGAACTATGAAATAACACATATGGAATCATGTAGTAGTCAAAAAAGTGTTAAACAAATTTGAGATTCTTCAAAGTAGCCACCCTTTGCCTTGATGACAGCTTTGCACACTCTTGGCATTCTCTCAACCAGATTCATGATGTAGTCACCTGGAATGCATTTCAATTAACAAATGTGCCTATTAATTTGTGGAATTTCTTTCCTTCTTAATGCATTTGAGCCAATTAGTTGTATTGTGACAAGGTAGGGGTGATATACAGAAGATAGCCCTATTTGGTAAAAGACCAAGTCCATATTATGGCAAGAACAGCTCAAATAAGCAAAGAGAAACGACAGTCCATCATTACTTTAAGACATGAAGGTCAGTCAATACGGAACATTTCAAGAACTTTGAAAGTTTCTTCAAGTGCAATCGCAAAAACCATCAAGCGCTATGATGAAACTGGCTCTCATGAGGACCGCCACAGGAAAGGAATACCCAGAGTTATTAGAGTTACCAGCCCAAATAAATGCTTCACTGAGTTCAAGTAACAGACACATCTCAACATCAACTGTTCAGAGGAAACTGTGTGAATCAGGCCTTCATGGTCGAATTGCTGCAACGAAACCACTACTTAAGGACACCAATAAGAAGAAGAGACCTGCTTGGGCCAAGAAACACGAGCAATGGACATTAGACTAGTGGGAATCTGTCCTTTGGTCTGATGAGTCCAAATTTGAGATTTTTGGTTCCAACCGCCGTGTTTTTGTGAGACGCAGAGTAGGTGAACAGATGATCTCCGCATGTGTGGTTCCCACCGTGAAGCATGGAGGAGGTGTGATGGTGTAATGGTGTGAGGATGCTTTGCTGGTGAGAATTCAAGGCACACTTAACCAGCATGGTTACCACAGCATTCTGCAGCGATACGGCATCCCATCTGGTTTGCGCTTAGTGGGACTATCATTTGTTTTTCAACAGGACAATGAACCAAAACACACATCCAGGCTGTGTAAGGGCTATTTGACCATGAAGGAGAGTGATGGAGTGTTGCATCAGATGACCTGGCCTCCACAATCACCCGACCTCAACACAATTGAGATGGTTTGGGATGAGTTGGACCGCTGAGTGAAGGAAAAGCAGCAAACAAGTGCTCAGCATATGTGGGAACTCCTTCAAGACTGTTGGAAAAGCATTCCTCATGAAGCTGGTTGAGAGAATGCCAAGAGTGTGCAAAGCTGTCAACAAGGCAAAGGGTGGCTACTTTGAAGAATCTAAAATAATAAAACATATATTGATTTGTTTAACACTTTTTTGGTTACTACATGATTCCATATGTGTTATTTCATAGTTTTGATGTCTTCACTATTATTCTACAATGTAGAAAATAGCAAAAATAAAGAAAATCCCTTGAATGAGTAGGTGTGTCCAAACTTTTGACTGGTACTGTACATGTATACAGTGCATTCGGAAAGTATTCAGACCCCTTGATCTTTTCCACATTTTGTTATGTTACAGTCTTATTCTAAAATGGATTAAATACATGTTTTCCCTTATCAATCTATACACAATGCCCCATAATGACAAAGCGAAAACAGTATTTCTTTGTGACTCGAAATTGTGCTCAGGTGCATCCTGTTTCCATTGATCATCCTTGAGATGTTTTGACAACTTGATTGGAGTACACCTGTGGTAAATTCAATTGATTGGACATGATTTGGAAAGGCACACACCAGTCTATATTAGGTCCCACAGTTGAGAGTGCATGTCAGAGCAAAAACCAAGCCATGAGGTCGAAGGAATTGTCCATAGAGCTCCGAAACAGGATTGTGTCGAGGCACGGATCTGGGAAAGGGTACCAAAAAAGGACTGCAGCATTGAAGGTCCTCAAGAACACAGTGTCCTCCATCATTCTTAAATGGAAGAAGTTTGGAACCACCAAGACTCTTCCTAGAGCTGGCCGCCCTGCCAAACTGAGCAATCGGGGGAGAAGGGCCTTGGTCAGGGAGGTGACCAAGAACCCGTTGGTCACTCTGACAGAGCACTACAGTTCCTCTGTGGAGATGGGAGAACCTTCCAGAAGGACAACCATCTCTGTAGCACTCCACCAATCAGGCCTTTATGGTAGAGTGGCCAGACGGAAGCCACTCCTCAGTAAAAGGCACATGACAGCCCACTTGGAGTTTGCCAAAAGGCACCTAAAGCACTCTCAGACCATGAGAAACAAGATTCTCTGGTCTGATGAAACCAAGATTGAACTCTTTGGCCTGAATGCCAAGCGTCACGTCTGGAGGAAACCTGGCACCATCCCTACGGTGAAGAATGGTGGTGGCAGCATTATACTGTGGGGATGTTTTTCAGCGGCAGGGACTGTGAGACAGGATCGAGAGAAAGATGAACGGAGCAAAGTACAGAGAGATCCTTGCTGAAAACCTGCTCCAGAGCACTCAGGACCTCAGACTGGGGCGAAGGTTCACCTTCCAACAGGACAACGACCCTAAGCACACTGCCAAGACAACGCAGGAGTGGCTTCGGGACAAGTCTCTGAATGTCCTTGACTGGCCCAGCCAGAGTCCGGACTTGAACCCGATCGAACATCTCTGGAGAGACCTGAAAATAGCTGTGCAGCAACACTTCCCATCCAACCTGACAGAGCTTGGGAGGATCTGCAGAGAAGAATGGGAGAACCTCCCCAAATACAGGTGTGCCAAATTGTAGTGTCATACCCAAGAAGACTTTGCTCTGCATTATTGTAGCCATCTGCTGCAGTCTGTCAACTATGCCTCTGCCTATCCCTGTTCTCTCCTCTCCGCACAGGCTACACAAACGCCTCACACCGCGTGGCTGCTGCCTCTCTAACCTGGTGGTCCCTGCACGCACCACACACCTGGAGTTCCAGGTCTCAGGCAGCCTCTGGAACTGCCGTTCTGCCGCCAACAAGGCTGACTTCATCCCAGCCTATGCTACCCTCCAGTCCCTCGACTTCCTGGCGCTGATGGAAACATGGATTACCACTGAAAACACTGCTACTCCTACTGCTCTCTCCTCGTCTGACCATGTGTTCTCGCATACCCCGAGAGCATCTGGTCAGAGGGGTGGTGGCACAGGAATCCTAATCTCTCCCAAGTGGTCATTCTCAATTTTTCCCCTAACCCATCTGTCTATCTCCTCTATTGAATTCCACGCTGTCACAGTCACTAGCCCATTTAAGCTTAATATCCTTGTCATCTATCGCCCTCTAGCTTCCCTTGGAGAGTTCATCAATGAGCTTGACGCCTTGATAAGTTCCTTTCCTGAGGATGGCTCACCCTTCACAGTTTTGGGGGATTTCAACCTCCCTACGTCTACATTTGACTCATTTCTCTCTGCCTCCTTCTTTCCACTCCTCTCCTCTTTTGACCTCACCCTCTCACCGTCCCCCCCTACTCACAAGGCAGGCAATACGCTTGACCTCATCTTTACTAGATGTTGCTCTTCTACTAATCTCACTGCAACTCCCCTCCATGTCTCCGACCACTACTTTGTATCCTTTTCTCTCTCGCTCTCCTCCAACACTACTCACTCTGCCCCTACACAGATGGTAACGCGCCGCCGCAACCTTCGCTCTCTCTCTCCCACTACTCTCTCCTCTTCCATCCTATCATCTCTTCCCTCTGCTCAATCCTTCTCCCTCCAATCTCCTGATTCTGCCTCCTCAACCCTCCTCTCCTCCCTTTCTGCATCCTTTGACTCCCTGTGTCCCCTATCCTCCTGGCCGGCTCGGTCCTCCCCTCCAGCTCCGTGGCTTGATGACTCATTGCGAGCTCACAGAACAGAGCTCCGGGCAGCGGAGCGGAAATGGAAGAAAACTAAACTCCCTGCCGACCTGGCCTCATTTCACTCCCTCCTCTCTACATTTTCTTCATCTGTTTCTGCTGCTAAGGCCACTTTCTACCACTCTAAATTCCAAGCATCTGCCTTTAACCCTAGGAAGCTCTTTGCCACATTCTCCTCACTGCTGAATCCTCCCCCCCCCCCCCTCCTCCCTCTCTGTGGATGACTTCGACAACCACTTTGAAAAGAAGGTTGACGACATCCGATCCTCGTTTGTTAAGTCTAATGACACTGCTGGTCCTGCTCACACTGCCCTACCCTATGCTTTGACTTCTTTCTCCCCTCTCTCTCCAGATAAAATCTTGCGACTAGTGACTGCAGGCTGCACAACAACCTGCCCGCTTGACCCCATCCCCTCCTCTCTTCTCCAGACCATCTCCGGTGACCTTCTCCCCTACCTCACCTCGCTGATCAACTCATCCTTGACCGCTGGCCATGTCCCTTCCGTCTTCAAGAGAGCGAGAGTTGCTCCCCTTCTCAAAAAACCAACACTCGATCCCACTGATGTCAACAACTACAGACCAGTATCCCTTCTTTCTTTTCTTTCCAAAACTATTGAGCGTGCCGTCTTTAGCCAACTCTCTTGCTATCTCTCTCAGAATGACCTTCTTGATCCAAACCAGTCAGGTTTCAGGACTGGTCATTCAACTGAGACTGCTCTTCTCTGTGTCACGGAGGCTCTCCGCACTGCTAAAGCTAACTCTCTCTCCTCTGCTCTTGTCCTTCTAGACCTGTCTGCTGCCTTTGATACTGTGAACCATCAGATCCTCCTCTCCACCCTCTCCGAGCTGGGCATCTCCGGCGCGGCTCACTCCTGGATTGCGTCCTACCTGACCGGTCGCTCCTACCAAGTGGCGTGGCGAGAAGCTGTCTCCGCACCACGTGCTCTCACCACTGGTGTCCCCCAGGGCTCAGTTCTAGGCCCTCTCCTTTTCTCCCTATACACCAAGTCACTTGGCTCTGTCATATCCTCACATGGCCTCTCCTATCATTGCTACGCTGACGATACACAACTAATCTTCTCCTTTCCCCCTTCTGATAACCAGGTGGAGAATCGCATCTCTGCATGTCTGGCCGACATATCAGTATGGATGACGGATCACCACCTCAAGCTGAACCCTGGCAAGACGGAGCTGCTCTTCCTCTCGGGGAAGGACTGCCCGTTCCATGATCTCGCCATCACGGTTGACAACTCCGTTGTGTCCTCCTCCCAGAGTGCGAAGAGCCTTGGCGTGACCCTGGACAACACCCTGTCGTTCTCCGCTAACATCAAGGCGGTGACCCGATCCTGCAGGTTCATGCTCTACAACATTCGGAGAGTACGACCCTGCCTTACACAGGAAGCGGCACAGGTCCTAATCCAGGCACTTGTCATCTCCCGTCTGGATTACTGCAACTCGCTGTTGGCTGGGCTCCCTGCCTGTGCCATTAAACCCCTACAACTCATCCAGAATGCCGCAGTCCGTCTGGTGTTCAACCTTCCCAAGTTCTCTCACGTCACCCCCCTCCTCCGCACACTCCACTGGCTTCCAGTTGAAGCTCGCATCCGTTACAAGACCATGGTGCTTGCCTATGGAGCAGTGAGGGGAACGGCACCTCCGTACCTTCAGGCTCTGATCAGTCCCTACACCCAAACGAGGGCATTGCGTTCATCCACCTCTGGCCTGCTGGCTCCCCTTCCTCTGCGGAAGCATAGTTCCCGCTCAGCCCAGTCAAAACTGTTCGCTGCTCTGGCACCCCAATGGTGGAACAAGCTCCCTCACGACGCCAGGACAGCGGAGTCACTCACCACCTTCCGGAGACATTTGAAACCCCACCTCTTTAAGGAATACCTGGGATAGGATGAAGTAATCCTTCTACCCCCCGCCCCCCCCAAAAAAAAAAAATAATAATATATATATATATATATATATATATATATTGTAAAGTGGTTAACCCACTGGCTATAGGGTGAATGCACCAATTTGTAAGTCGCTCTGGATAAGAGCGTCTGCTAAATGACTTAAATGTAAATGTTAAATGTAAGACTCAAGGCTGTAATCGCTGCCAAAGGTGCTTCAACAAAGTTCTGAGTAAAGGGTCTGAATACTTATGTAAATGTTATATTAACATGTTTTCTTTTTTCTTCTTTTTTGCAAAATTTTCTAATAACCAATTTTTTCTTTGTCATTATGGGGTATTTTGTGACGATTGATGAGGGAAGAAAACAACTTAATACATTTTAGAATGACGTAACATAACAAAATGTGGAAAAAGTCAAGGGGTCTGAATACTTTCCGAATGCACTATATATGTATATATATATATATATATATATATATATATATATATATATATATATATATATATATATATATATATACACTGCTCAAAAAAATTAAGGGAACACTAAAATAACACATCCTAGATCTGAATGATGAAATAATCTTATTAAATACTTTTTTCTTTACATAGTTGAATGTGCTGACAACAAAATCACACAAAAATGATCAATGGAAATCAAATGTATCAACCCATGGAGGTCTGGATTTGGAGTCACCCTCAAAATTCAAGTGGAAAACCACACTACAGGCTGATCCAACTTTGATGTAATGTCCTTAAAACAAGTCAAAATGAGGCTCAGTAGTGTGTGTGGCCTCCACGTGCCTGTATGACCTCCCTACAACACCTGGGCATGCTCCTGATGAGGTGGCGGATGGTCTCCTGAGGGATCTCCTCCCAGACCTGGACTAAAGCATCCGCCAACTCCTGGACAGTCTGTGGTGCAACGTGGCGTTGGTGGATGGAGCGAGACATGATGTCCCAGATGTGCTCAATTGGATTCAGGTCTGGGGAACGGGCGGGCCAGTCCATAGCATCAATGCCTTCCTCTTGCAGGAACTGCTGACACACTCCAGCCACATGAGGTCTAGCATTGTCTTGCATTAGGAGGAACCCAGGGCCAACCACACCAGCATATGGTCTCACAAGGGGTCTGAGGATCTCATCTCAGTACCTAATGGCAGTCAGGCTACCTCTGGCGAGCACATGGAGGGCTGTGCGGCCCCCCAAAGAAATGCCACCCCACACCATGACTGACCCACCGCCAAACCGGTCATGCAACAGCATGTGAAATGTATTGTCAATCAGTGTTGCTTCCTAAGTGGACAGTTTTATTTCACAGAAGTGTGATTGACTTGGAGTTACATTGTGTTGTTTAAGTGTTCCCTTTATTTTTTTGAGCAGTGTATATATATACAGTGCTATGAAAAAGTATTTGCCCCCTTTCTAATTTTCTCTACTTTTGCATATTTGTGATACTGAATGTTATCAGATCTTCAACCAAAACCTAATATTAGATAAAGGGAACATAAGTGAACAAATAACACAACAATTACATATTTATTTCATTTATTTCATAAACAAAGTTATGCAACACCAAATTCCCCTGTGTAAAAAAGTAATTGCCCCCTTACACTCAATAACTGGTTGTGTGACCTTTAGCTGCAATGACTCCAACCAAATGCTTCCTGTAGTTGTTGATCAGTCTCTCACGTCGCTGTGGAGGAATTTTGGCCCACTCTTCCATGCAGAACTGCTTTAACTCAGTGACGTGTGGGTTTACAAGCATGAACTACTCGTTTCAAGTCCTGCCACAACATCTCAATTGGGATTAGGTCTGGACTTTGACTAGGCCATTCCAAAACTTCCAATTTGTTGCATGACCCAGCTGCGCTTCAGCTTCAGCTCACAGACAGATGGTCTGACATTCTCCTGTAGAATTATCTGATACAGAGCAGAATTCATGGTTCCTTCTATTAAGGCAAGTCGTCCAGGTCCTGAGGCAGCAAAGCATCCCCAAACCATCACACCACCACCACCATGCTTGACCTTTGGTATGATGTTCTTACTGTGGAATGCAGTGTTTGGTTTTTGCCAGGCATAATGGGACCCATCTCGTCCAAAAAGTTGACTCAAGTTTGCCAAAAAGCACCTGGATGATCATCAAGACTCTTGGAAGAACGTTCTATGGACAGATGATTCAAAAGTATAACTTTTTGGACGACATGGTTCCAGTAATGCCAGTTGTAATGTCGGAAGTCGGAAGTTTACATACACCTTAGCCAAATACATTTAAACTCAGTTTTTCACAATTCCTGACATTTAATCCTAGTAAAAATTCGCTGTCTTAGGTCAGTTAGGATCACCACTTTATTTTAAGAATGTGAAATGTCAGAATAATAGTAGAGAGAATGATTTATTTCAGCTTTTATTTATTTCATCACATTCCCAGTGGGTCAGAAGTTTACATACACTCAATTAGTATTTGGTAGCATTGCCTTTAAATTGTATAACTTGGGTCAAACGTTTCGGGTAGCCTTTCACAAGCTTCCCACAATAAGTTGGGTGAATTTTGGCCCATTCCTCCTGACAGAGCTGGTGTAACTGAGTCAGGTTTGTAGGCCTCCTTGCTCGCACACGCTTTTTCAGTTCTTCCCACAAATGTTCTATAGAAGGCTTTGTGATGGCCACTCCAATACCTTAACTATGTTGTCCTTAAGCCATTTTGCCACAACTTTGGAAGTATGCTTGGGGTCATTGTCCATTTGGAAGACCCATTTGCGACCAAGCTTTAACTTCCTGACTGATGTCTTGAGATGTTGCTTCAATATATCCACATAATATTCCTTCCTCATGATGCTATCTATTTTGTGAAGTGCACCAGTCCCTCCTGCAGCAAAGCACCCCCACAGCATGATGCTGCCACCCCCGTGCTTCACGGTTGGGATGGTGTTCTTCGGCTTGCAAGCAACCCACTTTTTCCTCCAAACATAACGATGGTCATTATGGCCAAACAGTTATATTTTTGTTTCATCAGACAAGAGGACATTTCTACAAAAAGTATGATCTTTGTCCCCATGTGCAGTTGCAAACCGTAGTCTGGCTTTTTTATGCCGGTTTTGGAGCAGTGGCTTCTTCCTTGCAATGCGGCCTTTCAGGTTATGTCGATATAGGACTCGTTTTACTGTGGATATACATACTTTTGTACCTGTTTCCTCCAGCATCTTCATAAGGTCCTTTGCTGTTGTTCTGGGATTGATTTGCACTTTTCGCACCAAAGTACATTCATCTCTAGCAGACAGAACGCATCTCCTTCCTGAGCGGTATGATGGCTGCGTGGTCCCATGGTGTTTATACTTGCGTACTATTGTTTGTACAGATGAACGTGGTATCTTCAGGCATTTGGAAATTGCTCCCAAGGATAAACCAGACTTGTGGAGGTCTACCATTTTTTTTTCTGAGGTCTTGGCTGATTTCTTTTGATTTTCCCATGATGTCAAGCAAAGAGGCACTGAGTTTAAAGGTAGGCCTTGAAATACTGTCACGGTTTCGGCCGAGGCTGCCTCTCTCCCTTGTTCGGGCAGGTTTCGGCGTTCGTCGTCTCCGGAATTCTAGCTGCCACAGATGTATGTTTCATGTTCGTTTGCTTTTGTCTGTTTGTTTCCACACCTGTTTCTGTTTTGGCGTGATTAGTGTCCTATAAGTTTCTCGTTGTGTTTGTCTAGTGTTGTGTGTAATTATTTTCCGTCAGTTGTGTGTATTGCTCGGTTGAGCTTCTCTCCACTGCGCTGGAGTATTTTCGCACCTGTTTGTGCGCAGTTACATTTGTCGCACCTGTTTGTGCGCTGTTACTTTTCGCCTTCGTGCGTCTTTTTCGCCTTCGGGCAAAGTTGTTCTTTTGCCTATGTTTGGGCAGTAATACAAGTATTTGGAATATCGTTCTGAGTCCTGCGTTTGATTCCACCATTGCACCTACAGCACGCCCTGACAGAATTACACACCTTTCATGGAATCAGCAGGAGCCGAAGCAGCCCAGACGAGACTGGAGGCCCAGGTTCGGGACCAACAAGATCAGATCCTGCAGATGGGGACCGCCCTGCAGGAGGTGATTTCCACCCTCCGAGGCTGGGGTACGCCTCCACCGCCTCCCTCCCTGCCAGCACCATTGGCCAGCCCGCCCATTCCAGCGCCGGAACCTCGAGGAGTCCGACTATCTCTCCCGAGGGCCTACGACGGAACCGCGGCTGGGTGTCAGGGATTCCTACTCCAGGTGGAGCTATACCTGGCCACAGTGCACCCTGCACCTTCAGGGCATGAGAGCGTGTCCGCCCTGATCTCCTGCCTGGCCGGAAAAGCGTTGGAGTGGGCCAACGCGGAGTGGAGGAAGATCGACGCCACGACGATTACCTACAACGAGTTCTCCCGCCGCTTCAGGGCGGTGTTTGACCATCCCCCGGAGGGGAAAGCGGCGGGGGAGCGTCTGGTCTTCCTCCGGCAGGGGAGGAGAAGTGCCCAGGAATTCGCTCTCGAATTCCGTACTCTAGCGGCAGATGCAGGGTGGAATGATCGGGCCCTCATCGATCTATACAGATGTAGCCTACGAGAGGACGTCCGTCGGGAGCTGGCTTGTAGGGACACCAGCCTCTCTTTCGACCAGCTGGTCGACATGTCCATCAGGCTGGATAACCTACTGGCTACCCGCGGACGTCCTGCGGAGGGTCCGTCCATTTCACCCTCCAGCGCCTCCGAGCCGTGTCCTATGGAGCTCGGGGGCGCTGGCGCTAGAGAGAGGAGGAGTCGGCAGGCTAGGGGGTCCATCCACTGCACCAACTGTGGTCGGGGAGGACACACCGCGGCTAGGTGCTGGGGATGGCCTCCTAGGGGAGATGACGACAGGTCCCGCACTGGGGATTCCCTCCAGGTGAGTAGGCGCCCCACTCACCCAGAGCTCACTGTTGCCCATTTTTGTATGCCTGTACGTTTTCCACAGGTAGCACCTCATTCCCAGCATAAGGCGCTGGTAGATTCAGGCGCGGCTGGGAATTTTATTGATAAAAAGTTTTGTTTAGCGTTAGGGATTCCCCTTATCCCTGTTGATGTTCCTTTCCCCGTTCACGCCCTAGATAGTCGTCCGTTGGGTACGGGCTTAATCAGGGAGGTCACGGCGCCACTTAGGATGTGTGCGCAGGGGGGTCATCAGGAGTTGATTCAGCTATTCCTGATTGACTCTCCTGCGTATCCGGTGGTGCTGGGCATGCCCTGGTTGAGTACCCATAACCCAGCTATTTCGTGGCAGGAGAGGGCTCTGATGGAGTGGTCTGCTCAGTGTGTGGGTAGATGTTTGGGCGTTTCCGTAGGGGCTACCTCGGTGGAGAGTCCAAACCAGGTTTCCGCATTGCACGTTCCACCTGAGTATGGGGATTTGGCTATTGCGTTTAGTAAGGCGAGGGCGACGCGGTTGCCACCCCATAGGCAGGGAGATTGTGCGATAGACCTCCAGGCAGGAGCTGCGCTCCCACGGAGCCATGTGTATCCTCTGTCTCAGGAGGAGAAGAAAGCTATGGAGATTTACATAGACGAATCTCTGAGACAAGGATACATACGGCCTTCCACTTCCCCTGCGTCCTCGAGTTTCTTTTTTGTGAAGAAAAAGGATGGTGGTTTGCGCCCGTGCATCGATTACCGTGGTCTCAATCAGATTACGGTGAAGTATAGTTATCCACTCCCGCTGATTGCGACCATGACTGAGTCGTTGCATGGGGCGCGTTTCTTCACGAAATTAGATCTCAGGAGCGCGTACAACTTGGTGCGCATCAGGGAGGGTGATGAATGGAAAACAGCCTTTAGTACCACCTCGGGCCATTACGAGTATCTGGTCATGCCATACGGGTTGATGAACGCTCCGTCAGTTTTCCAATCATTCGTGGATGAGATCTTCAGGGACATGCAGGGGCAGGGGGTGGTGGTGTACATTGATGACATTCTCGTGTACTCTCCTACCCGTGTCGAGCATGTGGCCCTGGTGCGTAGAGTGTTGCGGAGGCTGGTGGAGCACGACCTGTATGTGAAGGCAGAGAAGTGTCTGTTTTTCCAGGAGTCGGTCTCCTTTTTGGGTTATCAGTTGTCTGCGTCAGGGGTGAAGATGGAGGTAGACCGGGTGTCGGCCGTGCGTAATTGGCAAACACCAACCACTGTGAAGGAGGTGCAGCAGTTTTTGGGGTTTGCAAATTACTACAGGAGGTTTATCCGGGGTTTTGGACAGGTGGCAGCTCCCATCACGTCTCTGTTGAAGGGGGGTCCGGTGCGTCTGCAGTGGTCGGCCGAGGCGGACAGGGCGTTTGGGAGGCTGAAGGACCTGTTTACCTCGGCCCCGGTGCTGGCGCATCCGGATCCCTCTTTGCCGTTCCAGGTAGAGGTGGACGCGTCGGAGGCCGGTTTAGGAGCCGTGCTTTCACAACGGTCTGGCGCGCCACCTAAACTCCGCCCCTGTGCTTTTTATTCTAGGAAGCTCAGTCCGGCGGAGCGGAACTATGACGTAGGGGACAGGGAGCTGTTAGCCGTGGTACAGGCTCTAAAGGTGTGGAGGCACTGGCTTGAGGGGGCTCAACACCCTTTCCTCATTTTGACGGACCACCGTAACCTGGAGTACATCCGGGCGGCGAGGAGGCTGAACCCTCGCCAGGCAAGATGGAGTATGTTCTTGACCAGGTTTACTTTTAAGATCACGTACATCCCTGGGTCACAGAATGGCAAGGCAGATGCGCTGTCTCGGCGGTATGACACGGAGGAGAGGTCCGTGGAGCCCACTCCCATACTGCCTGAGTCGTGTCTGGTGGCACCGGTAGTGTGGGAGGTCGATGCTGAACTCGAGCGGGCGTTACGCACCGACCCTAGTCCACCACAGTGCCCGGAGGGTCGGAAGTACGTTCCGCTCGAGGTTCGGGATCGGTTGATCTATTGGGCTCACACGTCACCCTCCTCTGGACATCCGGGTATCGGCCGGACAGTGCACTGTCTTAGTGCCAAGTACTGGTGGCCCACGTTGGCAAGGGATGTGAGGGTTTATGTTTCCTCCTGCTCGGTGTGCGCCCAGTGTAAGGCGCCTAGACATCTACCTAGGGGTAAGTTTCTACCCCTGCCCGTTCCACAACGACCATGGTCCCACCTCTCTGTGGACTTTATAACAGACCTTCCCCTCTCCCAAGGGAATACTACCATCCTGGTCGTTGTGGACCGGTTCTCTAAGGCCTGTCGTTTGCTCCCCATGCCGGGTCTTCCTACTGCCCTACAAACTGCCGAGGCACTGTTTACCCATGTGTTCCGGCACTACGGGGTACCCGAGGACATTGTGGCTGATCGGGGTCCCCAATTCACCTCCAGAGTCTGGAGAGCGTTTATGGAGCGGTTGGGGGTCTCGGTGAGTCTCACCTCGGGTTACCACCCGGAGAGTAATGGGCAGGTGGAACGCGTAAACCAGGATGTGGGTAGGTTTCTCAGAACATACTTCCAGGACCGGCCGGAGGAGTGGTCAAGGTACGTTCCCTGGGCCGAGATGGCCCAGAATTCCCTACGCCATTCCTCCACTAACCTAACTCCATTTCAATGTGTGTTGGGTTACCAGCCGGTTCTGGCACCCTGGCAGCAGAGCCAGATCGAGGCTCCTGCGGTGGATGAGTGGGCGCGGCGCTCGGAGGAGACGTGGAACGCTGCACACGTCCACCTGCAGCGGGCCCTCCGACGTCAGAAGGCGAGAGCTGATCTCCACCGCAGTGAGGGACCGGTGTACGCACCTGGTGATCGAGTCTGGCTCTCTACCAGAAACCTGCCCCTCCGCCTGCCCTGTCGGAAACTGGGTCGGCGGTTTGTGGGGCCGTTTAAAGTCCTGAGAAGGTTGAACGAGGTATGTTATAGATAACAGCTACCTGTGGAGTATAAGTGTATTAACCCCTCGTTCCATGTGTCCCTTCTCAGGCCGGTGGTAGCGGGCCCACTCCAAGAAAATGAGATCTTGGAGACTCCTCCGCCCCCATTGGACATCGAGGGGGTACCGGCGTACTCCGTGAGGTCCATTTTGGATTCGAGACGTCGGATGGGGGGTCTCCAGTATCTAGTGGAGTGGGAGGGGTACGGTCCGGAGGAGCGGTGCTGGGTGCCGAGGAGAGACATTTTGGACCCGTCGCTCCTGACGGAATTCCATCGGGGGCATCCGACGCGCCCTGCTCCGCGTCCTCCTGGTCGTCCCCGAGGCCGGAGTCGGCGCACGTCTGGAGCCGCGCGTCAAGGGGGGGGTACTGTCACGGTTTCGGCCGAGGCTGCCTCTCTCCCTTGTTCGGGCAGGTTTCGGCGTTCGTCGTCTCCGGAATTCTAGCTGCCACCGATGTATGTTTCATGTTCGTTTGCTTTTGTCTGTTTGTTTCCACACCTGTTTCTGTTTTGGCGTGATTAGTGTCCTATAAGTTTCTCGTTGTGTTTGTCTAGTGTTGTGTGTAATTATTTTCCGTCAGTTGTGTGTATTGCTCGGTTGAGCTTCTCTCCACTGCGCTGGAGTATTTTCGCACCTGTTTGTGCGCAGTTACATTTGTCGCACCTGTTTGTGCGCTGTTACTTTTCGCCTTCGTGCGTCTTTTTCGCCTTCGGGCAAAGTTGTCCTTTTGCCTATGTTTGGGCAGTAATACAAGTATTTGGAATATCGTTCTGAGTCCTGCGTTTGATTCCACCATTGCACCTACAGCACGCCCTGACAAATACATCCACAGGTACACCTCCAATTGACACAAATGATGTCAGTTAGCCTATCAGAACCTTCTAAAGCCAAGCTGTTTAAAGGCACAGTCAACTTAGTGTACATAAACTTCTGACCCACTGGAATTGTGATACAGTGAATTATAAGTGAAATAATCTGTCTGTAAACAATTGTTGGAAAAATTACTTGTGTCATGCACAAACTAGATGTTCTAACCGACTTGCCAAAACTATAGTTTGTTAACAAGAAATTTGTGGAGTGGTTGAAAAACAAGTTTTAATGACTCCAACCTAAGTGTATGTAAACTTCCGACTTCAACTGTATATATACAGTGGGGAGAACAAGTATTTGATACACTGCCGATTTTGCAGGTTTTCCTACTTACAAAGCATGTAGAGGTCTGTAATTTCTATCATAGGTACACTTCAACTGTGAGAGACGGAATCTAAAACAGAAATCCAGAAAATCACATTGTATGATTTTTAAGTAATTAATTTGCATTTTATTGCATGACATAAGTATTTGATCACCCACCAACCACTAAGAATTCCGGCTTTCACAGACCTGTTAGTTTTTCTTTAAGAAGCCCTCCTGTTCTCCACTCATTACCTGTATTAACTGCACCTGTTTGAACTCGTTACCTGTATAAAAGATACCTGTCCACACACTCAATCAAACAGACTCCAACCTCTCCACAATGGCCAAGACCAGAGAGCTGTGTAAGGACATCAGGGATAAAATCGTAGACCTGCACAAGGCTGGGATGGGCTACAGGACAATAGGCAAGCAGCCTGGTGAGAAGGCAACAACTGTTGGCGCAATTATTAGAAAATGGAAGAAGTTCAAGATGACAGTCAATCACCCTCGGTCTGGGGCTCCATGCAAGATCTCACCTCGTGGGGCATCAATGATCATGAGGAAGGTGAGGGATCAGCCCAGAACTACACAGCAGGACCTGGTCAACGACCTGAAGAGAGCTGGGACCACAGTCTCAAAGAAAACCATTAGTAACACACTACGCCGTCATGGATTAAAATCCTGCAGCGCACGCAAGATCCCCCTGCTCAAGCCAGCGCATGTCCAGGCCCGTCTGAAGTTTGCCAATGACCATCTGGATGATCCAGAGGAGGAATGGGAGAAGGTCATGTGGTCTGATGAGACAAAAATAGAGCTTTTTGGTCTAAACTCCACTTGCCGTGTTTGGAGGAAGAAGAAGGATGAGTACAACCCCAAGAACACCATCCCAACTGTGAAGCATGGAGATGGAAACATCATTCTTTGGGGATGCTTTTCTGCAAAGGGGACAGGACGACTGCACCGTATTGAGGGGAGGATGGATGGGGCCATGTATCGCGAGATCTTGGCCAACAACCTCCTTCCCTCAGTAAGAGCATTGAAGATGGGTCGTGGCTGGGTCTTCCAGCATGACAACGACCCGAAACACACAGCCAGGGCAACTAAGGAGTGGCTCCGTAAGAAGCATCTCAAGGTCCTGGAGTGGCCTAGCCAGTCTCCAGACCTGAACCCAATAGAAAATCTTTGGAGGGAGCTGAAAGTCCGTATTGCCCAGCGACAGCCCCAAAACCTGAAGGATCTGGAGAAGGTCTGTATGGAGGAGTGGGCCAAAATCCCTGCTGCAGTGTGTGCAAACCTGGTCAAGACCTAAAGGAAACGTATGATCTCTGTAATTGCAAACAAAGGTTTCTGTACCAAATATTATGTTCTGCTTTTCTGATCTATCAAATACTTATGTCATGCAATAAAATGCAAATTAATTACTTAAAAATCATACAATGTGATTTTCTGGATTTCTGTTTTAGATTCCGTCTCTCACAGTTGAAGTGTACCTATGATAACAATTATAGACCTCTAAATGCTTTGTAAGTAGGAAAACCTGCAAAATCGGCAGTGTATCAAATACTTGTTCTCCCCACTGTATATAATGGGATGTATAGACATTATGGAGAGTAAATGGGTAGAATGGATAGAACAGGACAGTGAACTGTTGTATCTACAAGACCCTGATAACTCTCCTTGCTGTCACTATAAACATGACATGTCAGTGTCTACACCAGAAAAGTTTATTCACAGATATAGTATGAAAAATGTATGCACTCTGGATAAGAGCGTCTGCTAAATGACAAGAAATGACTAGAATGTGTGGGAGTGGGGACAGGCCTACTAGGAGAAGAGTGCAGTGGGTGCCAATAGTAGTCCTCAATCTGGTGAGACGCGTTACCATGGTGATGGGATGTCACTTAAAGAGCAGTCTGGGAAAGGTTGCTATGGGAGGTTGGTGGGGGTTTAGTAGTGGTTGTTTGTGGGTAAAGAGGTAGTGGTGCTCTTGGGGCATAGTGGCTCTTCAGTTTAGGGTGAGGAGCGGAAGAGAAGAAAGGGTAAGGAGGGTACAGGGCCCAGCAGATGTTTCAGCTTTGGCTTTTTGGCTGGAAAGGGCAATTATGAGCGTGTCTTAATGACTGACGCTGGCAGCCGTGTGTGTCTGTATGTGTGTGTGTGTGTATGTGTGTGTGTGTGTGTATGTGTGTGTGTGTGTGTCTGTGTATGTCTGTGTGTGTGTGTGTGTTTGTGTGAATAACTGAAGCTGGCAGAGCCCCATAAACCTGGTTAAACCTGGCTCAGTGAGGAGAGCTGCTCATTACACTGACCGGCCCACAGAACACCACTCAACACACACACATACATACACAGACACACACACACACACACACACACTGGGACAAGAAGTACCAGAGCAAGGTCTGAACGACAGACAGGGGGACAGCAGGGTCTGATGCTGGGGCTAAACGGAACATAAAGACCTGTGTTCCTTTACGTCTCCTCTCCCTGGTGATAATGAGTGTGTGTGTGTGTGTGTGTGTGTGTGTGTGTGTGTGTGTGTGTGTGTGTGTGTGTGTGTGTGTGTGTGTGTGTGTGTGTGTGTGTGTGTGTATGTGTGTGTGTGTGTGTGTGCGCGTGTGTGTGTATGTGTGTGTGTGTATGTGTGTGTGCGTCTGTGTGCGTTTGTGTATTCTATCACGTGCGTTTGTCTGGGTGAGACTGCAAGACTCAAGAGTGTGGTAACTGGTAATGATGCAGGTTTTCCATGATGTAGCTCTGAGCCCAAGACCCAGAGAGCTGGAAGACCCAGCCTGTCAACTAGATGGGGGAGTGATGGGATAGTAGTGAGGATTAGGGTTAGGGGGATTGGAGAGCTCAGCTCAGCACATTACAACACTGTGTTAAAGAGACCAATATAAAACATCCTGTATTTTACACGTCTGATTTTCCCACCCTTTTATGCATATTAACATCCCTGGGTGCCATAAATGCCCTTTTAACAGCCACAGAGAGGAGAGGACTCAGTCTCTCTCACTGCAGTCCATTGGCAAGTAGGACTGGCAGCAGTATACTCCTGACCCAGAAAGATACAGACATGCACATTGTTGAATAGTGAATGGGTGTTGAATGGGCAGCTAGGTCACCCATGATACAAGTCAGTATTCGACATCCATCCATGTCTGAGGACGCCAGGAGATTATGTGGAAACCGGCCACTAGGGGCAACAGTGAGCGCTGTTACCTTCAAGTAAGTTTCGGTTTTGCTAGGGCGTTGTGGAGGGGATGGTGGATAGGTGTAAGCACCGGCCTCTGATTCCAAAGGTTGCAAGTACAAATACAATAATTGGTATACACATTACTCTTACAGAATTTCCGCAAGGGGTAGGATATTGGAAATGTAATCAAAGCCTACTGGATGACAACTTGTTTTTAACTAGGACAGAATAATTTATAACTGACTTTTTCCTACATAACATAGGTACAACAGATCCCCTTATTGTATGGGACACTTTTAAATGTGCCTTTAGAGGCT
Organism: Coregonus lavaretus; assembly: GCF_964263955.1. Classification (NCBI taxonomy): domain Eukaryota; kingdom Metazoa; phylum Chordata; class Actinopteri; order Salmoniformes; family Salmonidae; genus Coregonus; species Coregonus lavaretus. Next base: position 39,294,989 of record NC_140005.1, on the reverse strand, counting down.
ATGCAAATCAATACTCATCTTTAAAACAAAAACAATTTAGGTCAAAAGAGTTTATCTTAACAAAGGAAATAGAGGAAATAACAGAACAGAAAGATAGCAATCAAATCTGTAACATAGAGGCACTGGAAAAACAAAAAGAAATGGAGGAACTTATTCAAGAAATATCAAGTGTAATATATTATAAAAATTAAGCGAACTGGATGGAATATGGGGAAAATGTTTCATCTTCAACATAGAAATGCTACCAAAACTAAGTTACAGAAACTTGTTACAAATGGTGGAGTCATCCATGATTGACCAAATTACATCTGAAAGAGGAAGCAAAGTACTTTAAGCATATGTTTTAATTTCAGTCTCCTCCATCTCCACTAACTGAAATTAGTTGTAAGGATTTTTTACATTAATAGTGTAGAATTAACAGCTATAGAAAAAGCCTCATGTGTAGGCGTAATTACAGAGGAGGAACTTCTAGATGCAATTAAAGCCTTCAAGTCCAGGAAAACTCCAGGGCTGGATGGCATACAAGTTGAGGTATATCAAATATTTTAGATTTACATAAGTATTCAGACCATTTAATCAGTACTTTGTTGAAGCACCTTGGCAGCGATTACAGCCTTAAGTCTTCTTGGGTATGACACTACAAGCTTGGCACACCTGGATTTGGGGAGTTTCTCCCATTCTTCTCTGCAAATCCTCTCAGGCTCTGTCAGGTTGGATGGGGAGTGTTGCTGCACAGCTATTGTCAGGTCTCTCTAGAGATGTTAGATCGGGTTCAAGTCCGGGCTCTGGCTGGGCCACTCAAGGACATTCAGAGACCTGTCCCGAAGCCACTCCTGCGTTGTCTTGGCAGTGTGCTTAGGGTCGTTGTTCTGTTGGAAGGTGAACCTTCGCCCCAGTCTGAGGTCCTGAGCGTTCTGGAGCAGGTTTTCGTCAAGGATCTCTCTGTACTTTGCTCCATTCATCTTTCCCTCAAACCTGACTGGTCTCTCAGTCCCTGCCGCTGAAAAACATCCCCACAAGATGATGCTGCCACCACCATGCTTCACCGTAGGGATAGTGCAAGGTTTCCTCCAGACGTGATGCTTGGCATTCAGGCCACAGAGTTCAATCTTGGTTTCATCAGACCAGAGAATGGTCTGAGAGTCCTTTAGGTGCCTTTTGGCAAACCTTTTACTGAAGAGTGGCTTCCGTCTGGCCACTCTACCATAAAGGCCAGATTGGTGGAGTGCTGCAGAGATGGTTGTCCTTCTGGAAGGTTCTCCCATCTCCACAGAGGAACTCTGGAGTTCTGTCAGAGTGACCATCGGGTTCTTGGTCACCTCCCTGACCAAGGCCCTTCTCCTTCGATTGCTCAATTTGGCCAGGCGGCCAGCTCTAGGAAGAGTCTTGGTGGTTCCAAACTTCTTCCATTTAAGAATGATGAAGGCCACTGTGTTCTTGGGTACTTTCAATGCTGCAGACATTTTTTGGTGCCCTTCCCCAGATCTGTGCCTTGACCCAATCCTGTTTCGGAGCTCTATGGACAATTCTTTCGACTTCATGGCTAAGTTTTTGCTCTGACATGCACTGTCAACTGTGTGACCTTATATAGACAGGTGTGTGCCTTTCCAAATCGTGTCCAATCAATCGAATTTACCACAGGTGGACTCCAGTCAAGTTGTAGAAACATCTAAAGGATGATCAATGGAAACAGGATGCACCTGAGCTCAATTTCGAGCGTCATAGCAAAGGGTCTGAATACTTATGTAAATAAAGTATTTCTGTTTTTTATTTTTAATACATTTGCAAAAAAATCTAAAAACTTTTTTCACTTTGTCATTATGGGGTATTGTGTGTATATTGATGAGGGGAAAAAATTATGTAATCAATTTTAGAATAAGGCTGTAATGTAAAAGGGGGAGGGGTCTGAATACTTTCCGAATGCACGGTATAGTAACCCCAGGTGTAAAATAGTAAATAATGGCTACTTCTCAGAAAGTATTAAATTGTCAAGAGGAGTAAAACAATGTTGTCCATTATCGGCATATCTATTTATTATTGCCATCGTAATGTTAGCTATTCAGATCCAACAATAATATCAAGGGGCTAGAAATCCAGGGCTTAAAAACAAAGGTCTCATTGTACACTGACGATTCCTGTTTTCTTTTAAATCCGCAATTTGGATCCATGCACAGCCTCATAGAGGATATAGATAATTTTTCTAACCTCTCTGGATTAAAACCGAATTATGATAAATGCACCATATTACATATTGGATCGCTAAAAAATATAACTTTTACATTACCGTGTAGTTTACCAATAAAATGGTCCGATGGTGAAGTGGACATACTCAGTATTATCCCGAAAGAAAGAAATGATCTCAATGCAATACATTTTAATAGAAACTTAGCCAAATTAGATAGGATCTTGCTACCATTGAAAGGACAACACCTGTCTATTTGTGGAAAAATCACCCTGATTAACTCTTTAGTCATATCCCAGTTTACCTGTTTACTTATGGCCCTGCCTACACCTAACGACTTTTGTATTTTTATATATGAGCAAAAGATATTCCACTTTTTTTTATTTGTAACGGCAAGCCAGAATGAAACGGGCCTATTTATTTAATGAATATGAATTCTGAGGGCAGAAATTATTAAATATTAAAGCATTGGACCTCTCACTAAAGGCTTCAGTCATACAAAAACTATACTTAAATCCAAACTGGTTCTAGCAGATTAGTAAGAATTCTTCACCCCGTGTTCAAGAATGGCCTTTTTCCCTTCATTCAGATTACAACCTCTCACTTTCGCTTATTTGAAAATGAAATAATCTCCAAAATATCGCTATTTTTAAAACAAGCCATAGAAAGCTGGTTGCAATTTCAGTTTAATACACCAGAAAATACAGAATAAATATTACAACAAATATTATGGTTAAACTCAAATATAGTAATTGATAAGATTGTTATTTATTTTTTTACTGTATAATCTTTATAAATTATATCATACAGTGGGGAAAAAAAAGTATTTAGTCAGCCACCAATTGTGCAAGTTCTCCCACTTAAAAAGATGAGAGAGGCCTGTAATTTTCATTATAGGTACACGTCAACTATGACAGACAAAATGAGGAAAAAAAATCCAGAAAATCACACGGATTTTCAACTCCCTCCAAAGATTTTCTATGGGGTTGAGATCTGGAGACTGGCTAGGCCACTCCAGGACCTTGAAATGCTTCTTACGAAGCCACTCCTTCGTTGCCCGGGCGGTGTGTTTGGGATCATTGTCATGCTGAAAGACCCAGCCACGTTTCATCTTCAATGCCCTTGCTGATGGAAGGAGGTTTTCACTCAAAATCTCACGATACATGGTCCCATTCATTCTTTCCTTTACACGGATCAGTCGTCCTGGTCCCTTTGCAGAAAAACAGCCCCAAAGCATGATGTTTCCACCCCCATGCTTCACAGTAGGTATGGTGTTCTTTGGATGCAACTCAGCATTCTTTGTCCTCCAAACACGACGAGTTGAGTTTTTACCAAAAAGTTATATTTTGGTTTCATCTGACCATATGATATTCTCCCAATCCTCTTCTGTATCATCCAAATGCACTCTAGCAAACTTCAGACGGGCCTGGACATGTACTGGCTTAAGCAGGGGGACACGTCTGGCACTGCAGGATTTGAGTCCCTGGCGGCGTAGTGTGTTACTGATGGTAGGCTTTGTTACTTTGGTCCCAGCTCTCTGCAGGTCATTCACTAGGTCCCCCCGTGTGGTTCTGGGAGTTTTGCTCACCGTTCTTGTGATCATTTTGACCCCACGGGGTGAGATCTTGCATGGAGCCCCAGATCGAGGGAGATTATCAGTGGTCTTGTATGTCTTCCATTTCCTAATAATTGCTCCCACAGTTGATTTCTTCAAACCAAGCTGCTTACCTATTGCAGATTCAGTCTTCCCAGCCTGGTGCAGGTCTACAATTTTGTTTCTGGTGTCCTTTGACAGCTCTTTGGTCTTGGCCATAGTGGAGTTTGGAGTGTGACTGTTTGAGGTTGTGGACAGGTGTCTTTTATACTGATAACAAGTTCAAACAGGTGCCATTAATACAGGTAACAAGTGGAGGACAGAGGAGCCTCTTAAAGAAGAAGTTACAGGTCTGTGAGAGCCAGAAATCTTGCTTGTTTGTAGGTGACCAAATACTTATTTTCCACCATAATTTGCAAATAAATTCATTAAAAATCCTACAATGTGATTTTCTGGAGAAAATATATCTTTATTTGTCTGTCATAGTTGACAGTTGAAAATTACAGGCCTCTCTCATCATTTTAAGTGGGAGAACTTGCACAATTGGTGGCTGACTAAATACTTTTTTCCCCACTGTAAATAGGACTGGTGGAGTTATGTCACACATGCAGTTAACAAAAATATAGGGAAATGTCTGCTCTATCCAAAATTACAACCAACTGATTGCAGCATTATCGCAAAAATGGACGCGGCAAATGGAAAGAGGAGAAACTAAGGAACTTGTCTGTCGGCCCTGCATTAAAGACCAACATTGGCTGAAGGAAATTGTGATAAATAAAGTATACCAGTTTCATTTAAGGACCAAAATATTGACAGCTGTGCCATACAGGTTGCAAAATAGTTGGGAGGAGAATTTCAATGTACCGATTCCATGGCACATGGTTTATGAACTGATACACAAAACGACGGCGGATTCAACATTTTGAGTTTTTCCATTTAAATTAGTATACAGAATTCTTGCAACCAATAGAATGTTATAGATATATATATGGGGGATACAACCATCCCAGCTCTGCATATTTTGCTGCGAAGAGACAGAATCATTATATCACTTGTTTTGGTACTGCCAATATGTAGCTTGTTTTTGGTCGCAGGTTTAGGAATGGCTGAAAACTTAGAGTGAACTCAGCAAATAGCACTGCTGGGTCATTTGAAAGGTCATAGTCAATCGATCAATAATATAGTAATACATTTGACTAAGAGTATCTTTAATTACAATCTGTAGAAACTACGAGAATAGAAAGGTTCTGAACTTTTGTGAAACATCACAGTGTAAAAATATATGGCATCGGTAACGTTTATGCTAGGAGTCAGGAAGCAGGTGCAGAAGTTGAGTTTAATAATGAGAATAAGCAAATAAACAAAACAGGAGAAGCGTGAACAAAACCAACACTGCTTGAAGAATGAGGCTACTGAGGGCTAAATAAAGGGGAAGTAATCAAGGTAATGATATAGTCCAGGTGTGCATAATGATGGCGAGCAGGTGTGTGTAATGATTTGGTATTTTATTAGGATCCCCATTAGCTGTTGCAAAAGCAGCAAAACATGACATAATACAGAACATGAATAGAAAACAGCTCAAGGACAGAACTACATAAATATGTCTTTTTTACAAAAGGCAAATGTAGCCTACATATCAATATATACACACAAACTATCTAGGTCAAATAGGGGAGAGGCGTTGTGCTGTGATGTGTTGCTTTATCAGTTTTTTTTAACGATGTCCTCCCGGAAGGCCATAGTGCCGGAAGACCTGCTGGAATAGTGCCACACTCCCCCTGCCGGTCCTGGTAGTGACTCCTTAGGAACCTCCCCACCTCCTGGTTGGTCCACTCCACCTGCCCGTTGGACTGGGACCGGAACCCGGATGTGAGGCTGACCGTGGCCCCCAACATCTCCATAAAGGCTTTCCAGACCCGTGACATGAATTGGGGACCACGGTCAGAAACGATGTCCTCCGGAAGGCCATAGTGCCGGAAGACCTGCTGGAATAATGCTTTAGCGACCTGGAGAGCGGCCGGTAGACCAGAGAGAGGGATAGAACGGCAGGATTCAGAGAATCTGTCAACAACAACCATAATAGTGGTAAAACCATCAGAAAGGGGGAGTCTATGGACAGATGTGACCAAGGCTGCTGAGGCACAGGAATGGGAAGTAGTTTCCCTGATGGAGTGTGCCGTGGAGATTTGGATTGGATACATACGGTGCATTAGTTGACATAGTGGGCGACATCCTGCGCCAAGGTGGGCCACCAGTATTTATCGGAGAGGGATTGGATGGTGCGGGTGATACCTCGGTGTCCAGCGGCAAGGGATGTGTGTACCCAGGTCAACAGCCGTTCACTCACCCCCGTGGGGATGTAGATGCGCTCTGGAGGGAAGGTAGCAGGAGTGGAATCCTTCTCCAGAGCCTGGCGGATGTCCACATCTACGTCCCAACATACGGGGCCAACGATTCGGGAGGACATATTGATAGGCTGGAGGGCACTCACAGGACCCTCCACCAACGTGGAATCACAAGGTGCGGAAAAGCAGGTCCTCCAGCATCCTGGTCCCTAAGCGGTGATTCTCATCCTCGACCAGGAGATGGTGGATTTATGAAGTTGGAGCCACGGGAGGCCGAGGATGACTTTGTGTACGGGTGCAGTGGTGATGAAGAGAAGGCTTTCCTGTTGCATCGGTCCCATGGTGAGGGTGAGTGGTGCTGTGATGTGCGTAATTGTGCCGGATCCCAATGGTCGCGTATCCAGGGCTTGGACAGGAAAAGGAGAGGAGTGCGGGTATGAAGTTAAGTTCAGGGAGGAGGCGAGGGCCTGGTCGATGAAGTTCACAGCGGCACCAGAGTCCACTAGAGCTGTAGAGACAACACTTGAGGGACAGCCAGCCAGTGAAATGGGAACCAGAAAGGGTTTGGCGGGAAACGATGATAACGGAATACTCACGCCTACCCTGGGAGACGGAAGGTCACGGGGCCGCCCCTCTGCTCTAGTGGACCCCGGGCTGGGATGCACCGGACACCGCTGAAGCTGGTGCCCCTCCTGGCCGCAATAGGGACAGAGCCCCAGCTGTCTCCAGCGACGCTGCTCTGCCGCGGAGAGGTGTGTGGCCCCTACCTCCTCAGGACAGCCAAAGGAGGGAGGCGAGTGGCGAGGTGGACACCGATACTCCCGAAGAAGGTTATCCAGGTGGATGGCCATCGCGATGAGAGCGTCCAAGGAAATGTTGTTTTCCCAACACCGTCTGGACCTCCTCGCGCAGTCCACTGCAGAATAGAGTGCGGAGCGCCGGCTCATTCCATCCGCTGGAGGCTGCCACAATCCAAAAGGTGAGGGCGTATTCCGCAGCGGTCTGGGCAACCAGCTGGAGTTGGAAAAGTCGCTCACCTCCCTCTCTGCCCTTTGGAGGATGGTCGAAGACCGCCCTGAACAGAGCCATGAACCTCTCATAGGAACCCAGCTCCTCCTCTCTCCCAGACGGCCGTAGCCCACTCCAACGCCTGTCCAGTCAGCAGGGAAATGACCGTGGCAACCTTTGACCTCTCAGTGGTGGGGGCTCCTGTCTGATAGGCAAAATAGAGGGAGCACTGGAGTAGGAAGCCACGGCATTTCGATGGAGTACCGTCATACTTCTCCGGAAGGGACAGTAGGGCATCTCTGACCTGAGCGGAAGGCCGGGTAGGCTGGGGGACTGGCTCACTGTGATAACCCGTGGTAGGAGGCCCTCCATCAGAGGTATGAAGAAGCTCGCTGGTGGTGTCGAGGTGGTGGAGAATGCGACGGACCTCCTTCATGGTCCTACCCAGTGGAGCCAGCTGGTCGTGGTGTTGGTGGAGTAGATGACCCTGTTCCTAGACTGTCCAGAAGATGGTGTTATCTTCTGCTGCTTCCATTTTTTGGGGGGGCAGTATTCTGTAACGTTTACGCTAGGAGTCAGGAAGCATGTGCAGAGGGTGAGTTTAATAATGAAAATAAGCAGGTAAACAAAACTGGAGACGCGTTCTGAACGTGAACAAAACCAATACTGCCTGAAGACTGAGGCTACTGAGGGCTAAATAAAGGGGAAGTAATCAAGGTAATGATGAAGTCCAGGTGTGCATAACGATGGGGAGCAGGTGTGCGTAATGATGGTTGCCAGGTGTGCGTAATGTGGGTTGCCAGGTCCGATGGTTAGTAGACCGGCAACGTTGAGCGCCGGAGAGAGGGAACGGGAGTAGGCATGACAGCAGCTAGAAATCAAAACTGGATGGTCTTCAGAGATAGATGGGAGGGGTTGAGGGTCGCTGAAGGCTGGGACAAAAAAACAAACAAAAGATAACTTATGTAAAATATACTGTGTCCGTAAAATGTATATAGTATGTATAAGCTGGAAGTAGAAGCCTAAGTATTGTTGTCCATTAGTTTACTCCGATACGTTAGGGTTAGGGGAAAATTTTAAAAAAGGAAAATATATTTTAAAAATGTATATTTAACATCATATATATATTTACAAAAATAAATACAGTCAGGTCAATAAGTATTTGGACAGTGACACAATTTGCATCATTTTGTCTCTGTACGCCACCACAATGGATTTGAAAGGAAACAATCAAGATGTGCTTTAAGTGTAGACTCATCTTTAATTGAAGGGTTTTGTCAAAATTATTGTATGAACCGTGTAGGAATTACAACCATTTTTATGCATAGCCCTCCAATTTTAGGGGCTCAAAAGTAATTGGACAATCTAACATAATCATAAATTAAATTGTGAGTTTTAATACTTGGTCGCAAATCCTTTGCAGTCAATGACTGCCTGAAATCTGGAACCCATATACATCACCAGATGCTGGGTTTCTTCCCTGGTGATGCTCTGACAGTTCTTTACTGCAGCTGTCTTCAGTTCCTGCTTATTCTTGGGGCGTTTTGCCTTCAGTTTTGCCTTCAGCAAGTGAAATGTATGCTCAATTGGATTCAGGTCAGGTGATTGACTTGGCCATTGCAGAACATTCCACTTCTTCGCCTTAAAAAAGTATTGGGTTGCTGTACCAATCATTCTGGTACAAGTTGATCTTTGTCTCATCTGTCCATAGGATGTTGTTCCAGAACTGTACAGGCTTTTTTTGATGTTTTTTGGCAAACTCTAATCTGTTTTTGAGGCTTAGCAATGGTTTATATCTTGTGGTAAACCCTCTGTATTTACTCTGGTGAAGTCTTCTCTTGATTGTTGACTTTAACACAGATACGCCTACCTCCTGGAGGGTGTTCTTGATCTGGTCAACTGTTGTGAAGGGGTTTTTCTTCACCAGGGAAATAATTATTCTGTCATCCACCACAGTTGTTTTCTGTGGTCTTCCGGGCCTTTTGGTGTTCCTGAGCTCTCCAGTGCATTCTTTCTTTTTAAGGATGTACCAAATAATTTGGCCACACCTAATGTTTTTGCTATCTCTCTGATGGTTTTGTTTTGATTTTTCAGCCTAATGATGGCTTACTTCACTGGCAGTGACAGCTCTTTGGACTTCATATTGTCACGATCGTTTATGGATGAGAAGGACCAAGGCGCAGCATGATATGCATTCATATTTATTTACGGCTAAACACACGACAAAACAACAAACGAAACGTGAAGTCCAAGGTAGCATACAAACAACATACCTTACACGGAACAAGATCCCACAACCCACTAGTGCCAACAGGCTACCTAAGTATGGTCCCCAATCAGAGACAACGAGCTACAGCTGCCTCTGATTGGGAACCACCCTGGCCAACATAGATCTAAACGATCTAGAAACTAAACATAGAAAACACAACATAGAAACTACACACCCTGGCTCAACATTTAAGAGTCCCCAGAGCCAGGGCGTGACAGTACCTATGTTGTGTTTTCTATGTTTAGTTTCTAGATCGTTTAGATCTATGTTGTCCAGGGTGGTTCCCAATCAGAGGCAGCTGTAGCTCGTTGTCTCTGAATGGGGACCATACTCGCCAGCCCGGTCCGGCCTGTTCCTGTCCCTCGCACCAAGTCAGTGGTGCGTGTCGCCAGCCCGGCCCGGCCTGTTCCTGCCCCTCGCACCAAGCCAGTGGTGCGCGTCGCCAGCCCGGTCCGACCTGTTCCTGTCCCTCGCACCAAGTCAGTGGTGCGCGTCGCCAGCCCAGCCCGGCCTGTTCCTGCCCCTCGCACCAAGCCAGTGGTGCGCGTCGCCAGCCCGGTCCGACCTGTGCCTGTCCCTCGCACCAAGCCAGTGGTGCGCGTCGCCAGCCCGGCCCGGCCTGTTCCTGCTCCCCGCACCAGGCCAGTGGTGCGCGTCACCAGTCTGGTACGGCCCGTTGGTACGGCCCCCAGTGGTGCGCGTCACCAGTCTGGTACGGCCCGTTCCTGCTCCCCGCACCAAGCCAGTGGTGCGCGTCGTCAGCCCAGTCCGGCCTGTTCCTGCTCCCCGCACCAAGCCAGGGGTGCGCGTCATCAGCCTGGTCCGACACCGGTCAGCTGCTCCACTCCGGAGCCAGAGCAATCCGCTCCACCGGGGTCCAGTCCAGCTCCGGTCAGCGGCTCCACTCCGGAGCCAGAGCAGTCCGCTCCACCGGTGCCTGATCCAGCTCCGGTCAGCGGCTCCACTCCGGAGCCAGAGCAGTTCGATCCACCGTCATCGGGTCCAGCTCCAGTCAGCGGTTCCAGACCAGACCAGGGGCGCAACAGGGAGGCGGATAATAGGTGGTGGTCACGCCCGGAGCCGAATCCGCCTCCGAGGCGGAATGCCCACCCGGCCCCTACCCTGTTATGTTTAGGTTGCGCGGTCGGAGTCCGCACCTTTGGGGGGGGGGGGGGGGGGGGTACTGTCACGCCCTGGCTCTGGGGACTCTTAAATGTTGAGCCAGGGTGTGTAGTTTCTATGTTGTGTTTTCTATGTTTAGTTTCTAGATCGTTTAGATCTATGTTGGCCAGGGTGGTTCCCAATCAGAGGCAGCTGTAGCTCGTTGTCTCTGATTGGGGACCATACTTAGGTAGCCTGTTGGCACTAGTGGGTTGTGGGATCTTGTTCCGTGTAAGGTAAGTTGTTTGTATGCTACCTTGGACTTCACGTTTCATTGGTTGTTTTGTCGTGTGTTTAGCCGTAAATAAATATGAATGCATATCACGCTGCGCATTGGTCCTTCTCATCCGTAAACGATCGTGACACATATTGAGGGTTAACAACAACAGATTCCAAATACAAATGACATACTTGAAATCAACTCTAGACCTTTTATCTGTTTACTTGTAAATGAACTAATGAGGGAAGAACACCCACCTGGCCATGGAACAGCTGAGCAGCCAATTGTCCAATTACTTTCCCTTATAAAGGGGGGGACCACATATAAAAAAATGCTGTAATTCTACACCATTCACCCGATTTGCATGTAAATACCCTCAAATTAAAGCTGAAAGTATGCACTTTCAGCTCATATTCATTATTTAATTTCAACTCCTATATGCTGTGGTAGACAGCTAAAATAATAATAACTTGGTCAATGTGCAAATATTTATGAACCTGATTGGATTGGAAATGATGCAGACAATTACATTTATATAAGCCACAATCTATCTGCAATGTTACAGCTGATCTAGTTGAAAGTTGTTTTTGAGATTTTTGTTTTAAGCCTATCCCAAACCTTAACCCTTACCTTAACCAGTCGGAGTTAATGCCTAATCTTAAGATTACAGAGTTAATGACTAAACGTAACCTTAAACACTTTGAAATGTGTTATTTGCAACAACTTCGAAATGTGGTGTTTGAGAAACATGGATGAACGTATAATTCTGACGTGAGACTGTGAGAGCTAGTTGGGGATGGATGCAGGTATCCAGCTTTCTTTTTTATGACTTCACTTTTTGTACCCTACACCTGCAAGTAACTGGATGCACATACACAACTTCTGAACTGGACACCCTCCCAGGTTAGTTGTATCAGTCCTCCATCCCAGCACCAGAGATCCTCCATTCTTCTAACTATGGACACTCCTGGTTAGTTGGTTAGCAGTGTCAGTATCTGGTTAGCTGTGTCTGTTCCTGGTTAGCTGCCCTTACAAAAAGAAACACATGAAAAAATCACGTGAAAAAAACATGTGGTTTTCAGACACGTGTGAATGTACAGTACATGTGAATAAATCACGTGAAAAACGTTACGTGTGAATAAATAACTAAAATTAGTCAGACAGATGAGGTTTTCAGACATGTACATTTTTCCAGCTACTGGGTCTCCCATCCAGGGACCGACCAGGACCGACCCTGCTTAGCTTCTGAGGCAAACCAGCAGTGGTTAGCGGTGTCAGTCCCTGGTTAGCTGTATCAGTCCCTGGTTAGCTGTGTCAGTCCCTGTTTAACTGTGTCAGTCCCTGGTTGTTCCATCCCAGCACCAGAGATCTTCTATTCTCACGATATCTGGCAGGGCCTTGTCCCAGGCCTATGTTTCTGGGTTAAAGTTCTGGCACAGGAAACTGTTTGACACAACCACTCTACTGAGTTCTCATAAAAGTAGGTCAATGCTGAATAGCTGGAGCTGGACTCATACTCACACCACAGGACGTTAGTGGCACCTTAACTGGGGAGGACGGGCTCGTGGTAATGGCTGGAGCGGAATTAGTGGAATGGTATCAAATACATCAAACACATGGTTTCCATGTTTGATGTCATTCCATTCTCTCCGTTCTGGCCTTATTATGAGCTGTCCTCCCCTCAGCAGCCTCCACTGACTCACACAAGCACGCACACACACACACGCAAAAGCACACATGCACGCGCAACGCAGGCACACACACACACGCAGACACACACACACATGCACACACACGCACAAGCCCGCACACACATGCACATACACACTCACGTACACACACACACGCGGACACATGGATGGGGAGCTCTGTGGCTTCCTGCCTGGCTGGGTCACAGTGGGGATGGAGAGAGGAAGACACAGACATCACGGATAACCCTTTCATGGATAACCCTTTCGCACACACACACACACACACACACATACAAACACACAATCTGATTGATCTCTAATAGAGGAGAATGCTTGATGTCCATTGTTTGCCTTTGTTTGTCTGAGCACACAGACTTGTGAACACTATGAACAAATCCTTCTAATTACAACATTTGAACACATTGCATACAGAACACTGGTGCCCAGATGCTGCTGCTGTCATCACCATAGAGACAGAAGTTCTAGAACGATATGGTGGAACTGGAAACAGGCCAAGCAGGAAGTGAGAAGAGAGACAGGAAGTCAGGTGGCGGGACAGTTTCTGTCTTCACAGTCCCCCTCCGAAAGAAACTGAGATTGGAGAAATATATCACTGCACATAACAAGCCACACAGGCCAAGTCTCTTTCACACTAATGAAAGCCATCTGCTGCTTTTGAGCAGGTTAAAAGATATTGAACACTTTGTAGTTCCATAATGGAAACACTACCAAGCTCCCTTCCCCCGCATCTCCACTCTTCACCGCCATAAGCCTGATGCGTTCGTATGTCGTCCAGATGTTGATAGTGTCTAGAGAGGAAGAAAGGAAAAGGGTTTGAAGGCTGCCAGAGGTGTCTTATATCGGAGGAATTATTATCGCAAGGATATAACTTAACACATGGCATCCGTCCTTCTTACCAGGAGATATAAAACCTGATCTTTACTAACATCTGAGTTAGACACGTACTTTTTGGACATGTGTGACGTTTCACATGAATTTTCCATGTGAACAAAATATGTGGGAAAAACATGGATTATTCACATGACACGTGGTTTCCCAACATTTCACATGTGATATTATACGTTTCACATGTGCACCTTCGTAGCCGGTGGGATTAGAATCCAGATCTCCCACGAGAGAAGCTAACGTCTTGGCCATTAGACCGAGGGACAACATTAATTTTGAAGTTGAAGGCAGGGATCCCTCATCACATGACCATGAGCAACCATAACCAACTCATGTCCGCTACACTTTCACATGTGCATTTTCTAACTTTAATGTCAATTATAACTAGGGCTTTTCATTTTTTCCAGGTGAGAAAGGGCAGTGTGGAGTGCAATAGAGATTGCATCATCTGTGGATCTGTTGGGGCGGTATGCAAATTGGGGGTGGGTCTAGGGTTTCTGGGATAATGGTGTTGATGTGAGCCATGACCAGCCTTTCAAAGCACTTCATGGCTACAGACGTGAGTGCTACGGGTCGGTAGTCATTTAGGCAGGTTATCTTAGTGTCCTTGGGCACAGGGACTATGGTGGTCTGCTTGAAACATGTTGGTATTACAGACTCAGTCAGGGACATGTTGAAAATGTCAGTGAAAACACTTGCCAGTTGGTCAGCACATGCTCGGAGTACACGTCCTGGTAATCCGTCTGGCCCTGCGGCCTTGTGAATGTTGACCTGCTTAAAAGTCTTACTCACATCGGCTACGGAGAGCGTGATCACATAGTCATCCGGAACAGCTGGTGCTCTCATGCATGCTTCAGTGTTACTTGCCTCGAAGCGAGCATAGAAGTGATTTAGCTCGTCTGGTAGGCTTGTGTCACTGGGCAGCTCGCGGCTGTGCTTCCCTTTGTAGTCTGTAATAGTTTTCAAGCCCTGCCACATCCGACGAGCGTCAGAGCCGGTGTAGTACGATTCAATCTTAGTCCTGTATTGACTCTTTGCCTGTTTGATGGTTCGTCAGAGGGCATAACGGGATTTCTTATAAGCGTCCGGGTTAGAGTCCCGCTCCTTGAAAGCGGCAGCTCTACCCTTTAGCTCAGTGCGGATGTTGCCTGTAAATCATGGCTTCTGGTTGGGGTATGTACGTACGGTCACTGTGGGGACGACGTCATCAATGCACTTATTGATGAAGCCAGTGACTGATGTGGTGTACTCCTCAATGCTATCTGAAGAATCCCGGAACATATTCCAGTCTGTTCTAGCAAAACAGTCTGTGCTAGCAATTTTGTCCGAAGTACAGTGGCTTGCGAAAGTATTCACCACCCTTGGCATTTTTCCTATTTTGTTGCCTTACAACCTGGAATTAAAATAGATTATTATTTGTATAGTTTGATTTACACAACATGTCTACCACTTTGAAGATGCAAAATATTTTTGGGGGTGAAACAAACAAGAAATAAGACAAAAAAACAGAAAACTTGAGCGTGCATAACTATTCATCCCCCCCTCCCCCCCCCAAAGTCAATACTTTGTAGAGCCACCTTTTGCAGCAATTACAGTTGAAAGTCTCTTGGGGTATGTCTCTATAAGCTTGGCACATCTAGCCACTGGGATTTTTGCCCATTCTTCAAGGCAAAACTGCTCCAGCTCCTTCAAGTTGGATGGGTTCCGTTGGTGTACAGCAATCTTGAAATCATACCACAGATTCTCAATTGGATTGAGATCTGGGCTTTGACTAGGCCATTCCAAGACATTACAATATTTCCCCTTAAACCACTCGAGTGTTGCTTTAGCAGTATGCTTAGGGTCATTGTCCTGCTGGAAGGTGAACCTCCATCCCAGTCTCAAATCTCTGGAAGACTGAAACAGGTTTCCCTCAAGAATTTCCCTGTAGAGATTTTTGACGTACCGATCCCATGGCATAGTGTTTATGAACTGATACGCAAAACGATGCCGGATTCAAAACTTAATTTTTCAATTTAAATTATTATATAAAATTTTTGCTTCCAATAGAATGTTATTTAAATGGGGGATACAATCTTCCCAGCTCTGTAGATTTTGCTGTGAAGAGACAGAATCACTAGATCATTTGTTTTGGTACTATCCATTTGAAGCTTGTTTTTGGACACAGGTCCAGGAATGGCTAAAGGATTGCAATATTTACCTGGAGCTAACCCTGCAGATAGCATTACTGGGTGATCTGAAAAGTCATAGTCAATTGATCAATAATATAATAATACTTTTAGCAAAAACGTTTATTTTCAATTTACAATCTGTAGAAACAATGAGAATAGAAAGGTTCAGAACTTTTGTAAAACATCACAGTACAGTTGAAATATATATGACAAATAGAAATCCAATATGGATGGTGTTAAGAGATAGATGGGTGGTGTTGAATGGAGTTGAAGGATGGGACTAATAACAACTAACAACAACTAAAAACAACAAGATAACTAATAATGTAAGCATACTGTGTCCATAATAAGTATATAGGTTATAGGTTGAGAGCTTTTGTGAAAGAGCACAGTTAGAAAGATATGGCATATAGAAACAAACCGGATGGACATCATGAAAATGATCGGAGAGGTTGAGGGTAGAGGAAGTTCAGGAGTAAAAACAAACAAAATAGAATTATTGTAAAATTGACTGTGTCCATAAAATGTATATAATATGTATAAGATGGAAGTAGAGGCATTAGCATTGTTGTTCACTAGTTTACTCCAATTAGGGATGGGGGGTTGGGGTTGGAAAGTAATAAAGGGAAATATATTTGTTTTAAAGATATGTATGTGTATGTGTATATATGTATGTATGTATATATGTATGTATGTATGTATGAATGTGTATGTATGTATGTACAGTATATCTATTGCGAGAGAAAAAAACATATGGGGGATTGGAAGTGATGCAGACAATTACATTGATGGAAGTTACAATCTATCTGCAATAATAAAGCTGATCTACCCCATTAAAAATTTTTACAAAAATAATACATTAAAAAAATTAAAAAACTCTGACAGCACTATTTTTAACGTGTTAAAAAGGACAAATAAGGAGACGCAGAGGAGAATTCTCTATTATTTTCACTGGGCTTCTTCCAACGGTCACTGACCAACGTATGAAGAAGAGAGGCGTGTGCCTGAAGCAGTACTCCGAATGGATGGCTCAGAAATAATAAATAAAAATAAATAACACACTTGAATGATTATACTCAGGTAGGCTAAGTTACCTTTTTACAGAATGGTATTACAGAATTAGCAATTCCACATGTGGAAACATTGCTACTGCAACATGTTAACGCCAACTTTTCACATTTGAGGAGAATAACACTATTTTACCACCCCATGTGAACTTGCAATTCCACATGTGAAAGTTATATTTTATTTGTATTTAAATCTTGTCTCATTGCTGCAACAGGCTCGTCGAGTCATGCGTCCTCCGAAACATGACCCACCAAACCGCACTTCTCAACACCCACCCGCTTAACCCGGAAGCCAGCCGCACCAATGTGTCAGAGGTAACACTGTTCAACTGACGACCGAGGTCAGCCTGCAGGCGCCCGGCACACCACAAGGAGTCGCTAGAGCACGATGAGCCAAGTAAAGCCCCCCCAGCCAAACCCTCCCGTAACACGGAATACGCTGGACAAATTGTGCGCCACCCTATGGGACTCCCAATCACGGCCGGTTGTGATACAGCCCGGGATCGAACCCGGGTCTGTAGTGACGCCTCTAGCACTGAGATGCAGTGCCTTAGACCACTGTGCCACTCGGGAGGCCAGGAAATGTGATTTTAACATGTGATTGTTTTTCACATGGGAACTTGCAATTCCACATATGGATGTGGAGTTTTCTAACATGTGAAACTGCAAATGTGATTTTCACATGTGAAGGTTTTAACATGTGCAACTGCAATTCACATGTGAGGTAACAACATGTTTTTCTTCTCACATGTGAAAAGGTGGTGTTAACATGTGAACTGTACATTTAATACATGTGAAAATCTGGTTTCACATGTAAAATTTAAGCTCTACATGTGAAACAGCTATTTCACATGTAAAAATGCTAATTTGACATGTGTGGTTTTTTGTAAGGGCAGGACTTCCCAGGATGTTCTTTCTAGCTCCATCTTATGATCTTCTGGCTGCCTGAGAGGCTGTCCAACCTCATGGTGGATAGTAAATGAGTTGGTGATGTCAGGTATATTTGCTACCAGTGCCATCCGTCATGTACTGTAGCAGTACCTATCAAAGTTTCGTTTAAAGGGATAGTTTGAGATTTTGTCAATGAAGAGGTCGTTTTGTGAGCCAATGCTAACTAGCATTAGCACAATGACTGGAAGTCTTCAGGATCAGCTAGCATATGAAACTACCTCCAACATCCTTCATACTGGACGCAGACAAATCTGAGGAGTTCAAAGGGATTAATTGAGAAGCATCTGCTGTACTGTATATCCTTTAGTTTAACTGCAGTCCACCCCATTACTCACACACATGCATGCATCCACGCACGCACACACACACACACCTCTGAGGCAGTTTGTTTGTCTCTGGGTCACAACACGGGTCAAACACACAAACAAACACACACAAAGAGATGCTCAGAAATGGGTAGACACGCAAACTCACATACACACACACACACACATACACACACACACACACACATACACACACACACACACACACACAAAGAGAGAGAGAGAGAGAGAGAGAGAGAGAGAGAGAGAGAGAGAGAGAGAGAGAGAGAGAGAGAGAGAGAGAGAGAGAGAGAGAGAGAGAGAGAGAGAGAGAGAGAGAGAGAGAGAGAGAGAGAGAGCGAGAGAGCGAGAGAGAAGGAAAAGTTAATAAGTAAATAAGCTACGCTCCATATCTGAGTTGGCCACAGAGTCCTAGAGAATAATAAACAGGAGTGACACAAATCAATGTTATCTTTTCACTCATGAGAGAGAATAAAAGAACCAAAGAACAAAAGAAAAGGAACAAAAAGAGGGAGAGAAAAGGAGGGAGCGAGAGAAAGAGGGAGAGAAAGAGGGAGAGAAAGCCCTTCTGACTCCCTGTAACCTACAATCCTTTCCCCAGCTTTCCAGGGGCTCTCTCTGTCTTGGCAACCAGAAGTCTCTGTGAAAGAATCCAGCGCTCAGCCAAAAGCAAAGCCGACGTGAGGAGGGGGGACACTAGGCCCAACCACCTTCACCCCATGGCTCGTTGCCCCAAGCAACCTGAGCTCAATGGATTCCTGGACCCAATTCTGAGAGCGTTCAACTGTATGTGTCAGCAATGTGTCCAAGTGCATGAAAATGGTGGAAGTGCAGAAGAGATATCTATGACTACGACACAGGTTTGTAATACACTGGGGACATCTTTAATGCCCTCGTCCAAGATGACCTAAGCATGGAGTGCTGTAGTTGCTGTGTGTATGTAGCCATGTATTAGCTAGTAGTGACACAGCTGAGGTGCAGAGTAATAGAAGGGGAGGAAGAGAAAAAGAGAGAAAGAGAGGAGAACGAGAGAAAGAGTCCCATTCACGACCAACCGTTCATGGATGCTAATCAGGTTCATTAGCAGTCAGTTTGGCTACACGCTCTGCTGCAGTGCACTGTTCAAACTAGGGCATCAGTCTGTCACAAACACACGCACACGCACAAACACACACACACACACACACACAACCAGGTTCTTTTTTGAATCACTTCAACTTTCCTCGGTTACCTAAATACTTAAACGGTCCAGGGTTTTCTTTTTATCGGTTTGGCTTCATTCCTTATCTAGAAACAGTTTTCTTGGTCCAAAACACTTCTCTTTGGTTTGGCCCCTTCCCTCCTAATAATACATATTCCCTGTGTGTCTCACTACCATTAGTGTTGTAGACAGCCAAACCCACGTCCCATCTGTAGAACCTGATAGTCGTGGAACCCATGCAGCTTTCTGTCTCCTCCTCTCCTCCCTGGAATGCTTTTCTGCTGCTCTGCACTTTTCACCATATAATACACACACACACATATGTACACACACACACATGCACACACACACACACACACGCATGCATACATAGAGACACATATGACACACACACACACATGACACACACACACATATACCACACACACATTTGACACACACACACACACACATATGACACACACACACACACACACACATATGACACACACACACACACATACTACCCTTTTCACCATGCCCAGGGAATGATTGCAGCTGCCCTTTGGAGTGATCGCCTTCCCAGCTCAGTTAGACACACATACTTAACCCCTATAACCACACTCACTATCTCCGATTCTGTCACACACAGATACGCAGACACACACACATACACGCACACTCTCTCTCTCACACACCGACACTCAAATATATACAACTGCAAGCACCCACAGATTCCTCCCCATCCCCCACACACATCTTTACCACAGTGGATGTTAAGCACTTTTGCTGGCCGCAGCTCTGTTCGAGAATTGACAGTTTTGTCCAGGCTATGGTTTCACCTCTTTAAAAGCATTTGATCTTGTATTTCAAGAAAAACAATGTGAAGTTCACTTTACCACCCCCACAGGCATGCACATTCCTACACAAACACACCACATAGAAGCACAAGAGATATACAGCCCACAGTCTACACTTTAATACTGTTTCAATGTATTACTGTGTGTGCGTGCGTGCGTATGTATGTGTTCTAGGAGGAGTGGAAGAAGTGAGACAGCCATGAGGATGTAGTGAATAAGCAAAGGTTTATAAGATGCGAGAAGCTGTATTAGCTGAGTTGCAGTTTGAGGGGAGATTGGACGAGTGTGTGTGTGGTGTGGAGCATGACCAGCCTGCAGACAGCAGACCAGAGGCATCATAGTCCTGTGTAGCTCAGTTGGTAGAGCATGGCGTTTGCAACGCCAGGGTTGTGGGTTCAATTCCCTCGGGGGGGCCAGTATGAAAAAATTAATAAATTATGCACTCACTAACTGTAAGTCGCTCTGGATAAGAGCATCTGCTAAATG
Organism: Coregonus lavaretus; assembly: GCF_964263955.1. NCBI lineage: Eukaryota > Metazoa > Chordata > Actinopteri > Salmoniformes > Salmonidae > Coregonus > Coregonus lavaretus. The sequence goes on along the minus strand of NC_140005.1, from coordinate 39,274,572 downwards.
ACTAAAATGTAAATGTAAATACTACTCTCATCTCCTCTGGGAACTCTTCTACTGCCCCCTGGTGGGACTGGACACTCCTTGCCTAATGCGTCAGGGCTTGACTGTTGCCTCGGCTCCAACCCCTCCAGAGGAAGACGCTCTTTGATGGCTATGTGTAGAGATGGTTAAGGAAATATTAGTTTTGGCCTCAGAGAGAAGCAGAGAAGATCTTTGGTTTGACCTTTTGAATGGCGCCTGCAGAGTTAGAGCCCAACACAGACAGACAGAGACAGAGAGAAACTGACGACCCACACACACGCGCACCCAAGGACACACGCACACACAGACATACGCAGAAGCATACAGACACACACATACACACACACACACACACACACACACACACACAAACACACACACACACACACACACACAAGCAAGACAAAGGAGAGTGTGTTGTGTAGACTGGAAGTGCAGGTTTTCTGAACTGAAGCATGTGAAAATGAATGTGTGTGAATGGTGCCCTTCCAGAGTACTAGGTGAGTCAGCGTGTCTGTCTGTCATCGTTCCATTGTCTGTATCTCCATCCCTGACCTCATTCTGAAACATTGAAGAAATTATTATATGTTGTTTACTCTGTTATTATTACCTAACCACTTTTGAAACAACATGTGAAGAAGACTGGGATAACCTTTCAGGGCAGTAGCAGAGGTTAGAGGTGTTGGCTGCCCAGGCAGCAGTGCTGATGTACAGGCCGGGGCTGTTGCTGCTCTGGGTTAGAGGGCGTAGGGTCACAGGGTCACACATTCACACACACGCCCACTCCCTCACCCCCCTCACGCCCCTCACCCCCTCCTGCAGGTGTCATAGTGTGACCTGGGTCGAAATGCTGTGTGTGTGTGTGTGTGCCTTGTCCTTTAGGGAGTGTGTGAAGAGGATCTGTGACATGGCCGCTGTGATCTAGGCATGCTGGGTGTGTGTGTGTTTGTGTGCGTGTTGTGGGTGACAGACTGGGACCGGTCTGGGCAAGAGGGTCATTTTCCACCGGGCTGCTGGCTCCCCTTTGATGTCTGCTCCTTGGAACGCCTGACAGTTGGTCCCTCTCTGCCCCTTTCTGCCCCTCCAATGGCTCTATCAGACCACCCAGACCCCCAGGAATGTTCTGCCAGGTTTAGGCTTTCCTAGGAATGTTTCTCCCTCTGCCAGGCTCATCCCTTCCAGACCCCAGCCCATCTGTACCCCTCTTAACCTGGGACACCCCGCAACGATCAGTGTCGCCGTGTGTGTGGTTTACAACGGTCGGTGTGTGTGGTATGTACAATGTGTGTGGCCTGGCCTCTCAGTGTCGTATCATCAACTGATATGAGTTGTAAGTTAATGCCTGAGTTCGAATTTTTATCAAGTCTAACATGTCACTTGAGATATACTAATGGGTTACCTCCTGTTGCATTACTATGTGTGCCACTAACGTTATCTGTACCATAATCCTTCTGTGGGACTGATTGACTGTGAAGGGTGCAGCAGGCCTCAGGGCCTGTAAATGACACAGGGGTCACTAACGTCTTCTGTTCTGTATGCGTGTTACTAAGTTATTGTATAGTGTGATATTAATGCATACATACTGATGTACTCATCCGTCATGTGAATTCTAAAGAGGTAAGCTCTTTCTGTAACATAAACACAAACACACACACATGCACGCACAAACACACACACACATACACGCACACATCCATTAACACACTGGAGCAGGGTAGATATACGTCAATGGCAAAGCGTTTTAGTGTGTGTTTTCCTAATCGTTGGTTTGGAGGACTTTAGCCTTTTTACTCTGGCATGCACGCACACACACACACACACACACACACACACACACACACACACACACACACACACACACACACACACACACACACACACACACACACACACATTAACACTTATTGGTTGTGTTTATAGTTGTCTGGGACAGATACAGAATGGCGGAGACCGTAAATACAGAGATAAAGAAACATTGCCAGTGTTTCAGCAGAACAGACCGGGAGTATCTGTTGTTTAAATGAGGAGAGAGAGGAGCTCCACCCACCCAGGTGCACCTGTCCTGTCTGTGGGTTTTCAGGTTCTCGGTATCTATCAGGGATGGGGTATTGTTCTTCGTTTTTATGGAATCAACCAGTACAGTGCATTGAGGAAGTGAAAGCATTACATTTACCATATGTTGCTCCTCTATCTCTGTCTGTTTGTCGGTCTGTCTGTCTTCCTCTGGGACGGCCTGAGTCCTGTGACTATCTGTCTGTCTTCCTCTGGGACGGCCTGAGTCCTGTGACTATCTGTCTGTCTTCCTCAGGGACGGCCTGAGTCCTGTGACTATCTGTCTGTCTGTCTATCTGTCTGTCTTCCTCTGAGACGGCCTGAGTCCTGTGACTATCTGTCTGTCTGGAGAAGGAGGACAGGACAGGGCCGTGTATACAAACCACTTCCTGACTCTGTGGACACTGGGACAATATGGCTCTCTCTCTCTCTCTCTCTCTCTCTCTCTCTCTCTCTCTCTCTCTCTCTCTCTCTCTCTCTCTCTCTCTCTCTCTCTCTCTCTCTCTCTCTCTCTCCCTCTCTCTTTTAGACTACCTCAGAGTCATCCTAGTAATAGCAGGAGCAGTTCTGTGTTTGCCAGGCCAATGTGTTTGTGGGTAAGGTAGTGTAATGACTCACCCTGCCACTATCAGACATGTCGGCCTGTGTCTGTCTCTCCTTGCTCTTTATCTGTCTATCACTTCAAGGTTGTTTTGGCTGTGTCACCAAGTCAGTGCTCTCTGGAACCAAGTTGACTCACTTCACACACTTGACTCACACACACACACACTCACACCACATGCAGCGTGATGTAGTACAGTACGTTGTTCTATGTTTTCTCAGTGCCAAAAGGTATACCATTTATAGAGCTAGTCATTAACGCAAACAAAACGTTACCCAACAAAACACAGCAGAGAAAGTGAGGGGAGAAAACATGAGTCTGGTTTTTGTGAGTGATTCCTGATTGCTTTTTCCACCAACGTGTCCAACCAATTTTTATTCTCTCTCTTTCTGTGTAAAAAGCAAGTGAAATAAGTTCTGCTCCAATATACCCAGAGCTCTTTTTCCTATGTTTCCTGTCAGAAAAGGTGTAAAAACAACCACCCTCCTGTAAGAGTTTTCCCCTCACACCTAAATGTTCCTTAATTGGTTCTTTAAAACCTTTTACAATACGGCTGACTCCCCGGGCAGCTCACAAAGCTGGCTGGCTGGCAGGTTGAAGATTGAGACTAAGTCAATGGGAGCATTATGTTCCCCTACGGTGCTGTGGCCAGCCAGGCCATATAACTACAACCCTATAACCTGTAGACTACTGCACCACAGCACAGCCAGACTGCTGCTGGGGGAAAAGACCCCACAGTGGTAATAGGAAACCCAGCAGGGAAGCACACAAACACACACACACACATACACACGCTAATGCTGAAACGCGAAGACATCCACACACACACACGCGTGCACACACACTAATGTCAATACGAACATGAGAAAATACACAGGGGCGCACACTCACACGCTTACACAAAAAACACCCACTCAAACTTAACTCCCACACACATACATTGTAGTCATTTACCAGACGCTCTTATCCAGAGCGACTTACAGTAGTGAATGCATACAAGCACCATGCTCTACCAATTGAGCCACACGTATTTCATAAGAGCGTCACACATGACCTGATTATTACTGTGACCACAGGTATTGTGGGACTGGCTAAAGTGACAAGGACACTAGTTCTATTTTGAGACAGTTTCCCCACCCCAGGGCTTCCACTCCGTCTGTGCACTGCAGTATCTGTGTGCGTGTGCATGTGTGTGTGTGTGTGTGTGTCTGTGCTCTTTCATTCAATTGTGTGTGTGTTTGTAGACCAAACCAATCCATCACTTAAGAAGTTTAGAGAGGTCAGAGGCAGACAAAGGCAGAGCCCTCAGGTAGAGTTCCCCTGTGTTACATGACAATGGCTCTCAACTCCCCACTGTCTGGTGACTGGCTCAGGGCCAATCAGAACACAGTGCAAGGTGTCTCCGGGTAGGGCAAATAGCACAGTGGGAAGGGCCAGTCATGATTAGTTGATGGATGTGGATCAAGAGTACTCGTCTTGTTCTCTGTGTTTGTAGATTTGGTACTGATAAAGCACAACAAACCTCACAGGTTTCAAATCTCACAGGTCACATCCTGCCTTTATCTCTCTCTCCTGATATCCAGACAATTTAATAGAGTACATCTGTGGGAGTGCCCAGTCTCCTAATCCACAGTCTGAACACATAGAGAAACGGCTTTGTCGTTTGGCATTTTTACACCTAAAGTTCCACATTTCTAAAGTTCCAGACTAACTTTCCGGACTGGTTCCAATCATCACGTTCGCTCCAGTCACCTGCGGGCAATCACTCATCTCATGTCTCCTATTCACACACACGCGCACACACACACAGACACACACTGAGACATACACACATGAACTATTATATAGCTCAACCCTGGCGTGCAAAGCTGCAGAAAGCTCTATTTTCTTAATGACAAGGGAGATTTGTAAAGGGGGGGTGGGAGGTGTGCTGAAATGTTGTTGCGAGTAGACATGATGTAAAGTAACTTAACTGCTTCATAAAGCATGGAGAGAGAGAGAGAGAGAGAGAGAGAGAGAGAGAGAGAGAGAGAGAGAGAGAGAGAGAGAGAGAGAGAGAGAGAGAGAGAGAGAGAGAGAGAGAGAGAGAGAGAGAGAGAGAGAGAGAGAGAGAGGAAAAGAGACATTCCCCTAGCGCCAACAGGAGAGCTGGGAAAAACCAAGCTGAGCTCCACGGCCAAAATCAACTTCAGTTATGCCAAGGAGATGCTGCTTTTCCCTCTAAATGATGCTCTTATACTTTACTATTTGACCCTGTTTATAAACAGCCAATGGCTTCGTCCCAAAAGGCAACCTATTCCCTATATAGTGCACTACTTTTGACCAGAGCCTTATGAGATCAGAGATTACTTTAAGGAAGGAAAGGACGCTGTGACGTTCTGGCTCCGGGACTCTTTGTTGTGAGCCAGGGTTGTCGTTTTCTTTTGGGTGTATTTCTATGTGGGATCTGGTTGTTCATTTTCTATGTTTGGTTTTGTTGTTTATTGGGCATGTGACTCCCAATCGGAGGTAACGAGTGCCAGCTGTTCGGCTCGTTATCTCTGATTGGGAGCCATATTTATTCTGTTTGTTTTCCTGTGGGGTTTGTGGGTTTTTGTTTCCGTGTTGCTGTCTGTATCAGTAGTGGAACTTCACGTATCGTATTTTGTTGTTTTCTGTGGTTGCTTTCATTTAATAAAGTAAGCATGTTTATCGGTACACGCGCTGCGCGTTGGTCTCATCCTTCAGACGATCGTGACAGAAAAACCCACCAAAAGAGGACCAAGCAGCGTGTCCAGGAGCCGAGGGACTGGACATGGGTGGAGGCGCCGGGTAAGGAGATCGAGAGGCTGGCGATGGCCCAGGTGGGCAAATCGTGGTCCTGGGAGGACATGCTCGGGGGCAAGGGACCTTGGGGGAAGATCAAGGCCCTGGCAAGAGAGGAGCATCGGCGGCAGCAGGTTTTTCGTCGGAAGGACGAGAGGCAACCCCAAGAAATTTTTGGGGGGGGGCACATGGCTTGGGCAGCTGGGCAGCAGGAGGCTGCCACAGGGAGTATAGGTGAGAGGGCTAACGGAGTACGGGAGCCATTGGCGAGAAGAGGCAGGGATGTGTGTGTGGCACGGCGTGAAGGACTGAGGTGTGTTGCCAGTCCGGTCCGGCCCGTTCCTGATCCTCGGTTGAGGCCAGTGGTGTGTGTTCCCGGTATGGACCGGCCTGTTCCTACTCCACGCACCAGGGATACGGTGCGCTTCGCCAGCCCGGCCCGGCCTGTTCCGGCCACTCGCACCAGGGATACGGTGTGCGTCGCCAGCTCAGCCCTGCCTGTTCCTACTCCACGCACCAGGGATACGGTGCGCTTCGCCAGCCCAGCCCGGCCTGTTCCTACTCCACGCACCAGGGATACGGTGCGCTTCGCCAGCCCAGCCCGGCCTGTTCCTACTCCACGCACCAGGGATACGGTGCGCTTCGCCAGCCCGGCCCGGCCTGTTCCTACTCCACGCACCAGGGATACGGTGCGCTTCGCCAGCCCGGCCCGGCCTGTTCCTACTCCACGCACCAGGGATACGGTGCGCTTCGCCAGCCCGGCCCGGCCTGTTCCGGCCACTCGCACCAGGGATACGGTGCGCGTCGCCAGCCCCGCCCGGCCTGTTCCTGCTCTCCGCACTAGGCGTGAGGTGAGTCCCCAGGGTCCAGCATGCCCTGTTCCGGCTCCCCGCACTAGGCGTTATGGGAGTCCCCAGGGTCCAGCATGCCCTGTTCCGACTCCCCGCACTAGCCCTGAGATGCGTGTCCTCAGCCCGGGACCACCAGTTCCGGCACCACGCACTAGGACTTATGTGCGTCCCCAGGGTCCTGCATGCCCTGTTGCTGCTCCCCGCACTAGCCCTGAGATGCGTGTCCTCAGCCCGGTACCTCCAGTTCCGGCACCACGCATCAGGTCTACGGTGCGCCTCAGACGGCCAGAGTCTGCCGTCTGCCCAACGGCGCCTGAACTGCCCGTCTGCCCAACGGCGCCTGAACTGCCCGTCTGCACAACGGCGCTTGAACTGCCCGTCTGCACAACGGCGCCTGAACTGTCTGTCTGCCCAACGCCGTCTGAACTGCCCGTCTGCCCAACGCCGTCTGAACTGCCCGTCTGCCCAACGCCGTCTGAACTGTCCGTCTGCCCAACGCCGTCTGAACTGCCCGTCTGTACTGAGCCTGCAAAGCCGCCCGTCTGCCATGAGCCTTCAGAGCCGTCCGCCAGACCGGAGCCGCTAGAGCTCTTCGCCAGACAGGATCAGCCAGAGCCTTCCGCCAGACAGGATCAGCCAGAGCCTTCCGCCAGACAGGATCAGCCAGAGCCTTCCGCCAGACAGGAGCAGCCAGAGCCTTCCGTCAGACCGGATCAGCCAGAGCCTTCCGCCAGACAGGAGCAGCCAGAGCCTTCCGCCAGACGGGATCAGCCAGAGCCTTCCGCCAGCCATGAGTGGCCAGATCC
>NC_140005.1:39197439-39262439 GCF_964263955.1 Coregonus lavaretus | reverse complement strand
CCACTTCAAAGTACTGGCAGTGGGGACTAGGCTCCAGGGTTGAGTCCCAAATGGCACCCTATTCCCTATGTAGTGCACATGGGGCTCTGGTCAAAAGTAGTGCACTATATAGGGAATAGGGTGCGATATGAGACTAGGCTCCAGCACTGTGCCTGGTCTGTTTGGAAACCCAATGGAGAATGTGAAGACACTAAGCAGACTGGGGCCACAGGCCAGGGTGACTGAGGGATAGCTGGCATTAGAGCAGGGTGGCGGGTGAAACATTAGAAGTGTTGCCCAAAACTCTGAAAAGTCAGAGGGGAGAAGACTGAGATTTATACTGCCCTACAAAGTCAAAACACAGTAACTACCAATTTGGTCAGAAATCTTTGATCTGTTGTAATGGCCAGGTATATTATCTGATTAATGTGGTCTTTAGTTTCCTGACACAAGAACAAGCCAGTTGATCAGAATAAATCATGAAATATCAGAAATTGCGGTCTGTCTAGTTACTGCAGTATAGCAGGAGAGGCACACACACTCAGTCTGTCTAGAGGAGTGGAGAGGTGCTGGCCAATGAATGAGGCCCAGGTTGTTGAAAGAGCTAGCACTAGTTCAGCCGAGACCTCGAATACCTCCACACGCACACACACACACACACACACACACACACACACACACAGCTCTCCAGGTAGTTGGCAGAGCGTGAATTATGGAAATGATTTCTGGCAGGAGTGAAAATAAGAACAGTTATTAAAATAAATGGTTGCTGCTTCTCCTGCGGTCTGGGCGTTGGAGTAGGGGGGTGTGGGTGGGTGCTACCTCGAGAGAAGCCGTGCTGTTAAGAGGCCTTGATACAACTAATAGAGAACGGCAGAATAAAAAAAGAGAAAGAGAAGGGAGAGAAAGAAAGAGAGAGAGAGAGAGAGAGAGAGAGAGAGAGAGAGAGAGAGAGAGAGAGAGAGAGAGAGAGAGAGAGAGAGAGAGAGAGAGAGAGAGAGCGAGAAGTGGACAGAAATAGAGTTATCTGAAGCGTCAAACACACTTGAGATTGGAGTACTGGTGCTTACTGTACAAATAAAGCTCACTGGCTGAATTTGAATATGGGAAACAGCGTGATATAAATGAAAATGATTGTTGGTGGCTCACGTGACTGTTTGGCAAGTTATCTTTTGAGTACAGGAGGTTGTGACTGAGTACAACGCTCTATACTGTTAGCTTGCGACACACACTACTACTACTAGTCATCCTACACTAACCCTCTGTGTTGTGACCTGGGCTGGAAGGTGCTGCTGCCTTCAGAACACATGTAGCCTACACCCTGAACAAGAAGAAAAAAGTGTATTGTGATCCCTGTCACTGTCTACGGGGGACCCACAAGGGTGCGTCCTCAGTCCCCTCCTGTATTCTCTGTATACCCACGACTGCGTGGCCTCACACAGTTCCAACTCCATCATCAAGTTCGCTGACGACACGACAATAGTAGGCCTGATCACCAACAACGACGAGACAGCCTACAGAGAGGAAGTAGGCACTCTGACGTCGTGGTGCCAGGTAAACAACCTATCCCTCAACGTCAGTTAAACTAATTGTGGACTTCAGGAGGAACCAGGCGGAGCACGCCCCCATCCTCATCAACAGGGCCGCTGTGGAGAGGGTCAAAACATTAAGTTCCTTGGCGTACGCATCTCCGAGGAGCTGAAATGGTCAAACCACACAGACACAGTGGTGAAGAAAGCACGACAGCGACTCTTCAACCTCAGGATGCTGAAGAAATTCAGCCTGTCCCTAAGGGTCCCTCACAGTGTTCTGCAGGAGCACCATCGAGAGCATACTGTCGGGCTGCATCACAGCCTGGTACGGCAACTCCACTGCCGCGGACCGCAAGGCGCTACAGAGGGTGGTACGCTCAGCCGAACGCACCATTGGGTGCACACTGCCTGCCCCCCAGGACACCAACACCAGGTGTCGCAGGAAGGCCAAGATCATCAGGGACCCCAGCCACCCGAGCCATGGCCTGTTCTCCCCGTTTCCATCACTCAGACATGGGCATAGGAGCATCATGGCAAAAACTGTAAAACTTGCCAATAGTTTCTACCCCCAGACCACCAGGCTGCTGAATAGCCACCACTGGTCCCCCGTCCCCCTCCTCCTCCCCCTGCCGCCCCAGCCAACCTACCCCCAATTGTTGACATGTATATATTATTATTTCAATTTGTATTATTATAAATTATGTATTATTGTTTCATTGTTTATTGTGCTCAAGAATGTCACTGTACCCTCTAATAACATCTGCAACCTTGTACATATGACTATTAAATCTAATCTACACGTGGCACAATTTAATTACAACACATTTGAGGGAGAGCGAAATTGTTACAGTTCTTATCTTCAGCATCATCGGACAACCCTATGTGCACCATGATGCAAAGCAGTGTGGGAAACCTCTGCTCTCTCCGCAGTGGCGCTGTATCTCGTTATGCAAAGCTTGGCGGGAGATAAGAACACAGAGCAACCGTTTCCATAACGGCAACAACCTGCTGTGTGTGTGTGTGTGTGTGTGTGTGTGTGTGTGTGTGTGTGTGTGTGTGTGTGTGTGTGTGTGTGTGCGCGTGCGTGCGTGTGTGTGTGAAACCATTTTTTCAACCAAAACAAGAATACAGGCCACAAACAAAACAGGCTCAAGAACTCTCAGTTAAAAGAAGTGTCTTGTCTGTATTGTTTAATGTGCCTTGAAAAGGACGAAGAAGGCTCCTTCTCCCAACAGGCCTATGGTCCAGCAATCAAAGCAGCCAAGGAAACTCTGAGGAAGACTACTACACATATGTACTTAATAGCGATTGCAGAGACACATACTAAAAACAAATGGTTCTATATAGTGCCAAATAAAGGTTATTTGGCTTGTAACCATAGCGGAACCCTTTTTGGTGCTATATGGAACCTTTTTTTGAAGGTTCTATTAAGAACCATGCTTATAAGGTTCTAAATGGAACCTGTATGGTGCTATAAAGAACTCTTTCCCAAGGTTCTGTAAAGAACCATAAAAAAAGGTTATACAGTATATGGCACCAGAAAATGGCTATGGCTACAACCGTTCTTGGGGCTATATAGAACCCTTTTCTATGGTTCTTTATATAACCTTTATGGAGAATGGTTCTATAAAGACCCTTTCTCAATATCAAAGGTTCTTTGTAGAACAATACATGTCTTTTTATTCTGGTTTAATAGCAATATTATAATTTTTATTATTGCATTTGTTAACAAGCTAAATCAAGTATACTAGCTCAGGAACAGCTGGTGGTCCCAGAGGAGAGAACTACTGACTTAATCAACCATTCTCAAGCAACACAAAGCCACACATGAGTCATTCATAAGCCACTATCACTGGCCACAGTCATACATAACAGCATAACACAACACATTAGATAAACTGGAATGACACTCTTACTCATGGTTGCACAAAAAGCGCTGTGAGCAAACCACGCCCCAGAATATTCTAATGAGCCACTGCCCCAGCATTTTAATTGTAACTTAAAAAGGGAATAACCTTTTTTTGAACTACAAAGAACCATTGAAGCGCTCAATGGGTTTTGGGGTAAGTATGGTTCCACATTGAACCATAACCCATCCCAAAGAACCCTTGACAAACCCTAATTTCTTAGTGTGTAGTCGGTCTAGTTAAAAGCATGAGCTGACACACACCCAATGTTTGTAGAGATGCTGACTAACAGAGAGTAAACTGTATAAAAATAAAGACAGTGGTACACTCTATATATGGTCCTAACAATTTAATGGGTAAAAGTTTCAGCACGCAGTGCCTTCTTCAGGTTAAATTGTTGGGTGTGCGACTTTATTTCTATATTTGTATAAAGATATATGCTCAAACTGAAAGGTCACACAGACCAGAGAGAAAACCATGAAGTTACAGCATAGCTCCAGGAGTAACTGTGATCTATAACCCTGGTCTTCTGTACAGTACAAACCAGACCAGAGGAGAAGAGGAGACCCAGTTCAGTTTGCCAAGCGGACCAGATGGGGAAAGAGTGACTCAACGAGTCCTAGTTTTTGAAAGGTCTTCACTAGACACACTCACACACTCACATACACACCTAAACTGCTGACTGTCTACGGCTGAGGCATATGAATGTGTTCCAGCAAAATCCAGAAGCATTCATTTATTCAAACGTCTTTTGCTCGTTTTTTTTCTTTCTTTTTCAACCTGCACCCAGAGGGAATGCTAATGGCTCAGGCCTTGTTGATGGAGCTATTCACTTTGGCAACCAACCAAGGCCTCCACCCCTTGCACAAACGCACACACATGCACATCCACACATCCACACACTCCCACAAATGCACCGTGACGCTGTCACTCGCTCCACTTCTCTCCACTGCCGACGCTGACATGCAAGCGTTTGACACGTTTTGAGGACACCTTATACCCCTCTCACACACCCCTACACCCACCCTCCACTCCCTTCAGACACACAGGGATCCAGTAACACTATATCTATTCACCTCATTCATGTCTTTACAAACCACATGTGATGCGGGAAGGTGCTTTAATGTCGCTGTGGCTACTTCCTCCTTGTTGCTTGACTGAATTGGAAACTAGCCAAGACAAACACAAAGAAGTCACAAAAAAAGAATCACTACACACACACACGTATACACACGGTTGAAAGACAAATACAATTGCTCCTGGGAGAGTAGCTTCCATTGTTACAGGTGGATAACACCACCTTTCCATATTTGGAGTGCTGGACTGTGATTGGAGGGGAGCTGGTAAATAACCCAGGTAAAGAGGTGGGGCCTGACCAGGCTCTGAGTGTTTTTGTGTGTGTATGTGTGTGTGTTTTTGTGTGTGTATGTGTGTGTGTGTGTGTGTGGGTGTGTGTGTGCGTGCGTGCGAGTGTGTGTGGTTTTTCTTTGTGTCTTCAGGTGCAGTGGAGTGCAGGGCATAGTGGACACACCCTCACCTGAGATTCAGGTGAGTCATAGGTTTACAAGGCCGTGACTAATCCCAGGGACAAGCCCAGTGCCCAGGGGCCAGCAACTGGCAATGAAAGGATTTGTGAAGAGTAATTGACCTAGATCCCAGCTTAAACACAAACAAATACATACACACATAGGTATGGGATTCTGACAGACACACAAAAGGCGAGAGAGGCAGTGAAGGAAGGAGAGGAAGAAGAAATGCCTTCAAGGCCACATTGTCATTGAAATGTTAATAAGAGAAGAAAGTAAATGCCCATGAATATTAAGTGAAAGAAAGGAAATTGTCTTAAAGGCCCAACTAAATCTATGATATGATGGAGTGGATGGAAACTGTGATGACTGTGATGTTTCTGTTTGTATTCGCCCCGTGCCCATCGCCCCTTTTAGAATACAGCTGATGCATTCCCATAGGCGTATGGTTTGTTATCTTGCGCTGTCACCTGTAGAATAATTAAAGTTGCCTATTTATTCATGTTCAGATGATAGCTCGCATTTGTATGTTAGCAATATTGCTTCATTACATTCATGTTTAGACCAAGGCATTGCGTCTCTTATTTTGCCAAAATAACACTGTTTTGTTTGTAACATTTCAAACTCCCTTTCTACTCACAAGAGGGGTAGGCTATACTACAATGCAAGATAGATTTATTCAGGATTCTGTAAAGCTACACAGCAAATTGGCCGGTGTTACCTAGTGTTGATTTTTCAGTGTAACATTTCTAGTTTTGATTCAGGAGTTAAATTAACTCAACAGTGAAATTAACACTCAGTGGTGTAAAGGAACCCCAGTGTTGGTGTTAATAACCAGTGTTGAGTGTGAGAGTGTGATTGTGTCAGTTGAACTCTGTGGAGAGTAAGGGTGTTTTCACATATAGTCCTCTATAAAGTGAACTCTGGGGTAAAATAACTCAATAACTCAGTTATTTTTGTACTCACACTGTCCTCAACTCTTTTGCCAGTTCACTTCACCTATTTTGAGTCCTCTTTGCATTCACATTGCTATGTTTAGAAAGGAACCAACATTCACTCAATGCACTCTGGGTTTTTACAAAGTGCAGGACAAGCCATTTCATCAGATCGCGTTATCGCACAACTAGATATACCTACTTACATTTTGGAAGCTAATAGATTGCATTTAGTTAAAAGATGAGACATAATAATTATAATCAGAAGATATTATTATTTTGTAAATATTATTGGTAACAGAATAAATAGCAGAAGATTACTGCAGATTAAATAATGCTGTAATTGAAAATTGTACACACAATGTAGCCTACTGCCCCTTGTCAGAACGCTGAGTGTGGATGTGGTGCAGGGAATCAAGCGCAGGCACAAAGGTGTTCGTCAACAGTCTTTAGTAGTCAAAAAGAACTCCAAACAGGAGAAATAGCCAACCCAACCGGGAGGCAAGAGCGACTAAACGCACACACACAACAGTGCGTAAAACAAGAAAAGGCGCACGCAGTGCGGACTCTCAATAAACACAGTATGAGAGAAAAACCCCATCAACATGAAAACAGCTGACAAAAACAATCACACATAACACCTGACCCAACATACGAAACTTAAATAGGGAACACAATCAAACACTAACAAGGGACAGGTGTTACAAACAGACAAAACCAAACAAACATGAAACATCGAACGGTGGCAGCTAGTACTCCGGGGACGACGACCGCCGAAGCCTGCCCGAACAAGGAGGAGGGGCAGCCTCGGCCGAAACCGTGACAGTACCCCCCCCTTGACGCGCGGCTCCAGCCGTGCGCCGACCCCGGCCTCGGGGACGACCAGGACGACGCGGAGCAGGGCGCGTAGGATGACCCCGATGGAACTCGGTCAGCAGGGACTGGTCTAATATGTCCCTCCTCGGCACCCAGCACCGCTCCTCCGGGCCGTACCCCTCCCACTCCACGAGATATTGAAGACCCCCCATCCGGCGTCTCGAATCAAGGATGGACCTCACAGTGTACGCCGGAGCCCCCTCGATGTCCAACGGGGGCGGAGGAGTCTCCTCTATCTCATACTCCTGGAGTGGACCAGCTACCACCGGCCTGAGGAGAGACACATGGAACGAGGGGTTAATATTCCTATAATCAATAGGCAGTTCTAACCTGTAACACACCTCGTTCAACCTCCTCAGGACTTTGAATGGCCCCACAAACCGCCGACCCAGCTTCCGGCAGGGCAGGCGGAGGGGCAGGTTTCTGGTCGAGAGCCAGACTCGATCTCCAGGTGCGTACACAGGCCCCTCACTGCGGTGGAGATCGGCGCTCGTTTTCTGCCGACGGATGGCCCGCTGCAGATGTACGTGGGCAGCGTTCCATGTCTCCTCCGAGCGCCGCACCCACTCATCCACCGCAGGGGCCTCGATCTGGCTCTCGTGCCAAGGTGCCAGAACCGGCTGGTACCCTAACACACACTGGAAAGGGGTTAGTTGGGTGGAGGAGTGGCGGAGAGAGTTCTGTGCCATCTCGGCCCAAGGAACGTATCTCGCCCACTCCTCCGGCCGGCCCTGGCAATAAGACCTCAGAAACCTACCCACATCCTGGTTAACACGTTCAACCTGCCCATTACTCTCCGGATGGTAACCCGAGGTAAGGCTTACCGAAACCCCCAACCGTTCCATAAACGCTCTCCACACTCTGGAAGTGAACTGGGGGCCTCGATCAGACACTATATCCTCGGGTACCCCGTAATGCCAGAAGACATGGGTAAACAGAGCCTCAGCGGTCTGTAGGGCAGTGGGTAGACCCGGCATGGGAAGGAGACGACAGGCCTTCGAGAACCGATCCACAACGACCAGGATGGTAGTATTCCCCTGTGAGGGGGGAAGGTCGGTAACAAAATCCACCGAGAGGTGGGACCAGGGTCGTTGTGGAACGGGCAGGGGTTGTAGCTTACCCCTGGGCAAATGTCTGGGCGCCTTACACTGGGCACACACCGAACAGGAGGAGACATAAATCCTCACATCCCTGGCTAACGTTGGCCACCAGTACTTAGTGCTAAGGCAGTGAACTGTCCGGCCGATACCTGGATGTCCAGAGGAGGGGGACGTATGAGCCCAATAAATGAGGCGATCGCGTACCTCGAGCGGAACGTACGTCCGACCCACTGGACACTGTGGAGGACTTGGGTCGGTGCGTAACGCCTGCTCGATCTCGGCATCAACCTCCCATACCACCGGTGCAACCAGACAAGACTCCGGTAGTATGGGAGTGGGCTCAACTGACCTCTCCTCCGAGTCATACCGCTGAGACAGGGCATCTGCCTTCCCGTTCTGGGACCCAGGGATGTAAGTAATTTTAAACACAAACCGGGCTAGAAACATAGTCCAGCGGGCCTGGCGAGGATTCAGTCTCCTAGCTGCCCGGATGTATTCCAGGTTACGGTGGTCAGTTAGAATGAGGAAAGGGTGTTGAGCCCCCTCAAGCCAATGCCGCCACACCTTTAGGGCCTGTACCACGGCTAACAGCTCCCTGTCTCCTACGTCATAATTCCGCTCCGCCGGACTGAGCTTTTTAGAATAAAAGGCACAGGGACGGAGTTTAGGTGGTGTGCCAGACCGTTGGGAGAGAACGGCCCCTATACCGGCCTCTGACGCGTCTACCTCTACCTGGAAAGGTAAAGAGGGATCCGGATGTGCCAACACCGGCGCCGAGGTAAACAGGTCCTTCAGTTTCCCAAAAGCCCTGTCCGCCTCAGCTGACCACCGCAAGCGCACCGGACCCCCCTTCAACAGAGACGTCATGGGAGCTGCCACCTGTCCAAAACCCCGGATAAACCTCCGGTAATAATTCGCAAAACCCAAGAACTGTTGCACCTCCTTCACAGTGGTTGGGGTCTGCCAATTACGCACAGCTGACACCCGGTCCACCTCCATCTTCACCCCTGACGCAGACAACTGATAACCCAGAAAGGAGACCGACTTCTGAAAGAACAGACATTTCTCTGCCTTGACATATAGGTCATGCTCCAACAGCCTCCTCAATACTCGGCGCACCAGGGCTACATGCTCTGCTCGGGTAGGACTGTACACCAGAATATCGTCTATGTACACGACTACTCCCTGTCCCTGCATGTCCCGGAAAATCTCATCGACGAAGGATTGGAAGACTGAGGGAGCATTCATTAACCCATATGGCATGACGAGATACTCGTAATGTCCGGAGGTCGTGCTAAACGCTGTCTTCCATTCATCGCCCTCTCTAATGCGCACTAAGTTATATGCGCTCCTGAGATCCAATTTTGTGAAGAACTGAGCACCGTGTAATGACTCCGTCATAGTCGCAATCAGAGGAAGTGGATAGCTGTACTTCACCGTAATCTGATTGAGACCGCGGTAATCAATACACGGGCGCAGACCTCCATCCTTTTTCTTCACAAAAAAGAAACTCGAGGAAGCGGGTGAAGTGGAGGGCCGTATGTATCCCTGTCTCAGAGACTCAGCGATGTAAGTTTCCATTGCCTTCCTCTCCTCTTGAGACAAGGGATACACATGGCTCCGCGGGAGAGCTGCTCCTGACTGGAGATCTATCGCACAATCCCCCAGTCTATGAGGTGGCAGCTGCGCCGCCCTAGTTTTACTAAACACCAGTTTCAAATCCTCATACTCGGGGGGAATATGCAGTGCTGGCATTAGATTCGGACTTTCCACCGAGGTCGCCCCTATGGAAACACCCAGACACCGCCCCTCACACTGGGCAGACCACCCTTTAAGAGCTTTCTCTCGCCACGAAATAGTAGGGTCATGGGTCATCAACCAGGGAAGCCCCAGCACCACCGGATACGCAGGAGAGTCAATCAGATAGAGCTGAATCGTTTCCTCATGACCCTCCTGCGCCATCATCTTAAGGGGTGCCGTGACCTCCCTAATCAACCCAGATCCTAACGGACGGCTATCTAGGGCATGAACAGGGAAAGGCTTATCAACGGGAAGGAGAGGAATCCCTAACTCTACACAGAACTGGCGATCTACAAAATTCCCAGCTGCGCCTGAATCTACTAGCGCCTTATGCTGGGAACGAGGTGCAACCTGTGGAAAACAAACAGGCAAGGTTAGGTGAACGACAGAAAGCTCTGGGTAAGTAGGGTGCCTACTCACCTGGGGGGACCCCCCAATGCGTGGCCTGCCTTCTCCTCCACCGGGGGACCCTCCCCAACACCTAGCCGCGGTGTGCCCTCCACGGCCACAGTTAGTGCAGGGAACGGCCCCCCTCGGGTTCCTATTCCTCCGTTCTCTAGCGCCAGCACCCCTGGAGGGTGAAATGGAGGGTGAAATGGGCGAACCCCACCCGGGACGTCCACGGGTGGCGAGCAGGGTGTCCAGCCGAATGGCCATGTCGACAAGTTGGTCAAACGACAACGAGGTGTCCCTGCACGCCAACTCTCTCTGGACGTCCTCCCGGAGGCTGCAACGGAAGTGGTCTATGAGGGCCCGCTCATTCCACCCTGCATCTGCCGCTAGAGTCCGGAATTCCAGAGCAAAGTCCTGGGCGCTCCTCATCCCCTGTCGGAGGTAGAACAGACGCTCCCCCGCCGCCTTCCCTTCTGGTGGATGGTCAAACACGGAACAGAAGCGGCGGGAGAACTCCGCATAGGTAGTGGTAGCGGCGTCCATTCTCCTCCATTCGGCGTTGGCCCACTCCAACGCCTTGCCGGTGAGACAGGAGATGAGGGCGGAGACGCTCTCGTGTCCCGAGGGCGCCGGGTGTACGGTGGCGAGGTAGAGCTCCACTTGCAGCAGGAACCCTTGACACCCGGCAGCGGAGCCGTCGTACGCCCTCGGGAGCGAGAGCCGAATCCCACTGGTTTCCGGAAGTTGGACAGGAGGACTGACCGATGGGGATGGTCCGGTAGGTGGGGCCGTGGGTACCCCGCTGTTCTCCCATCGGTGGAGAGTATTCATCACCCGCTCCAGGGCATGACCGATCTGGTTGATCCGGTCCTCCTGCCCACGAAGACGGTCCTCCATGCTCTCTGTTGGCGCGGTTGCTCCTGCTGATTCCATGGGTGATGTGTGATTCTGTCAGAACGCTGAGTGTGGATGTGGTGCAGGGAATCAAGCGCAGGCACAAAGGTGTTCGTCAACAGTCTTTAGTAGTCAAAAAGAACTCCAAACAGGAGAAATAGCCAACCCAACCGGGAGGCAAGAGCGACTAAACGCACACACACAACAGTGCGTAAAACAAGAAAAGGCGCACGCAGTGCGGACTCTCAATAAACACAGTATGAGAGAAAAACCCCATCAACATGAAAACAGCTGACAAAAACAATCACACATAACACCTGACCCAACATACGAAACTTAAATAGGGAACACAATCAAACACTAACAAGGGACAGGTGTTACAAACAGACAAAACCAAACAAACATCGAACGGTGGCAGCTAGTACTCCGGGGACGACGACCGCCGAAGCCTGCCCGAACAAGGAGGAGGGGCAGCCTCGGCCGAAACCGTGACACCCCTTTAAGGGCTAACCTTGATTTTGGGGTTAGTGCTATCGGTGATCCTTGGAACATCCCTAACCCCTACCCATTTTTTACAATTACGTCATTTAGCAGACGCTCTTATCCAGAGCGACTTACAATTAGTGAGTGCATACATTTTTCATACTGGCCCCCCGTGGGAAACGAACCCACAACCCTGGCGTTGCAAGCGCCATGCTCTACCAACTGAGCTACAGGAGGCCCTACCCTTACCCTAACACTAACCGTAACCTTAACCATAACCCTTACTTAACCTTAACCTTAACCTTAACCCTTACCTTAACCGTTTTAAATGTCAACTTCAATGGGGTAATGTCAGAGTTGGGACATCCCAAGGCTCACGGATAGCAAGGACCTTGATTTTGTACCCTATGTTGTGATTCTCACCAAATATGTTGTTCTCTTCTCACACTATTCAAACCCCACAATCAAATAAAAAGTTGAAATCGTGTCAGTACAAAACTCAATATCCAAAAAACATATCTCTTTTGTATCACCAATGTGAGGGGTTATGTCCAGGGAAACGGTGTTGCAGTAGTCTAGTGTGTGGTACGGGAATAATGACAAGCGAACCTGGGGAGCTTTGTGTTCACATTGCCCTAAAAAAGTGAACCGGACCTTGGAATTCAAGCGAACCGAACTCAGACCACCTCTCAAGGACTCAGTTCGGTTCACTTCTGGGGCTCTTTTGAGGGCTCCGAGTTCCTTTAGAGCAGGGTTCTTCAATTCCGGTCCTGGAGGGCCGAAACACTTCTGTTTTTTATTTCTACCTGGTAGTTAATTGCATTGCACTGAATTAGCCCCTGATTAGAAGGAGAGGATGAAAAACAGAGGTGTTTCGGCCCTCCAGGACCAGAATTGAAGAACCCTGCTTTAGAGTGTTCACACTGCACAAAAAAATTACGAGAACCACACTAAGTTCACAAAAATTGGCTGAAAGGGACCAAGTGTGAAAACAACCTAAAACATTACCATCAAAACCACGCCCATCATTATCTTATTTCCCAGCATGCTCTACTGCAGCTCGATTTTTGGGGGATTGTTTTTAATATATGTTTTTGAATGTACATTGAGTGATTCATTTTATGCCACACAAAGAGGGGGGGGGGGGGGGGGGGGGTTATAAATGCCTAGATAATAGTATGTAGCAATGACTAGTAAATGTTATTGTAATGTCCTTCACCCAATGCTGAGTGGCCTTGTCAAAAGATACGGATCTCTAGTGATGGGAAACCGAGGCTTTCTGAAGGCTTCGGAGCTTTCACCAAATTGTGCCGAAAAACGGTTAATTACCTGGAGCTTCATTATCAGTTTACACATTAGTGATATCAAATCAAATCAAATGTTATTTGTCGCATGCGCCGAATACAACAGGTGTAGACCTTACAGTGAAATGCTTACTTACAAGCCCTTAACCAACAATGCAATTTTAAGAAAGATGATATAAAAGTAAAAATAATGAAAGAGCAGCAGTAAAATAACAATAGCGAGGCTATATACAGGGGGTACCGGTACCGCTTTTTAGGGCCTGGTATAGAGGTCCTGGATGGCAGGAAGCTTGGCCCCAGTGTACTGGGCCGTACGCACTACCCTCTATAGTGCCTTGCGGTCGGAGGCCGAGCAGTTGCCATACCAGGCAGTGATGCAACCAGTCAGGATGCTCTCGATGGTGCAGCTGTAGAACCTTTTGAGGATCTGAGGACCCATGCCAAATCTTTTCAGTCTCCTTAGGGGGAATAGGTTTTGTTGTGCCCTCTTCACGACTGTCTTGGTGTGCTTGGACCATGTTAGTTTGTTGGTGATATGGACACCAAGGAACTTGAAGCTCTCAACCTGCTGGTCATCAATAAATAACAGCATGTGATTATCAGATTTTTTTATTTATTTTTTACTGTTTTCATCAAAACTCTGGCACAGCGGTAAGTTGTTGGCTTTGTTAGCCTATTATCAGTTGGAATACCAGGTTCGCATCTTACATCATGCTTTCCCTTGTTTGCCTTCATATTTACTATTTTTCAAAAATGGAATCTATGGCATTATTTAAGATGCTTAAGACAGAAGCTTATACTATACTAAATAAAACAAATGATTTTATCAACAGTGCAGAAAGTGTGGTTTCACATCAAATCATTTTCTAAATAGTATGCCTTCAACCTTATACCCTCACGTCCCTCAATGTTCCATAGTTCCCTACACTACCTGCTAAGATACCAGTCAGCTGAAACTACATGCACAAAATCCTAACTATATTTGTAAGTATGGTGTCCAATAGAAAGCAGCTTAGAATCGTAGAAAGCACAGGAACAACCGCGAAATAAGTGGGATCTTGCATTTTGCAACACACGGTTTGATCACACGGTCAGATCCTCCTCTCCACCCTCTCCGAGTTGGGCATCTCCGGCTCACTCTTGGATTGCGTCCTACCTGAAAGGTCTCTCCTACCAGGTGGCGTGGCGAGAATCTGTCTCCGCACCACGTTCTCTCACCACTGGTGTCCCCCAGGGCTCAGTTCTAGGCCCTCGCCTATTCTCTCTATACACCAAGTCACTTGGCTCTGTCATATCCTCACATGGTCTCTCCTATCATTGCTATGCAGACGACACACAATTAATCTTCTCCTTTCCCCCTTCTGATAACCAGGTGGTGAATTGCATCTCTGCATGTCTGGCAGACAAATCAGTGTGGATGTCGGATCACCACCTCAAGCTGAACCTCGGCAAGACGGAGCTGCTCTTCCTCCCGGGGAAGGACTGCCCGCTCCATGATCTCGCCATCACGGTTGACAACTCCACTGTGTCCTCCTTCCAGAGTGCAAAGAACCTTGGCGTGACCCTGGACAACACCCTGTCGTTCTCTGCTAACATCAAAGCGGTGACCCTACCTTACACAGGAAGCGGCACAGGTCCTAATCCAGGCACTTGTCATCTCCCGTCTGGATTACTGCAACACGCTGTTGGCTGGGCTCCCTGCCTGTGCCATTAAACCACTACAACTCATCCAGAACGCTGCAGCCCATCTGGTGTTCAACCTTCCCAAGTTCTCTCACGTCACCCCGCTCCTCCGCACACTCCACTGGCTTCCAGTTGAAGGTCGCATCTGCTACAAAACCATGGTGCTTGCCTATGGAGCTGTGAGGGGAACGGCACCTCCTTACCTTCAGGCTCTGATCAGTCCCTACACCCAAACGAGGACATTGCGTTCTTCCACCTCTGGCCTGCTGGTCCCCCTACCTCTGCGGAAGCACAGTTCCCGCTCAGCCCAGTCAAAACTGTTCGCTGCTCTGGCACCCCAATGGTGGAACAAGTTCCCTCATGACGCCAGGACAGCGGAGTCACTGACCACCTTCCGGAGACACTTGAAACCCTACCTCTTTAAGGAATACCTGGGATAGTATAAAAGTCATCCTTCTACCCCCCCCCCCCCCCCCCCCCCCCACACACAAAATATATAAAATCATCATCATCATCATCATCATGAATTAAATTAAATAAACAAAAAAAGAAAAAGAAACAAAATAACAAGAAATAATAAAAAATTAATGTCAAAATAAATGTGTAAAGTGGTTGTCCCACTGGCTATCATAAGGTGAATGCACCAATTTGTAAGTCGCTCTGCATAAGAGCGTCTGCTAAATGATGTAAATGTAAATGTAGTACACCAAAAATATATACTAAGAATGATATGCAGTAGATATATTACAGTGAGCTATGTCAAGGATCCAGTATATAAATATGCAGTGTCTATAAACAGTGTAAGAAAAATGCAATATACAGTAGTATATATACTAGAATTAGCTACAGTTGAAGTCAGAAGTTTACATACACTTAGGTTGGAGTCATTAAAACTTGTTTTTCAACCACTCCACACATTTCTTGTTAACAAACTATAGTTTTGGCAAGTCGGTTAGGAAATCTACTTTGTGTATGACACAAGTCATTTTTCCAACAATTGTTTACAGACAGATTATTTCACTTATAATTCACTGTTTCACAATTCCAGTGGGTCAGAAGTTTACATACACTAAGTTGACTGTGCCTTTAAACAGCTTGGAAAATTTCAGAAAATGATGTCATGGCTTTAGAAGCTTCTGATAGGCTAATTGACATCATTTGAGTCAATTGGAGGTGTACCTGTGGATGTATTTCAAGGCCTACCTTCAAACTCAGTGCCTCTTTGCTTGACATCATGGGAAAATCAAAAGAAATCAGCCAAGACCTCAGAAAATAATTTGTAGACCTCCACAAGTCTGGTTCATCCTTGGGAGCAATTTCCAAACGCCTGAAGGTACCACGTTCATCTGTACAAACAATAGTACGCAAGTATAAACACCATGGGACCACGCAGCCGTCATACCGCTCAGGAAGGAGACGCGTTCTGTCTCCTAGAGATGAACGTACTTTGGTGCGAAAAGTGCAAATCAATCCCAGAACAACAGCAAAGGACCTTGTGAAGATGCTGGAGGAAACAGGTACAAAAGTATCTATATCCACAGTAAAACGAGTCCTATATCGACATAACCTGAAAGACCGCTCAGCAAGGAAAAAGCCACTGCTTCTAAACCGCCATTGAAAAGCCAGACTACGGTTTGCAACTGCACATGGGGACAAAGATCGTACTTTTTGGAGAAATGTCCTCTGGTCTGATGAAACAAAAATAGAACTGTTTGGCCATAATGACCATGATTATGTTTGGAGGAAAAAGTGGGTTGCTTGCAAGCCGAAGAACACCATCCCAACCGTGAAGCACGGGGGTCGCAGCATCATGCTGTGGGGGTGATTTGCTGCAGGAGGGACTGGTGCACTTCACAAAATACATGGCATCATGAGTAAGGAAAATGTATGTGGATATATTGAAGCAACATCTCAAGACATCAGTCAGGAAGTTAAAGCTTGGTCGCAAATGGGTCTTCCAAATGGACAATGACCCCAAGTATACTTCCAAAGTTGTGTCAAAATGCTTAAGGAAAACAAAGTCAAGGTATTGGAGTGGCCATCACAAAGCCCTGACCTCAATCCTATAGAACATTTGTGGGCAGAACTGAAAAAGCGTGTGCGAGCAAGGAGGCCTACAAACCTGACTCAGTTACACCAGCTCTGTCAGTAGGAATGGGCCAAAATTCACCCAACTTATTGTGGGAAGCTTGTGGAAGGCTACCCGACACGTTTGACCCAAGTTAAACAATTTAAAGGCAATGCTACCAAATACTAATTGAGTGTATGTAAACTTCTGACCCACTGGGAATGTGATGTAAGAAATAAACCTGAAATAAATAATTCTCTCTACTATTACTCTAACATTTCACATTCTTAAAATAAAGTGGTGATCCTAACTGACCTAAAACAGGGAATTTTTACTAGGATTAAATGTCAGGAATTGTGAAAAACTGAGTTTAAATGTATTTGGCTAAGGTGCATGTAAACTTCCGACTTCAACTGTATGTGAAGAATACAGTATATGAATACACAATGTAAAAAACAGTATAAAAGAAACAGGAAGTGTCCAGTTTTTAATGTCTGTATGTCTGTTTGTGTGTGTGTGTGTGTTTGTGAATATGTGCGTATGCGTGTGTGTGAGTGTTTACGTGAGCACAGGAGTCTGCTTGTGTATAAGGTGAGTGTGTGTGTGTGTTTTGTGTGGGTGAGTCAATCTTGGTCTCTTACTACAGGAAGGCTCACTTTTCTGTCTCCTGTAGACCACGATCAGCTCCTTAGTTGTTTTTACTTTGATGGAGAGGTTATTTTCCTGGCACCACTCCACCAGGGCTCTAACCTCCTCCCTGTAGGCTGTCTCATTGTTGTTGGTAATCAAGCCTACCACTGTCGTGTCGTCAGCAAGCTTGATGATTGAGTTGGAGTCGTGGGTGAACAGTGAGTACAGGACGGGGCTGTGCACACACCCCTGGGGGCCCCCCGTTTTGACGATCAGAGTGGCGGATGTGTTGTTGCGTCGTCTGTGGATCTGTTGGGGCAGTGTGCAAATTGTTGGGGGTCTAGGGTGTCGGGCAAGGTGGAGGTGATATGGTCCTGGACTTCATGGTTGAGCGGGGTACAGGCACAATGGTGGACATCTTGTGGGGACAACATATTGGGATAGGGAGAGGTTGAATATGTCCGTACTCCAGCCAGCTGGTCTGCTCATGCACTGAGGATGTGACTTGGTAGCCTTGCGAGGGTTAACACGCTTGAAGGTTCTACTCACGTCGCTACAGAGATCAGGAACCCGCAGTCCTCATGAGCAGCAGGGGCCCACGACGGCAGCTCTGTGTTGTTTTCCTTGAAGTGGGTGAAAAATGTGTTACGTTTATCTAGGAGTGAGGCGTCGGTGTCCGCTGGTTTTCCCTTTATAATCCGTGATTGTCTGAAGTCCCTGCCACATAGGTCTCGTGTCTGAGCCGTTGAAGTACGACTCCACTTCATCCCTGTAATGTCTTTTTACCTCTTTTATTGACTTGAGGTTGTAGGTGGTCTGTTTATACTCATTCTTGTCCCCAGTCACCTTCCTGTGGTTAAATGCGGTGGTTTGCGCTTTCAGTTTTTTTTGCAAATGCTGCCATCTATCTGCGGTATTTGGGTTGGATATGTTCTAATCGTCACTGTAGGAACAACAACTTGCCTACAGCTAAATTATAGTTTTTTACATTGTTGTTATAATTCTAACATGCTGTCATTCAATTATTTATGTTGTCTTTGGCACGACAGAGTCAGGAGAGAATGACTGCCCCCTCTCATTGAAGTAACAAAGTTCAAGCCAGACTGCAGGCATTGTTTGCAGAAAACAGCATTCCATATTATAGTGAATAGGAAAATGCCAATCTTCTTTGTCAATCTTTGTGTAAAAAAGTAAAATTTTGAGACAATCATGGTACCAATAATTGCTTATTTTACCCCAGATGTATGTCCTTAAACCGATTATTTTAAAATCGCACACTGAAGAAGTTATAAGGATAATTTAGTAGCTAATGGCAGCCTGCAGCACCACGGTCGGCCTTCAACTTAAGATACTCAATGAGAGGATGCAGCACTGAGCTAGCCTGCAACGTCACTTCCTGGAGTAGCATAAATCTCCACATAAGACACCATATTAAACGACTTCCTTGGCATCAAATGCACTATTGAGTCTTCACATAGGAATGAATGGTGTCACGTGATCGATGGCTTTGTCCATTGATATATACATACAGTCATTGCACTGAAGGAGTGGAATGTTACCGAGACTGGTACCCAGACTACGTTGCCTGACGACTCACACTGAATTCTTCTGCTGCTCTATCCATCGCTACATACTTAATTAATTCATGAATTAATTCATTGCGGAGAATAAACAAACATTTGTGGGTGTGGCGTGGCGTTTGGCCGGAGCAATTGGCCAGTTCGCTTTGCATGGCCCGGTGCCCCGGGTGGGTGGTTTCACTTAAGGACCGATGGAATGGTCTAAAATGTGCAAACCCAATGAATCTATGAAGCCAGGCAAAGATGCGAGCATTGTTTAGGACAGGGGTACTCAACTCTTACCCTACGAGGTACAGAGCCTGCTGGTTTTCTGTTCTACCTAATAATTAATTGCACACACCTGGTGTCCCAGGTCTAAATCAGTCCCCGACTAGAGGGGAACAATGAAAAAATGCAGTGGAACTGGCTTCAAGGTCCAGAGTTGAGTTTGAAGGGTTTAGGATAATCGATTCTGAAATGTGTCATTGAGATAATATGACATTTTGTGGTCATTCAAATGCATTATACTATTTCTAATAACTTGTAAAATTAATGTTTATTGTCGGCCCTTCTCGTTTTGAGGTGTCTTTTTGTTTAATTTGTGGTGGATCCACCTGTCGTTGGTTTTTCCGGGCCATTTCCGGTTTCAGGCTATTTAAGCCATTTGCTCTAGACTTGTTTGTCGGGTTGGCTGGTCATGTGTAGACAACATGTTGTTGCTTTTGTGCTCATGTATAGAGCGCAATAGTAATCGTGTCTTTGTAGACACTAACGGAGGCTAACTCCGCCATGGCTTGTTAGCCAAAGCCTATGGGGAAATGTTGGGGTAATCGCTGAAAAAAAAGGTCTGTGGTTAACACAGGTTTAGGAGATAGTATACATTTTGTTCTATGAGATCATCTTCATCAGCTAACATCCCTTTTTGTGAATTGAAACAAGCATTTAAAGCACATAAAAGGCTTCATAATTCATAAAGGTAATGTTAACTGACTGATATTATCTCAGACGTTATTTTCAGCGTGGCTACCAAAACCATATTGTTTCCCCATTAATTTCCCCCAACAAACCAGTGGTAGAAAATGTTAATTAATTTCAGGCTTTTGGGACTACAAGCTGGCGAGCTATATTAGACTCATGTACAGTATGTGAGTTTTTCTGAAGTCCTTGCAGTGTTTGGGCATTTTGCCATGGTAGCCTTTAGGTCTGCAGTAGACCTAGGCCTAATACTTTTTGGTCTGGTCGTTTTTAACTACAACCATTTTTGTCCTGAAATACTGGACTATACTATACATGTAAATATCGTCATAACGTTTGCACAGTGGGCTCCAAAACCCAACATTATTTTGTAGTGAGAGAGCGACACCATGTGGCAGGAGAATATCACTGCAACACTACAGACAGATGGGTGAGAAATGAGAAATAGTAGTAGCTCATTAGTAAAGTGCATCATCGTCACTGCCCTCTGCTGTGTCCTGTTGACATGCAGTAGATTTAGGATTACTGTATTGGATATAAAATATGACTGGTCCGCTTATCCTCATTAACCTCTGTGTGTTTTAATGTGTTTACCTGGCTTGCACACACAGTGGACTTTGCCTGACTGCAACAGAGGAGAAGGAGACAGAGGTTAGCTAAAGGGGCCTTTCGGTTTCATATAGCATCACTATTGTTAATGATTTCTCTACCCTTGTGAAGCATATGTACATTTACTGTATAGCCAAATGGTAATTTCCAAGTCCCAAAACCAGCTTTTTTAAATCAAATAAATAAATTTATTCCCAAAGACTTATTACAAATTAAACACAATAAATACACACTTGAAATGTATGTTTTCACTAAACATTTGTAAAAAAAAAAAAAAACAGTGGTGTAAAGTACTTAAGTAAAAATACTTGAAAGTACTACTTAAGTAGTTTTTGGGGGTATCTGTACTTTACTATTTATATTTTTGACAAGTTTTACTTTTACTTCACTACATTCCTAAAGAAAAGGATGTACTTTTTACTCCGTACATTTTCCCTGACACCCAAAAGTACTCGTTCAATTTTGAATGCTTTGCAGGACAGGAAAATTGTCTAATTCACACACTTATCAAGAGAACATAAAAATTTAAAAAATTTAAAAAATTTAAAAATTTAAAAAATTGACATCCCTGGTCATCCCTACTGCCTCTGATCTAGTGGACTCACTAAACACATGCTTAGTTTGTAAATGATGTCTGAGTGTTGGAGCATGCCCCTTGCTATCCGTACATTTAAAAAAACAAGAAAACGATGCCGTCTGGTTTGCTTAATATAAGGAATTTGAAATGATTTATACTTTTACTTTTACTTTTGATACTTAAGTATATTTTAGCAATTACATTTACTTTTGATACTTAAGTATATTTAAAACCAAATACTTTTACTTTTACTCAAGTAGGATTTTACTGAGTGACTTCCACTTTTACTTGAGTCATTTTCTATTAAGGTATCTTTACTTTTACTCAAGTATGACAATTGGGTACTTTTTTCACCACTGGTAAAAAAATAAATAATAATAATTCAAACAAACAAACCATTTCAGTGGCTGATCAAACTAGGAAAATATACAACTTGGATTGGGAAGATTTACAACTGATAATGTTCTGACATGCATACTAAGTCTTAGGTTTATGTGGTGAGAGATCAGAAACAGCCTCTCTCCCACCATCACTAAACAAGCAAACATACACACACACTACTTGTAAGTTCTCATTTATAACTGAAAAGTTTAATTCCAAAATGCTGCAGTATATATACATTTTCAGAAATGTTGGTAAATTATTGTTTAAAGAAATTATGAAAGAAATGTGTGTTTTTTTCACTATCTAATCATGGCATGGGGTTGTTCAATGACAGACATGTATTTGTTTAAAATCTATCACATTTCATTTTTTTTGCTAAATGCTATATATCCACCTCACTCTCAAGAGAAATAAGTAGTACTGCTAGGTTTTACAAAGTCAAATGTAACAAATAACTACATTTTTAATAAAGAAATGTACAAATGACATATTTGTGACATCAATATATATAAACAAAAGTTGTTTAAAATGAGTCAATCCAGTAATATGAGATCTGTATGTAAAACATTTACATTTGACATTTTAGTCATTTAGCAGATGGTCGTATCCAGTGACTTACACTAATTGCATTCATCTTAAGATAGCTAGATGAGACAACCACATATCACAGTCAAATATACAGGATACAAACATTCCATTGAGTGTACAAAACATTAGGAACAACTGCTCTTTCCATGACATAGACTGACCAGGTGAATCCAGGTGAAAGCTATGATCCCTGTTATGTCACCTGTTAAATCCACTTCAATCAGAATAGATGAAGGGGAGGAGACAGGTTAAAGAAGGATTTTAAAGCCTTGAGACAATTGAGACATGGATTGTGCATGTGTGCCATTCAGAGGGTGAATGGGCAAGACAAAAGATTTAAGTGCCTTTGAATGGGGTATGGTAGTTGGTGCCAGGCGCACTGGTTTGAGTGTGTCAAGAATTGTAACGCTGCTGGGTTTTTCACGCTCAACAGTTTCCTGTGTGTATCAAGAATGGTCCGCCACCCAAAGGACATCCAGCCAACTTGGCACAACTGTGGGAAGCATTGGAGTCAACATGGGCCAGCATCCCTGTGGAACGCTTTCGACACCTTGTAAAGTCCATGTCCCGATGAATTGAGGCTGTTCTGATGGGAAAAGGGGGTGCAACTCAATATTAGGAAGGTGTTTCTGTTTTGTACACTCACTGTATAGAGTTTTGCAACAACAACAAAAAATGTCATACACATCTAAAATCTATGAATAAAAAATCTGAGAACAGTAATGTTTTACACACACATGAAGGTACCCATAAGTAATCATTTCTGATGAAAAAACACAAATGTGAAAAATTGGTGGATATAGCGTTTTGGAAATAAACTCTTCAATTGCATAATATAATATAATATGCCATTTAGCAGACACTTTTATCCAAAGCGACTTACAGTCATGCGTGCATACATTTTTTGTGTATGGGTGGTCCCGGGGATCAAACCCACTACCCTGGTGTTACAAGCGCCATGCTCTACCAGCTGAGCTACAGAGGACCATCAAAAAAGCAGTGCATTTATTGAATAAAGACATTAGCTGCACACAAAGTTCTATACTTGTAGACGGTAGTCAAACTACAGACTTCTATGTTGAGTCAAGGATTCATATAATCATTACTTAAAGGCCCAGTGCAGTCAGAAACGTGATTTTCCTGTGTTTTATATATTTTTTCACACTATGAGGCTGGAATAATACTGTGAAAATGTGAAAATTATGATAATGCCCTTTTATTGTAAGATATGTTTGAAAATACTGCTTGAAGTTTCAGTCTGTTTTGGTGGGATAGAGTTTTGGCCTTCCATCCTGACATCACCAGGCGGTAAATTAGTTAATAGACCAATAAGAAAGAGAGTTTTCAGTTTTCCCCTCCCCACTCAGACCACTCCCAGACAGTCCTATCTAAATTCTTGCTTGAAAAATTGCCCCTTTGCTAAGAAGCTTGTTTTGTTTCTTTTTTTACCATTTTAATTCAAAACAATCACAGTAAGGTACTTAATTGTTACCCAGAAATGATTTGATATTGAGATAAAAACGGCTGCATTGGGCCTTTAATCTATTGCTTTTGAATCTACTTTGTGATTTGAGATACAAATTATTTTGCATCATCAAAACAGTACCAGAGGCCATAAAGCAAGGGCCATTATAGGGAAAACCCAAAGATATATCTGGGAGTAATACAGCTCCTGTAGTCCTATTTTTGAGACTTCAGATCAAGCTTTCAGATGCAGTATCATATCAAGTCCACTAGGTCGCAGCAGGTCTTTCAGTGTGGTGACAACATCCTTGGCTCACAGTGAATGATTACATCACATGAACATCAGAAATCCTGATTTGGGATTTGTCTTTCATTTGGAAGAACAGATATACAGTATAAATAGCACACAATTCATTGAGTAAGTTACCTGAAACCTAATTTCTTAATAGGCAAAGACCTTATGAGTAAAACATGTTTTAAACAGACTACTGTACAGTGCATACAGAACTTTTGGGGAAAACACCTCCCTCATGCATTTCCAAATATTATGGGTTATCACTAACTGTAGAAATCATTCTCCATGACAATGAATTATGAACATATTGCATATAGCACCTTATTCAGATTGCTTTTTGAAGCTATACAGAAATACAGTACTTATGTATTTAATAAATAAAAATAATAAAAAAACATTTTCATACAAGGTTTTAGTGCTTGAGTGGGACAGATTCAGTGGCCTTTTCTCAATTGGATTTGCTCAACTCCTGTGTCCTCACTCCTCCGTCCTCTCTGGCCTCCTTTTGAAAAAGGTCAAAGGTAATCGAGGAGAGGTGGCGAGGAGAGGGAATGTGGACAAAAATGCGCTTGTATGAAATGAGACTCTCCTTCTCCAATCACGAGTCATCAGGCAATTTACTTTTACAGGGTGGAATCCCCAAATAAATGTATCAAGTGATCAAAACAAATGTAGCCATTATGTAGATGAAAGGATAAGTAGCATATCGTTTTTAAATGTTTTCTACTAGCATATTGACACTCTCATCGACCACTAGACCACTTATCGGTTTCCAGGTCACAGAAGAGAGAGGGCAGAGGTGCGATGGTGGAATACGGACTTTCCCAAATGAGAAAAGGCCCTTGTTCTTTGTTCAGTCCACTTTTAGATAGCGGTTGGCTCCTCTTTGTTCACCCCACTCTCTCCTTCCTCCTCCCCCGCCTGCATCAGACTGGTGTCCTTCCACCCTGTCCCTGTCCATCCGTAACCGCAGCGTATTGCGTATAACCAGTCGCTCCGTCATGAAAGATGCACAGAACCAGGGCAGGGCGTACTCCGCCGTGATCAACCCCATAAAGTTATACTGAAAATGGGAATAATCCCAGGGACAGGCGTCGAACTGGGTCAACAACAGCCCTGTACCAAACTCCCAGATGTACGTCCATATGGTATAAATGAGGCATCGCAGCAGCACGGGGCAGTGGAGAGCTCGGAGGGCCAGGTACATGTGCTCTACGATGAGGATGCAGGTCCCGTAGATTAGCAGAGCCCATACGCTGGTCACACCAGGGAACTTCCAGTTGCGGTTGACCACAAACTCCCAGGCGGCGGTGAACATGACCTCGCAGAAGTAGCCGTGGATGGCGTACAGGTACCAGCGAGACAGGACCGTCAGAGGCACCGGTGGGGGCGCCGTGGTTGCCATTGTAGTGGAGGCGATTTGGAATCACACCCTCGTGATGAGGCAGTCCTGCCTGAGAGTTGTAAGCCCAAATGTCGCCCTCAGACCACAAGGATTTCCTCTTGGTCTAATGGTTGGCTTGGCGTGTGATAGGTCTAGTTCAATCACACCCATTACACCATGGTGACCATCCCTCGCTTTTTAGTGGAGGAGAAACACAGGTCTGTAAGGGAGAAAGGAGAGAAAAGTGAGTTAGGCAGTTTGGTGTTATAGAATGAGATAGAGAGCTAAAGTACCTCTGCTACCCATAAAGCCT
This sequence comes from Coregonus lavaretus, assembly GCF_964263955.1. Taxonomy (NCBI): domain Eukaryota; kingdom Metazoa; phylum Chordata; class Actinopteri; order Salmoniformes; family Salmonidae; genus Coregonus; species Coregonus lavaretus. The sequence continues at coordinate 39,237,181 of NC_140005.1, read as the reverse complement.
ACCTTATGATTGTGGTGCAAAGGAGAGTGTTTCATAAGGGCAATACTACACTCTTAGAAAAAAAGCTGCTAAGTAGAACCAAACAGGGTTCTTCGGTTTGTCACCATAGGGGAACGCTTTTTGGTGCTGGGTAGAACCCTTTGCATATACAGAACCCTCTATGTAGGGTTCTTCAAAGAACAACCTGTATATGGTTCTACCTAGAACCCTCTATGAAGGGTTCTACCAAGAACCATTTTATAATCTAAAGGTTCTTCCTATAACCGTCTATGAAGGGTTCTACCGAGAACCCTTTTATCTTTGGACGGTTCTTCCTAGAACCAGCCTTATTAGCCTTTAAAATGTTATTATTTCTTACAATACATTACATTTTACATTTATATTTTCGTCATTTAGCAGACGCTCTTATCCAGAGCGACTTACAAATTGGTGCATTCACCTTATGATAGCCAGTGGGACAACCACTTTACAATATTTTATATATATATATATATATATATTTTTTTTTAAATTATGGGGTTGGGTTAAGGGGGGGTAGAAGGATTCCTTAAAGAGGTGGGGTTTCAAGTGTCTCCGGAAGGTGGTGAGTGACTCCGCTGTCCTGGCGTCGTGAGGGAGCTTGTTCCACCATTGGGGTGCCAGAGCAGCGAACAGTTTTCACTGGGCTGAGCGGGAACTGTGCTTCCGCAGAGGTATGGGGGTCAGCAGGCCAGAGGTGGATGAACGCAATGCCCTCGTTTGGATGTAGGGACTGATCAGAGCCTGAAGGTACGGAGGTGCCGTTCCCCTCACAGCTCCGTAGGCAAGCACCATGGTTTTGTAGCAGATGCGAGCTTCAACTGGAAGCCAGTGGAGTGTGCGGAGGAGCGGGGTGACGTGAGAGAACTTGGGAAGGTTGAACACCAGACGGGCTGCGGCGTTCTGGATGAGTTGTAGGGGTTTAATGGCACAGGCAGGGAGCCCAGCCAACAGCGAGTTGCAGTAATCCAGACGGGAGATGACAAGTGCCTGGATTAGGACCTGTGCCGCTTCCTGTGTAAGGCAGGGTCGTACTCTGCGAATGTTGTAGAGCATGAACCTACAGGATCGGGTCACAGCCTTGATGTTAGCGGAGAACGACAGGGTGTTGTCCAGGGTCACGCCAAGGCTCTTTGCACTCTGGGAGGAGGACACAACGGAGTTGTCAACCGTGATGGCGAGATCATGGAACGGGCAGTCCTTCCCCGGGAGGAAGAGCAGCTCCGTCTTGCCGAGGTTCAGCTTGAGGTGGTGATCCATCATCCACACTGATATGTCTGCCAGACATGCAGAGATGCATATATCATAAGGCCTATTTATACCCTAATCCTGCTGGCTTGTAAAGTGATGTGTCATTCCTATTGGATTCCAGCCAGAGTTAGAATATCCAACAAGTGGAATTGTTAATCACCCGCAACCTGCATTAAGAATTACTGCCAGAGTAGGGAAGCTTGAATACTGAGACTAACCCAATCATCTAAACTGGAACAACCATCTCAGTAACGGGTGCAATAAATCCAACAGATTGGATTAGTTTAGAAAACTGTGTTATTTATCTTTGTGTAGCATAAAATTAATCAACCAACCAATGTACATGCAAAAAATACAGATATTATAGTAAAACAAACAATTCTGAAAATCTCCCTGCAATAGAGCATGCTGGGAAATATTATATATGGTTTTCTGTAGAACCCTTCTTGCCTTCTAAAGAACCCTTCTTACCTTCCAAAGAATCATCAAAGAACCCTTTCTTCCAAAACCCATTCTCAGGATGTTAAAGGTTCTAGGTAGAACCCTTTACCTTACAAAGAACCATTGTCTTCCAAAAAGGGATCTTCTGATCAAAATGGTTCTTGGTAGAACCCTATCCCTCTGCAAAGAACACTTTTGGAACCCTTTTTTCTAAGAGTGTATATTAACTACACAGACTGCTAAAGATTAACCTTCAGATGACTTGAGGCCTCTTAGATATCCCTTCCAACATTGTTGGCTGCTGGTACAAAGTCTTAAACTGACCACTTGACATTTCAATTAACATCAGCTTGCATTTCTTTCCATGTCAGTTTGCAATATTAGAACCTTGAGAATCAACGACTGATCATAAAGGAATAGGTTGAAGTGGCCTGTAAAGCCTGTACTGGATCTGTACCTAGGGGAAACTTCAATGCTATCACACAAAGTGATATCTGGGGTCAGACGAACACAATGCTATCACATGTAGAGAGAGTTAGAGTAACCTCCCATGATCTGTGTGCATCGTGTGCCCTTGCTTTCTGTAGTGTAAATCCCCAGGTCAGACCAAAGACTATATAAATAGCGGGTGCCAGGACAGACGCAGGCAGTAGGCACCACTGGTATCAAGTGTCAGGAGGCCCTAGCAGGGATGGCATCTCTCAACCACTCTGTCATAGTATATAACCTCGTCCCCAGGCCCAATTGGTTCCACAGAAAGCCTGCAGTATATAGAGATTCTATAGTATATACAGTATGTCTGAATCTGATTGAGACAAGTGCACATCGGAACTGCAACGCTGATGGGTTTTTCACGGGGGGTGCAACTCAATGTTCCTAATGTTTGGCATACTCAGTGTATATATAGTTCTGTAAATATTAGTAAGTAGGAGACAATTGTTTCATAATAGTCAAGATTATACAACCAACCGTAATACAGTTGTAGAATAAAATCCTATCAGAGAGTGGTTGTGAGTGTGACCATATACAGTAAGAACTGTTTTGAAGAACAGAAGCTGGTTTGGCGAAGCGGGCAGACCTGATGAGGATTACCTAACAAGGAACCAGAAACAAGAGATTTGTATGAAGAACTGGGCCAGGAGACTGGACTGACCTGCCGCAACCCCGTTTTCCTCACCGTCACACTCTTCCTGCCTCCCTCCCTCTCTCTCACCATGTCTTGCCCCACTGGATCCTAACTCTTGCTCCCTCGAATTCACCTGAGCTCCCTCTAGTTCCTCTCTCTCTCTCTCTCTCTCCCTCGCTCACCCACCAACTCCCTCCCTCCCTCCTCTCCCCCTCCCTCTCTCACCCCATTCCCTCCCACCTCTCCCTCCTCCCTCTCTCACCCCATACCCCCTTCCTCTCCCCACTCCCTCACTCACCCCCCCACCTCTCCCCCCTCCCTCTCTCACCCAATGCTCTCCCTCCTCTCCCCCCTCCCTCCCCATGCCCTGACTCACCCCTGCTGCCTCTAAAACATTAATAATGTCCCTACCACCACAGTGTCACCTGACCCACTGCCTAACACCCTAACACCCTATAGCATGCCTCTGTGCCCCAGCTTGAACCAGTGCTAAAGCCTGACATAGTGTGCAAGGCAAGTGGTAGTGGTAGTGGTAGTGGTAGTGGTAGTGGTAGTGGTAGTGATAGTGATAGTGGTAGTGGTAGTGGTAGTGATAGTGGTAGTGGTAGTGGTAGTGGTAGTGGTAGTGGTAGTGGTAGTGGTAGTGGTAGTGGTAGTGATAGTGATAGTGATAGTGGTAGTGGTAGTGGTAGTGGTAGTGGTAGAGGTAGTGATAGTGATAGTGATAGTGGTAGTGGTAGTGGTAGTGGTAGTGGTAGTGGTAGTGGTAGTGATAGTGATAGTGATAGTGATAGTGGTAGTGGTAGTGGTAGTGGTAGTGGTAGTGGTAGTGGTAGTGATAGTGATAGTGATAGTGGTAGTGGTAGTGGTAGTGGTAGTGGTAGTGATAGTGATAGTGATAGTGATAGTGGTAGTGGTAGTGGTAGTGATAGTGATAGTGGTAGTGGTAGTGGTAGTGGTAGTGATAGTGATAGTGATAGTGATAGTGGTAGTGGTAGTGGTAGTGGTAGTGGTAGTGGTAGTGGTAGTGGTAGTAGTGGTGGTGATTATGATGCTGTTGTTGTTGTAGGTCCTCTCCAGTGGTGGAAAAAGTACCCAATTGTCATACTTGAGTAAAAGTAAAGATACCTTAATAGAAAATGACTCAAGTAAAAGTGGAAGTCACCCAGTAAAATCCTACTTGAGTAAAAGTCAAAGTATTTGGTTTTAAATATACTTAAGTATCAAAAGTAAATGTAATTGCTAAAATATACTTAAGTATCAAAAGTAAAAGTAAAAGTATAAATAATTTCAAATTCCTTATATTAAGCAAACCAGACGGCACCATTTTCTTGTTTTTTTAAGATTTACGGATAGCAATGGGAACGCTCCAACACTCAGACATCATTTACAAACTAAACATGTGTTTAGTGAGTCCGCTAGATCAGAGGCAGTAGGGATGACCAGGGATGTTCTCTTGATAAGTGCGTGAATTGGACCATTTTCCTGTCCTACTAAGCATTCAAAATGTAACGAGTACTTTTGGGTGTCAGGGAAAATGTACGGAGTAAAAAGTACATCCTTTTCTTTAGGAATGTAGTGAAGTAAAAGTAAAACTTGTCAAAAATATAAATAGTAAAGTACAGATACCCCCAAAAACTACTTAAGTAGTACTTTCAAGTATTTTTACTTAAGTACTTTACACCACTGGTCCTCTCCCACCTCCCCACCTCCCAGTTGTCATGTCAGTTCTGGTATTGCTCCCTCCCTGGCATCAATGGACAGTTTTATAGCTTCTTAACTCACTGCTTATTATTGATAATTATGATTTGTTCTTGTTATTCTAGTTTTGTGCTGCCTGGCATGAGGTGTTGGGTTCCAGGTCCAGATCAATAGGAAAGACAGCTCATAAGCAATTACTTGTGGACTGCCTACAGTGTCTTGGCACTGCCCCCACTCTCAGTCCCACTGCCACCTGGGACCCCTACCTCCTTCTGTACAATGGGCTCAGAGAATGTAAGAACAGCCCATAAATAGCACTAATATCTGTTTCATACAGATCTAACACAGTGAACCACTACTAAATGTGATGCAGAAGGAATGAAACAGTGATCTTACTGAGGTCAGTCTGAAAGAACTGGGTGATGCTGATGGCACAGTGAGAGAAAGATTCCGTGAGGGATTTAAATGCTCATATAACACTCCAGTAGGCAGGTTTAAAGGTTTAAACTGCCATGCACGGTCTGCGTTCCCATAATGACTCAAATATGCTACCTGTCCTAAATGATTGCTATTGCTAGGGATCCTCAGGAACAACCGCACGAACTTGACAGAGGAAAGAAAGGTAAACCAACGATGTAATGGAATGATGGAAGGAATGGAAGGAAACTAACACTAAAGTGGATATAACTGACGGTGGCTACGATAGTGGCTAATATTTAAAGCTGCAATTTGTCACTTTTTGGGCAACCTGACCAAATGCACATAGGAATGTGAGTTATAGATCTGTCACTCATTGAAAGCAAGTCTAAGAAGCGGTAGATCTGTTCTCTGTGCACTATTTCTATGCTTCCCAATCTTAAGTTTAGTTTTTGCATCTTTTATTTTCGGTTTTGTACACCAGCTTCAAACAGCTGAAAATATCATATTTTTGTTTATGGAAAATATATTCCACATCAGTTTAGATGGGTATAATGATTCTCTACACTATACTTACTTTTTTTGTCACATAAACTGAAATTAAGCAAACTGTTTGAATTTTTGCAACCAGGAAATGGCTGAGCGATTTCTGCATAGTGCATATTTAACATGATACAAATTTTAAAAAATACAGTAAAAGTCCAGGCATTCAGTATAATTAAAACATTCATAAATCAACTTGGTATGTTTGGAGCTATACTGTCATTTGCGCATGGCTACAGAAGCCTCCAAATGTCATCCCGGCAAGTTATAAAGCCAGCATATCATATAAACTTCACCGTGGAAAAGTGCTTCAATTTTCTGCCATATGACTGGTTTCACATTTGTCTCCAGCGACAATAAGGTAAAATAGATCTAAAACAATTGTCATTTCTATTTACAATCCCCTTATACAAACGGTTTACTCATTTACCTAGCTCTTATCAATAGCTCTCATCAATTTGTAAATTACAGTGCATGGAGAATGGTGTTTTTTCTATCTGAAAAATATTAAGTAGGCCTAGATGTTGTTCCACTTGGAACTGACAGGTTGCTCGTCCTTATTCATTGTTTCATCGCGCGTAAAGGTGGTGGAATCAGGAAGGAATTAAGTCAAGGTCAGAATACGGCATATATGTAGACACACCTTCATTTATTAGATCTCCACCTCAAACGAATAGTGGGTGAATAGCATGCTTTTCTCATGCTTAAATTCAAGTTCAGAATAGGGGTAGAGAGAAAAGTGCATAAAAAGGGAATTACGTTCCATTTACACACGCTTAACTCGGGTCGGAATTTCCCCATTATCCCTGTGTGTTAGTATTAGACTGACTGACCAACTTTTTGGGATCTATTTGAGCAAACTATTTCATGGTTAATCAACAAGCATAAAGAAGTTTCCAAAGGTAGATGCAAAAATGTGGATGGGTTTTCTCGTTACATGGTAGGCCTACTGTGTTGTCTGTATCCAAGATAATTTGTAATTAAATAATTTAGAGAAAATTACATCTGTGGTCTTTCTTTAATTCTCTCAATTTTAATGAAAGACCCTGGGATGTGGAGTTAATCCGAAAATGTGGGTCATGTCCCTGGGATTAGGAATCTGGATGCTCACATTGAGAGGAAAAGCTTTGGTTAAGATTTTGTTAACTCTTTAGTAGATTCACAGGTGCATATCTGGAGTGAATAATTATTGTCCTTTATCAAAATACACAGGGAACCCCCTTGTGAGGGTGTGTAAATAAGGCTTGCAAGTGGCCGTGACTCCTTGTGCAGTTACCGTTACCACAGAATCACTGTGCCGGCTGCAGGATGCCCCATAGAGATACTAATTTTGTGGGATGCCCCTATCTCTCTCACTTTTGAAATCGTGGCAACCTCACATAACCTCACCGCGGCAACCCCACTGATAGTGAAAGAAATGTTGATGCCATATAGGGCTGTGACGGTCATGGAATTTTGGATGACGGTAATTGGCCAGCCAAATGACCGAGGTCACAGTAATAATCATTTTTATTTAATTTTTTGGCACATTATCTCCTCTCCTCCAATCCTGACTGCATGTGGCGCCATATACAGTGCATTCAGAAAGTATTCAGACCCCTTTACTTTTTCCACATTTTGTTACTTTACAGCCTTATTCGAAAATTGATTAAATAGTTTTTTCCCTCATCAATCTACACACAATACCCCATAATGGCAAAGCAAAAACAGATTTTTAGACACTTTAGCAAAGAAAATACCAAATAAAATAATGGAAATATAACATTTATATAAGTATTCTGACCCTTTACTCAGTACTTTGTTGAAGCACCTTTGGCAGTGATTACAGTCTCGAGTCTTCTTGGGTATGACGCTACAAGCTCAGCACATCTGTATTTGGGGAGTTTCTTCCATTCTTCTCTGCAGATCCTCTCAAGCTCTGTCAGGTTAGATGGGGAGCGTCGCTGCACAGCTATTTTCAGGTCTCTCCATAGATGTTCGATCTGGTTCAAGTCCGGGCTCTGGCTGGGCCATTGAAGACATTCAGAGACTTGTCCCGAAGCCACTCCTGCGTTGTCTTGGCTGTGTGCTTAGGGTCGTTGTCCTGTTGGAAGGTGAACCTTCACCCCAGTCTGAGGTCCTGAGTGCTCTGGAGGTTTTCATCAAGGATCTCTCTGTACTTTGCTCCGTTCATCTTTCCAAGCAGGCTGTCATGTGCCTTTTACTGAGGAGCGGCTTCCATCTGGCCACTCTACCATAAAGGCCTGATTGGTGGAGTGCTCCACAGAGGAACTCTGGAGCTCTGTCAGAGTGACCATTGGGTTCTTGGTCACCTCCTTGACCAAGGCCCTTCTCCCCCGATTGCTCAGTTTGGCCAGGCGGCCAGCTCTAGGAAGAGTCTTGGTGGTTCCAAACGTATTCTATTTAAGAATGATTGAGGCCACGGTGTTCTTGGGGACCTTCAATGCTGCAGAAATATTTTGGTACCCTTCCCCAGATCTGCGTCTCGACACAATCCGTTCTCGGCACTCTACGGACAAGTCCTTCGACCTCATGGCTTGGTTTTTGCTCTGACATACACTGTCAACTGTGGGACCTTATTTAGACGTGTGTGCTTTTCCAAATCAAGTCCAATCAATTGAATTGACCACAGGTGGACTCCAATGAAATTGTAGAAACATCTCAAGGATGATCAATGAAAACAGGACGCACCTGAGCTCAATTTCGAGTCTCATAGCAAAGGGTCTGAATACTTATGTAAATAAGGTATTTTTATTTTTAATACATTTGCAAACATTTCTAAAAACCTGTTTTCGCTTTGTAATTATTGGGTATTGTGTGTAGATTGATGAGGAACATTTTAATTTAATCAATTTTAGAATAAGGCTGTAACATAACAAAATGTGGAAAAGGTCAAGGGATTTGAATACTTTCCGAATGCACTGTAAATAAAATGAATAGAACAGGCATTCCCATTCAAGTCAATGATGGCATAATGAGTGGACTGGCATCTGGCGGCCATTGCGAGTGTACCCATTGGTGCAAAGCAGGAAGTAAAAGCAGGAAGTGTACCCATCAATATGTGCTGTGATTTGTTGATTCAACTCAACTGGCATTACAAAAAATGCATTCCATTGCATGAGCCACATCAGTTAAGATCATTTGAATGAACATTCTACATTTCAGCATGGAGCAACAACGTTTCATCAGGTTGTTTGGAGTCCATGTTACCACAGAAGCGGACTCAACCTAATGATTCAGTTTTGTACTTCATGGGTTATTTTATTTTCATGACTTCTCATCCATAACCGTCGGTTACACGGTTATATGGTAATTGTGCCAGCCCTAGTAATGCCATAGGCTATGCCTTGCCTACTCCCCCCAAATCAAATATTGATTGCTCATGTGATGGCTTGGGGTGTTAGGCTATCCTACAGTAGCGTATGCCAATAGTACAATTTGTTCATATGTATCAGTGAGAATGAAAAATAGCAAATATTATAGGGAAAAAATCAAAATAACGGGAAACGCTCAACTGTTATAACCGCGGGAAATATGGGCTATTCATTTTGTTCTCCCCATTGACATGTTGGGCAGCAGAGTAAAAAAAACAATGAATTGAATAAACTGAATTCCTCTGTCAGGATGACCAAAATACAGTCTGTAGCCTAGTCTAACCCCTGTCCTGTGCGGTTTCAAGTAGGCAGTAAAGTGGAACAAAAATGATATCAACCTGCACATCTTACCGGGAGATTGTCGCCCACGGTTGTAGATTCCACGTGATGCACCTCAGGACCAACAGTCAACGTGAAGAATCACCATCCGCAACCAGGGCATCGTCTGACCGTCAGTTACAGGCTCTTTCACCGTTCCGGTGGGGACTACTGTCCGATTAAAATGGACACATTTTCCTTCACTGCAGTATCAGCCAGGACAGCAGCAGCAGCACATTCTCAGAGACAGCACGGGCTCTTCTCATGCTGTTCTTGCATCTTTCATTAACTCTTTCTTCACCTCAATTAACAGTGGCTTTTATTGAGCTCTGCCAGAATTCAGAGCTGGGTCGTGTTCAGTATGGAGAAACGTTTTGAAACTGAGTTGGAGTGAGGTACAGTGTAACCTGAACTTGTCCAATTAGAACAGGTTTAGTTTAAATCTTCCGTAACTAAACGTTTTGCTACAGTGTGCCCTTCTGAAGAGGACCCAGGCCTTTCTACCCCAGGCAGACAGTTTGTCATGAGATCCTCAGTGAGGACAGAGGAGGTCCTTTTTTATGACCACTGGCCTCCCTGGACCCTGACCTGAGGTATGAATATTTTAGAGGTCCACTGTGTGTGTGAGATAATGAGGGTATCAGGTGTCACAAGCAGAGGTACTGTACCTCATCCACTCATTATAGTCAATTTACAGGAGAATGTATTTTAGCTGTTCATTTCATTTCACATACATTTCAGAGAAAATGTATATACAACCTCATCTCTACAACTGTCAAAGACAGAACCTCTACATTTCTCAGTTAGAGAGACAAATGAGACATTGGGTGACCTCCAAGGCAACATGGATTTCCAAGGGGGCAGGGTTAGACCCCTGGTGGTGGTATATATTCCACTTATCAGACACTTATCCAAAGCGAACATACAGTACAGAGTGCATAACTTAAGTACGGGTATGTATATGTAATACCTGTGGGAATTGAACTCACTATCTTACCAACTGAGCTACACAGGACTCCAGTTAGCATAAGCATTGACCAGGTAGAAACAGCTCAGGAATTGGAGTTGCAGTTTCCATTAGAAATGAAATTGACCCGTACCCTGAACCTGATATACAGCCTTGTCTCTAAAACTGTCTGTCATTGACAGAACCTGTGTGACCTCTAAGCGCTTTTGGAGGGAGTGGGCAGGGCCAAACCTCTGCGGTTGTATATCAGTTAACACCAGCATTGACATCACCATCACTAAGACTGTGATTACACAGACGCCCTAAGAACCCAAATCTGTTATCTTTTCATATCCAATCGGATTTGCGCATTCACACGGATGTAGCCTCTGAAGTAGCACACAGATGCCATGCTCATTTCCTGTCATCACATTTTGGGGTGGTTGTCATGGTAACAGCAAGTCATGCGCAAATAAAATCGGATCCGAGCGTCCAATCAACAAAGGTCGCATATGGAGGATCAGGTTTGTATCAAGATTGAGATCCACATATGAAGGTTGTATAAATTGGAAGTCAAAAGATCAGATTCAATATAGTTCCTATATATACCCCTATAGCAGGGATGGGAATTGCCACGGACCTCATGATAAGATATCAAAATATTGGTGGCTGGTGGCACATTAATTGGGGAGGACGGGCTCATAAACTCAGCAAAAAAAGAAACGTCCTCTCACTGTCAACTGCGTTTATTTTCAGCAAACTTAACATGTGTAAATATTTGTGTGAACATAACAAGATTCAACAACTGAGACATAAACTGAACAAGTTCCACAGACATGTGACTAACAGAAATTGAATAATGTGTCCCTGAACAAAGGGGGGGGTCAAAAGTAACAGTCAGTATCTGGTGTGGCCACAAGCTGCATTAAGTACTGCAGTGCATCTCCTCCTCATGGACTGCACCAGATTTGCCAGTTCTTGCTGTGAGATGTTACCCCACTCTTCCACCAAGGCATCTGCAAGTTCCTGGACATTTCTGTGGGGAATGGCCCTAGCCCTCACCCTCCGATCCAACAGGTCCCAGACGTGCTCAATGGGATTGAGATCCGGGCTCTTCACTGGCCATGGCAGAACACTGACATTCCTGTCTTGCAGGAAATCACGCACAGAACGAGCAGTATGGCTGGTGGCATTGTCATGCTGGAGGGTAATGTCAGGATGAACCTGCAGGAAGGGTACCACATGAGGGAGGAGGATCTTCCCTGTAATGAACAGCGTTGAGATTGCCTGCAATGACAACAAGCTCAGTCCGATGATGCTGTGACACACCGCCTCAGACCATGACGGACCCTCCACCTCCAAATCGATCCCGCTCTAGAGTACAGGCCTCGGTGTAACGCTCATTCCTTCGACGATAAACGTGAATCCGACCATCACCCCTGGTGAGACAAAACCGCAACTCGTCAGTGAAGAGCACTTTTTGCCAGTCCTGTCTGGTCCAGCGACGGTGGGCTTGTGCCCATAGGCGACGTTGTTTCCGGTGATGTCTGGTGAAGACCTGCCTTACAACAGGCCTACAAGCCCTCAGTCCAGCCTCTCTCAGCCTACTGCTGACAGTCTGAGCACTGATGGAGGGATTGTGCGTTCCTGGTGTAACTCGGGCAGTTGTTGTTGCCATCCTCTATATGTCCCGCAGGCGTGATGTTCGGAAGTACCGATCATGCGAGGACGATCAGCTGTCCATCCTGTCTCCCTGTAGTGCTGTTTTAGGCGTCTCACAGTACGGACATTGCAATTTATTGCCCTGGCCACAGCTGCAGTCCTCATGCCTCCTTGCAGCATGCCTAAGGCACATTCACGCAGATGAGCAGGGACCCTGGGCATCTTTCTTTTGGTGTTTTTCAGAGTCAGTACAAAGGCCACTTTAGTGTCCTAACTTTTCATAACTGTGACCTTAATTGCCTACCATCTGTAAGCTGTTAGTGTCTTAACGACCGTTCCACAGGTGCATGTTCATTAATTGTTTATGGTTCATTGAACAAGCATGGGAAAAAGTGTTCAAACCCTTTACAATGAAGATATGTGAAGATATTTTGATTTTTACAAATTATCTTTGAAAGACAGGGTCCTGAAAAAGGGACGTTTCCTTTTTTGCTGAGTTTAGTAATGGCTGGTACATTTCCATGTGTTTGATACCATTCCATTCCCCTCACCAGACTCCTATGATTGCCATTCTACATGCATCACGATTCTATATGTATTGTGATTCGATGTTCTAAACATATTGCTCATGGTGTCTGCTGCAGATGTACAAGACAGCCATTTGAAAAAAAGTTTTGATCCTTCACGGCAATAAAAGTGCTGAAAACATGTTGGCTCACCTTTTAAAAAGAAGATTGAGGCCAAGCTATAGAAGGAGAAATGCCTGTGTTTTGGCACGGTTACAGCTCACTAGCGCTAGCCAACTACCCTAGAAAAAACGTATTTTATAGAATCAATACTTGTGAGTCAAAGAATCCATTTAATATTGTCAAAAATAATACTGCAATACTCTACTATATCGATTTATTTCCCCATCACTACTCTATATTGTGCATTACTTTTGACCTGAGCCCTATGGTCAAAAGTAGTGCACTCTAAGGATTAGGGTACCATTTGGAACATAGCCTAGGAGTTCCAGAACCAGAACAGTAATCCCACAAGAGGCGAAAAAAATCAATTATCTGTTTAATTACATCATTGAAGCATAGATGCATTACTTGTGAAAAAGGTAGAAAAAACAGCATGTTTCAGTCTTTCTCAATAAGTTAAACCTCTCTGGCCAAATAGGGTCGGGCCTGCTCACAAAACAGAATCAGAATACTCTAGAAGCTTTCAAAATAATAAAAGAAACAAAAACAACCAAGGAATTATTGTTATGTCATTGAAATGAATCTTCGTCTCCTTGTTGTATATTTAATAAACATGTAAAAAAAAGATGCAAATGGCTTATATTACAATACAGACAGTCGTTCTTTCACCCTTTTCCACAGGGGTTTTCCACGCAACAACGCCAATACGTTTTCATGAAACTTTAAGTTTCATCGTTTTTTTTATTAACAATTAAACTGATAAGCGTCAAGTTATAGATGGTAAAAAACAAAAAATAATTATTATAATTACAATAATGACAGTAATAACAAGGTTAAGTAATAAACACAGTCCTGTAGAGTCAGGAAGTCTTCTGATAGGCCACAGCCTTAGATCCATTCCTTCCATTGCCAAAGATGATTGGTCCATTGGTCTTTGACAGTTTTGCAGGCTCGTGCTGATTGGGTGAGATGATTGCCAATCAATTATGATGCTGCGGCATCCAGCCCTCCTTCACTCAAATCCCCCCAACTCCATCTCTGGATGTGGAAAAATGCCTTCCCGTTTCATTTACCTGGGGTAAGAAAACACAAGAAGAGGGTTTAGACTTCACCATCTCTTATACTCGACTATATGATTATACTGCACAATACAATAAAGTATTATTTAACACTGTAAATTGATTACTTTTGGAATATCTAGTATCTTATGAGCCCATATGGACATGACATCTTAAAGATGCAAGTCACTAAAATAAATACATCAAATCAATCAGCCAACCAATTAATCCTTGAACGAGAGGTGTCCTACCTTGTGTGAAGGTTGTAGTGAGGTTCCTGCTGTGGGCAGTCAGTCCAGTTCATGTACCTGCTGCATTGGGGCAGAGGTGGTGCGGCCTGGCTCAGCTGTCCTCTTGGCCATGATATCCCACTGAGGGGCTTTGGGCTTCATACCTAGCAGAGGGGAGATGGATATTATTACCCACATAGTCACAGACACTAGGGATGGGCATGTGAAACTTTTTTGAAACTTCAAATGGGGACTTGAGACAGAGAGACAGACAGAGAGAGATACAGAGAGAGAGAGAGTAGCCAAACCGACTCTCGCTAGTTAGACAAACTTGTTGCTGCGACAGGTTATCTATCATCTCATCTGGTAGTGTCGGTCTTAACTGCATTAAATCGATGTAAAGAAGCTAGCTAGCTAACGTATCAAGGCTTATTGAGGCTATTTTGCTGCGCTCCCCGTCCTTGTCTACAACAACTCCATATTAAAACAGCAGCCTTTACCGGTTGGTTGATCATTGTAGCCTACTTCCTCATTTAGCCAACTGAATCCCATAATTTTTTATTACATTTTGCATTGATCAGAAATCTCCCACTTCACTTGCTACACATGGAGCATCTGACTGTAGTGCCACTTTGATTGACTGACAATAACAACAAGCTACACGTGAAAAGTGTTGGCTACCGGTACGTCTTTTTTTAACTCATAAAAACTCAGTTTTATTAAAATGTTGAATGTAATGGTCTATTCTTGCAGGCTATGTAGCAATGTCACATAGTTATTTAATTTAATTTTAGACAAAGCCTTTTCATTGTTAAAATAGGATTCTAGTCTATTCTAAAGCCTTTGCGCTGCCTTCAGCACAGAGTGACTGATGGAGCAGCAGCATTAAAATATTACCTCCCCTGTCCCCTGTTGGTCTTCTGTAGTAATGCATGTTCATGTCTGACCTATCCTGTCCCCTGTTGGTCTTCTGTAGTAATGCATGTTCATGTCTGACCTATCCTGTCCCCTGTTGGTCTTCTGTAGTACTGCATGGTCATCTGCCCTGCACTGCAGCAGGAGATCCACTCCACCTAGTGACACACTTCCTGTCCCAAACCCCGACCCTGACAGAATGGTGTCTTATTATATATATATATATATATATATATATATATCACTGACAATTGTGTAAATAGGGCTATAATCAAACTGCTCTGTTCATACAGCATATCAATGAGATTGACAGAAACTTGCTGTAGCCTATTCGTGTTAATAATGTAGTAGTACAGTCCAGGACTAGTGTATATGTAACCTCAGAGGACGACAGAGAAAGGCCATAAATGGATAAGTAAATCAATCCTAAATAAAAAGGAGAGAAAGACTTGAAGCGCCGTTCAGACTAGTCAGGCACAGACAGCACATATTCTAGGAGTCTCGGCTCCCGTCCAAACTCCAAACCTAGAGAAGATGTCTGTAGATACTAGCTAGTCTGCACTGCAGAATCACCCTAGAACCACTCATTGTAGGTAGCCTATAGGCCTAGCTGTCTCTCTCCACATCTTCCCCCTCTCCATCCACGTTTCTCTTTCTCCCTCTCTATGCAACACACACATTAATGTGTGCGCCTCCTTTCTGAACATGGACATAGTCCCTAGTGAGTGTGGACTAGCCCTGCTGTGGTCCAGGAGAGGAGGTGGGTTATTAGGGGGGGCGAGGTCCCAGCGGACCACACTACCCCTCTAGTCTCACTCATCTGTCTCAGATCGGTCCTGGCTACCGCTCGGTTACCATGACAACCCCCTCCGTAGCCTAGAGCGATATACACCACAGAGAAAGAAACCAGCCTCCACTACAACCTACTGAGATGGATATACAGGAGACGGAGAGAGAGAGAGATGGAGAGAGCAGAAAAAATAGAATGGTGCAAGAGAAAGAGAGGGTAAAGGAGAGAGCGACAGAGACAGATGGTGCGGAAAAATAAACTGGCAAGGGAGAAAGAGAGGGGAGGATAAAGAGAGCGAGAGAAAGTGAAAGGTGGAAAGTTGGTGAGAGAGAGAAAAAAAGAGGGGCATCTATAACCACAGTTACAGTAGTATATTGGGACAAAGGGAGATGTGGGGGAGGGATGGAGAAAGGGATGCCGCAGAAAAGTAAAAGAGATACAAGACGTTGGGGTGCAGACTCAAACCCAATGGAGGGCAGCAATGAACGCCACCGTCTTCCATCTACATCATCCTAATTACTCCTCTCCATCTCACCATCAATGCCGTTGTGATGCTCGTAGGTGCGTTTGCCCAGGATGGTGGGCGAGCCGTTGTTGAGGATGTTGGCTGTGGACTTGATGGGTGTCAGGCTGCCCGTGGTGACCGTCTGGCCACGCGGGGGGTCCTGTTTGGGAGGGCACGGGTGGGCCTCTGGGGCACAGAGAGCGGGAGGGAGGGAGATGGAGAGAGAGGGCAGAAGACACAGAGAAGAGACAGGAGGAAGAGAAAACAGAAGTTTAATCGCAAAATCAACACTGGCTAAAACAGACTATAATATATAATAAAGTATATGCCATTTAGCAGACTGAAAATTAGAGACTCTACAGATGGGCAAAACAGATCCTCACCTAGATATCGGACCACAGACTCCAGAGGCTTCCTCTCAACTGGCTTCAGCGGCAAGGGCTTTTTGGGCTCATCTGGCAACCGCAGTGCACCTGGAATACACACACAGCACAGAGTCAGTATGCACGTACCACATTTCAGTAGACAGTTACATAAGACAGCCACTGAGACCTTTCAAAACATTTTGCAACAGGAAAAGAAAATGAACATTTCTTATTGGACAATTCCAGGTAGTCCCTCCCTTTTTTACTCCGTTTCCTTCCGTTTGGTGCCTTAATGAATAGGACCCAGGTCTACTCCGTACTCTCACACCGCCTTGATTTGGGTGGTGAGGAAGAGGTAGGGGTGGAGGGGGTACAGTACTCACACTCTTGTTTGATTTGGGCTGTATTGAGAGGGAGGTAGGGGTGGCGGGCGAGGAAGCGTGGTCTGATGATGTCCTGACAAACCCGTCGGGCGGCGCGCGTCACCTGGGTGGTCTGCAGGTAGAAGGCCTGTTTCATCTTCACAGAAAACTTGGGGCTCCCTCCGTGACGCATGGGAACACTGTGGGGAGACTGGGGGTGGGGGAAGAGAGAGAGCGAGAGAGAGGATATATGAGAAATTATTAGAGAATGGACAACAAATCAGAGACAAGAATGGCGTCCAAAACAAACGGTTGTACGTTTTTATACAGGAGGGCCGGGAGTTTTTCCTGGTCAGTGTCGCATTATCCGGGAAAAACTTCTGATCCAATACATGAGATCTCAGTTTGAGTTGTTGTTGTTTACCATGTTGTTGCGGTTGGGTCCGGGCCGCTCTCCTTCCAGCCTGGTTGGCATCTTCAGTCCTCCATACTTTTTCCAGTAGGTCCAGCAGGAGGCACACAGACGACACTGCATGTTGGGGGGACCCCACGAGTACCACTGGTACGAGCTGATGGCTACACGCACAGAGAGAAAGAGAGATGGATCCATATGCACATACACACATCGAGAGACACCCACACACACAGAGACAGACTTTAAATCATTTAAGACTCAATTAACACTACTAAAATAGCTCTGAATAGATTCTACTGCAGCGTGAGCTGAGCTTTGCCTCTCTCTCCGTCATAAAAACTCCCACTCCTTCATTGTTAAAGGACAGCCATAGAGATGGAGGCTTGGCTTGGAGCCTTGCTACTGTAGTATGGGGAAGAGATCATCCTAGGATGAGATGAAGGAAGAACCAGTGAAAGGAGCACTAGTACTCTTGACGCCCAGGTGTACTTCCTGGTCTCTTTTATAACATCATCTTGGTCTAATCCTTCTTTATCTCATCATCCAGGAAACAGGACAGTTGTGGTGTTACTCACTGTAGCAGCTTTCACAAGCACGGCCCAGACCTGGCGTCTGTCCTGGGGGAAGTGGGACCACCCCCAGAGCTCCAGGCACACACCCGGCTCCGACTGAGCCGTTCACCAGGCCTCCCACACCTCCAGGCTTTACACTGTTACCACTCAGCTGGTTGGGGTTGGGCTTGTTGCTAATGAGGACGTGGGCAGAGGATCAGAGACATAGATGCAACATGCTGTATAATCTGCGGTCGTCACTATCTGGGCAAGTTGCAAAGTCATAAACCCCGCCTATTTCTACCATTTCTCGTCTTAAAATCTGATTTTAAACCCAACCTTAACCACACTGCTAACCTTATGCCTAAACCTAACCACACTGCTAACCTTATGCCTAACCCTAACCTTAAATTAGAGCTACATTTTTGGCTTTGCAGCTTGACCATCTAGTGGGAACCATCATCTGCAGCCAGTCCCAATTATCTCCCTATCCCTCCATTGCTGGCAGAAGCTCCACCACTACAGAGCCTTCCGATCTGCAAACATTGAAGAGTTAGGGGTAGGGGGCAAATTGGGACCTGCTGTATCAGTCTGACAAGAAGCACAGTATCTCAGTCCCCAGCAGCGAGCCACCCAGATAGATACTCACTAGTTAGGGATGTAGACCTGCTTCAACTTGCTCTCTGCCTCTGCTGCTTTTAACCGTTTCTGCTGTACGTATCTGTCTGTGGTCTTCCACATGTAGTAGTACTCTATGATACTGGTCAGGGACTTCCATGGGAGCTGCCGGGGAGGACGAGAGACAAGCGGTTTCAACATCACAGACATGTCATCATCATGCTTTAGAGCCGTTTCCACCTCACAAATGTCCTCGTCATCATGCTTTAGGGCAATACATTTGTAAATTTTCTACACTATTTTCTACATGTTTTGCCATCTTTGTAAGCAAATACTTTGATCTTCGACGGGAAAATGAACACTGCGCTCTTTAAAAGTTTGAAAGAGACAACGGAGTTGTCAGGATGCCAGAGACAGCAAGCCCCACCCCTAACAGCAGCGAGTTAACCGGTGTGCTGTGGCTGTGGGCTGGGTAGTGCAATGACAGTAACCCACCACCAGGTGGCAGAGGGAGGCACGGTGTAAAGACTGCAGAAACCTTCATTCATCCCCCTCAGGGCAACAGCAGCACCTGGCTGACAGAGATATACACATACAGTATCCATCTCTACGGCTACAGCAGACATGCAGGGTTCTCTTCTCTCAATAGATGCCTGTGAGTCTCGGAGTTGAGCGTCACACTATTAGTTACATAAAGGATGGGAAACTTTGATGGGGGTGGGGGCCACAAAAAATCTTAGCTCATCATGAGGGGCCGCAGTGGCTTGCGGGTCTGCGTACCCACATCCATACCTACACATGCAGTCACCCTAGCCTTTTGGGGGTCCTTAGTAAAATATTGTTGGCCCCCACCCACCTTGCGAGCAAAACATTTTAGCGGCCCCCCTCTTGACAGAAGAGAGAAAACATATACATTTTACAGTTAATTTCCTGCAATGCTACAGATTTTGCCATGGGGCGGAAAGAAGATTTTGGAATTTTATAACTAATTTCATGCAATTCTACTCATTTTGGAGATTGATCCGCGGCCCTACAAAAGGGGAGCCGCGGGCCACCAGTTGCCCATCCCCCGAGTTACATTATTGTGAGCCTTGAACTGAGCCTGTTCCTCTCAGTCTAAGCAATGTTTCTCTTCCCCCTTATTTCAGTGGCATGCACATCAGAGCTTCCTTGTCGAGGCTAGTCCAAGTCAAGGCAGAAGAACCGTGTCTGCCTAACTGTCTGCACTCACAAAGTCCTGTTGTATGTCTGTGAAGTCTTTTCCGTATTTCTCCAGGGCCTCTTCAAACAGGTTGGCCTCTGAGGCGCTCCACTCCTCCATCTCGTCCCGGCAGAGAACAGGCCCTCCCTGGGGTACCAGCGCAGCGATGGCCCGCGTCATGTCATAACGCGTCTTATCCAGGCTGTCCATGGCATGGAACTGGGGATAGGAGAGGGGGGGCAAAATGGCGGGTAGTGTTCAGTAGGCACAAAACAGAAGAAACACTTCAAAACGGGGGAGGTACCATCTGTACTTGTCCAATAAGAAACACTTCTGTGCGGTTTACTGTTTGCCCTAATGAACACAACCCTGGTTTTCCAGCCAACAAAACCAACCCTTGTAACATACAAGCCAAGCAAAAAGTCCCCATTATTCTGCTTGTCAAAGCCACCAAGGTTAAGGAATAGAGCATAGTCTAAAACAGAAGTGGATGGGCTATTTTCTTGTCACTTGACAGTCAGTGTGAGCGTCTCTAGTCAATATTGTGCGCGTTCACGTATATGGATGTGTGTGTGTACTTTGAAAGCTGTAGCTCTGAGGCCTGTGTTCCATGTTTTATAGATGAGGTGTAGAAGTGGGCCGGAACGTGTGGCGTCTGGGACAGGCTGAAGCCTGCTCGTTACTGATACTCACACTATGGCAAGCGAACACTGACACACACACACACACACACAGTACAGACACACACTGTAGCTCCCAGCATACCCCTAGGCTAACAGCACTCCTGCCAAGCACTCACCTCTGGCCTGACCCTGACCTTACCTAGGGAAGTGGGCAATGTGTGTGTGTGTGTGTCTTACCAGCGTGATGTCTCTAGAAGCAGCCGCAGCACTCATGTGGAGACTGGGCTGCCGGACAGAACTACTGCAGTCCAGAGCCCGTGCAAAGGTACCCACTGACCTGAGAGAGAGAGGGATAAGGAGGTAGAGAAGTAGAGAGAGAGAAGGAAACAGAGGGAGAGAGATGGGCGACAGACAGACAGGGATAAAAAAAATTACATTGACATTTTAGTCATTTAGCAGACGCTCTTATCCAGAGCGACTTACAGTAGTGAGTGCATACATTTTCATACTTTTTTTTCATACTGCAGGAGGAGTGTATTAATCCTCCAGATTTCATGTTTTTGACAATAGTGCAAAGCGAAGACCTGTGTGAATAAACCCTTCCACCCCACCAGACCAGTCTTCTTACTGATCCAATACCCTTCCACCCCAGCAGTCAGTCTTACCGAGCCACTAACCTAAAATTCCTCCCACCAGTCTTACTGAAAAACATTTTACATTGGCTATCCAGTTAACAGCAGTCTTACCAAGGCACTACCACCTCCCACTACAGTAGAACCACTTACCCATTCACCACAGCCCATCGGACCGGAGCCACTTACCGAGCCACAACCAGGAACTGGTCGATCTGTTTCTCTGTGAGGGGACTGCTGGGGTCCCACACCTTCTCCTCCAGCTTGGCCAGGTCCCTGCCATCCTCCTCACCTGGGGGTCCAGTTAGCACAGTCACCAGTTAGGAACCAGTCAGCACAGTCACCAGTTAGGAACCAGTTAGCACAGTCACCAGTTAGGAACCAGTCAGCACAGTCACCAGTTAGGAACCAGTCAGCACAGTCACCAGTTAGGAACCAGTCAGCACAGTCACCAGTTAGGAACCAGTCAGCACAGTCACCAGTTAGGAACCAGTCAGCACAGTCACCAGTTAGGAACCAGTCAGCACAGTCACCAGTTAGGAACCAGTCAGCACAGTCACCAGTTAGGAACCAGTCAGCACAGGACCCAGTCTGATACACTCCACTGGACTAGACAGCCCTGTGGTTAACTAAACTAAATTTAGTTCTGACTCTCCAACAGTCTTGGGGTGATGTGGTTATCGTTCTTCAAAGATTCACAAAACGTTGAATATCCTGCCCTCTGACCCTCTCCTAAACTATTGGGGTGACATGGCTCCTCAGTAAAACTCACTTTGATAACACACTCCTTGTCATAATGTTGCATAATTGCAGTGGGTTCATCAGGCAGTGTGGCAGACGCCCATGCCCTCCCACTGACTGAGCCTTGAGATGAGATAGGACCCGGGTTGCACTACCAAAGAGAATACTAGCCAAGAGGCTAATCTACAGGCTAGCGTGCCACATTTTACTATGGGAAATGCTAACTGTCCACAGTTATGAGTGTCTTTGGCGTACGTACCCTCTTTAAGGAAGTCAGTGATGTCTGCCTGGTACTTGTTCCCCACCCTGATCTCCCCTTTATCAGCCAGCAGAGTCTTCTGTTGGGGGTCATAGACCAGGGAGTAGAAGAATGCATCCTGGAGAGAGGGAGGGGGAGGGAGAGAGGAGGAAGAGAAGTGAGGGATAAAGGAGAGGAGGGAGGGATAGAGAGAGGAGACATTAGAAAAGAGTTAGAGAAATAAGAATGGAAAAATTGAGTGGGGTTGTGGAGTGAGTGTGTGCATATTAGAGAGCAGAATTTCGTCTCCTCATTACTGATTGTGAGAAGAACATTCTGGGTCAACACAATTAATTATTCATACAGCAGCAAGACTCACAACACACACACACACACACACACACACACACACACACACACACACACACACACACACTCACACTCACTCATACACCACACAGTCAGTCAGTCAGTCAGTCAGACATGAACACAAATTCGTCCAACATGGTCATACATCAGAGCCACCCATAGGCTTTGGTACACACCATTCACTCTCTGAGAAGACAGTGTATAAAGACTGTGAGGACAGGACAGTAAAGACAGCCACCTACCTCGCGGTCCAGATATGACTTCAGAGCCTCAGTCTCGTTGAGCAGAGTGACACAACACTTCCCCCTGAGACACACACACACACCCTGTTACCATCTTATATAGAACCAATACGTTCCTATAATACAGGTGAAAGAAAGTGCCATCTGTTTTCCAGGCTGTGTGTATACATATACTTGTAACCAACTCTCATGGTCTGTAACAGGTAGCCAACATAAGGTGAGATGGTATGGACATGTCATACCGGATGTGTGTAGCGGGTAGTGACTCTAGCTGGCGGGACAGGAACAGCTCTCTGTGTCTCAGCTGGTGTTTCTGTTTCTCTGGCAGGTCAACTGGGTTCAACTCTGGGTTCTCCATCTCCTCCTCCAGCTCTCCTGGTAGGGGTCAGAGGTCACGTTAGTTAGCTCGCTCACACACAAATGGGGTTTTTGGGCAGATCATCAAGTGAGGGCACCACATACTGAAGAACCAGAGACCCAGAGCCAAACAAAAGGATTAGATTTGTTTTCCAAGAAAACGGTGAAGACAAACAAAAATAGTATTCACACAATGCAGATGAGCTAGGGTAAAGATGCAGTGAGCTAGGGTAAAGATGCAAATGAGCTAGGGTAATGATCCAGAGGAGTTCCCGTCAATGCTTTGTGGCACTGCAGGTGCCGGGCTCATTTAGTAATACATGGGAATATAGATCCCCTGCCTGGACTGGTGTGTTTCTCTATAACCCCCTCTATCCTCTACCCTCACTCCCCCTCTCTTCTCCCCCAGCATGTTTCTCTCGAACCTCTCCCTCTCCTCTTTTTTCTTATACTCCCTCTCTCCTCACTCCCCATGTGGGAAAAGACACAGAAGAGAAAGTATTTCAGCAGGCGTTGAATGTGTGTGGTCTGAGGAGGAAGACGGAGGAGAAAGACGTGGGGGAGGGGGCTAAAGGAGGGAGGGGGAAGGTGGGAGAGAAGAGGGGGAAGGTGGGAGAGCGACAGATCCAGCGCTTTCGGAAAGTATTCAGACATTTTGTTATGTTACAGCCTTATTCTAAAATGGATTCAATTGTTGTTTTTTTCTAATCAATCTACACACAATACCCCATAACGACAAAGTATTTATTCTTTTTTCAAATTTTGTAAAAATAAAAAACTGAAATATTACATTTACATAAGTATTCAGACCCTTTACTCAGTACTTTGTTGAAGCACCTTAGGCTGCAATTACAGCCTTGAGTCGTCTTGGGTATGATGCTACAAGCTTGGCACACCTGTATTTGGGGAGTTTCTCCCATTCTTCTCCGCAGATCCTCTCAAGCTCTGTCAGGTTGGATGGGGAGCGTCGCTGCACAGCTATTTTCAGGTCTCTCCAGAGATGTTCGATCGGGTTCAAGTCCGGGCTCTGGCTGGGCCACTCAAGGACATTCAGAGACTTGTCCCGAAGCCACTCCTGCATTGTCTTGGCTGTGTGCTTAGGGTCGTTGTCCTGTTGGAAGGTGAACCTTAGCCCCAGTCTGAGGTCCTGAGTGCTCTGGAGGTTTTCATCTGTAATTTGCTCCGTTCATCTTTCCCTCAATCCTGACTAGTCTACTAGTCCCTGCCGCTGAAACACATCCCCACAGCATGATGCTGCCACCACCATGCTTCACCTTAGGGATGGTGGCAGGTTTCCTACAGCCGTGACGCTTGGCATTCAGGCCAAAGAGTTCACTCTTGGTTTCATCAGACCAGAGAATCTCGTTTCTCATGGTCTGAGAGTCCTTTAGGTGCCTTTTGGCAAACTCCAAGCGGGCTATCATGTGCCTTTTACTGGGGAGTGGCTTCCGTCTGGCCACTCTACCATAAAGGCCTGAATGGTGGAGTGCTGCACAGATGGTTGTCCTTCTGGAAGGTTCTCCCATCTCCAGAGGAACTCTGGAGCTCTTTCAGAGTGACAATCGGGTTCTTGGTCACCTCCCTGACCAAGGCCCTTCTCCCCCGATTGCTCAGTTTGGCTGGGCGACCAGCTCTAGGAAGAGTCTTGGTGGTTCCAAACTTTTTCAATTTAAGAATGACAGAGGCCACTGTGTTCTTGGGGACCTTCAATGCTGCAGAAATGTTTTGGTACCCTTCCCCAGATCTGCGCCTCGACACAATCCGGTCTCGGAGCTCTATGGACAATTCCTTCTACCTCAAGGTTTGGTTTTTGCTCTGACATGCACTGTCAACTGTGGGATCTTATATAGACAGGTGTGTGCCTTTCCAAATCATGTTCAATCAATTGAATTTACCACAGGTGGACTCCAATCAAGTTGTAGAAACATATTAAGGATGATCAATGGAAACAGGATGCACCGGAGCTGAATTTCGAGTCTCATAGCATACTTATGTAAATAAGGCATCTGTTTTTGTTTTAGTTTTTTTATAAATTTGCAAATATGTATAAAAACCTGTTTTCGCTTTGTCATTATGGGGTATTGTGTGTTGATTGATGAGGAAAACAAATAATTTAATCCATTTTAGAATAAGGCTGTAACATAACACAATTCGGAAAAAGTCAATGGGTCTGAATTCTTTCCGAATGCACTGTATTTAGAGAGAGAGCAAGGGGGACAGAGGTGAGAAAGGGGGAGAGAGCGAAACCAGTAGGCGCGTGCTCCAGCTCATTTGGAGTTTCATTAGAGAAGGCGCGAGACAGAGAGAGATGAGGCATCTTTTACAGCATGTAAGCTTGCTTCTGTGTAGTTGCCTGCATATATGTGTGTGTGTGTGTGCATGCACACCCCTGATGAACCAGGGTAGGGTAAAAAAAAAAAAAAAGTTCATAGTTACACATTGCAATATTAGTTTTGGACGATATTATATTTGACTAGTCGGCTGTACCTAGTCAATATTAAAAATCGCAGTATCGAATCGCAATGCATATAGAATTGTGAGAATCACGTATCGGCACCTAAGTATTGTGATAATATCGTATCGTGAGGTCCCAGGCAATTCCCAGTCCTAGTAGAAGAGGGTCAACCATCAGGCCTGCTTTGGCCTGGGGGTCTGCAGCCAGGTGGTGGACAGGTGCAGTAGCATCATTATCACCAGCCCCTGACTGGCTGAGTCCTTGAGCCCTGAGTCTCTCTACCCCTAAAAAGACAGAGCCAATTGTCTGGCACAGCACCCAATCCATACTCTCTACAAATTGCCTCTCCATCTCACCTGTCCGTACCAATTATAAATTATTGATGAATGAGACGCATTACGAGTAGAGGAGGGAATGATGCATTCTTCAAAAAGGTATGAAGACTAGCCTACATTGAGAAACAGTTATTCTGTACTTTACCACTCGATTGTTTAATATTTGTGAATGGATTCATCGTCACCATTGATGTCTATTGTTTACTGAAACTAACGGCCTAAAGTTCTAGAGTTCTCAGAATAGAAAGGGCAATTAAAGAGAGGCTAAGTCATTTGCCTGAGGGAGGGGCCAGAGGAGCAAAAGGCCATGTCAATCACTGGGACCGACCACTCAGGAGGCAGCTCTGCCGACAGGGGCGGGGCTAAGACCCGGAGTAAGGGTGCAGTCAGAGGCCCTCTAAGGGAAGGCTCCAACCGAATCCCGGCAAGGAAAATATTTGATCTGTGACTCACAGCACACACAGGCGATAATCCAGAACGGAGAAAGAAAGCCATCCGGTACAACACAAGGACAATGTTCCACAGGGCCACTCTCAGAGAGTAATGTTCCCTCTCCCATTTACAAACACAGACACGGTTTGGGCAAGACAACAGGCCCTCTAATTTTCCCCTCTTCGCTTGTCCTTGGGCTGACGGCTCCAGAACTCAGACAGGATACAGCAGCAGCCCACCACCACACCCATGTACACGTACAACAGCCCACCACCACACCCATGTACACGTACAACAGCCCACCACCACACCCATGTACACGTACAACAGCCCACCACCACACCCATGTACACGTACAACAGCCCACCACCACACCCATGTACACGTACAACAGCCCACCACCACACCCATGTACACGTACAACAGCCCACCACCACACCCATGTACACGTACAACAGCCCACCACCACACCCATGTACACGTACAACAGCCCACCACCACACCCATGTACACGTACAACAGCCCACCACCACACCCATGTACACGTACAACAGCCCACCACCACACCCATGCGGTGAAGAGCCATTCCTTACATGCATACTTCACATATTGCACATGTCTGTCTGGGGCAGCGTCCCAAATGGCACCCTATTCCCTACATAGCGCACTATGAGTCCTGGTCACAAGTAGTACACTATATAGGGAATAGGGTGCCATTTGGGGCACAATTTGGAATTCTGGAGGGACTGACTGCTGGTGCTGGCAGCACATAGAACCAAGAGGCCCATACTCCACACACACCAAACATACAAACACACAGACACATACACACAAACACGCACAAGGTGGGACTGTCCGGGACACACACGGTCCTCAAAAATAAACAGTGGTTCTCCCACAGATACACACAGAGCGAGACAGACAGAGACACAGAGCGAGCTCCTCCTTGCTGACTGTGTGGTCCACAAAAAAACAAACCACTGCCACAGAATCCTCCCCCTCTCACACTTCTCTGCACACACACTACCACACCCAACCTAACGTTTAGCCCCACACATTCAGTCGTATGGGTGGACACAGTAGTGCATTCAGTGAGTTAGGCCTTGGGAGTGCTGCAGTCTAGAAGGCTTAAATTCTCTACAGTCAGTCAGACCCTGGGTCTGAAGCAGAACGCCCTCTTCTCAGTCTCAACATAAAAAAGGTCCAGTAATGAGCAGCCCAGTGAAACCACATCCACACAACCCTCACAGCTACAACCGTCACAGCTACAACCGTCACAGCTACAGCCCACAGCTAGCTACAGCCCACAGCTAGCTACAGCCCACAGCTAGCTACAGCCTCAAACACCGCAAAGCTAGCTCATATATTCGGGAGGAAGAGTAAACACACACACACACACACACACACACACATACAATGGAAACATACAGACAAACACACACAGTAACGCTGGCATGCACATAGTCATTCACACACACACACACACGACAACACACACACAATTCTGCATAGACGAGCAAACGTACACAAACACTGACATTTGCCTAGACTAGTCCAAGACGGATACATGTCCTTCACTACACATTCACTCTTCAGGCAGAAGTCATTAGGTTAAATTAGGTTTTGATTGCACATCTGAAAACCGTATACACAGAACACTTGAGTCACTGTCCATCTGATATATACAAGGGGATGAGGTGGCTTTGGATGCTGAATGGTGGTTAGTGAACAGGTCTCTCTTGCAAGACGTTTTATCTGAATGAGAATAGCCTA
The DNA here is from genome assembly GCF_964263955.1 of Coregonus lavaretus. Taxonomy (NCBI): domain Eukaryota; kingdom Metazoa; phylum Chordata; class Actinopteri; order Salmoniformes; family Salmonidae; genus Coregonus; species Coregonus lavaretus. The sequence continues at coordinate 39,209,488 of NC_140005.1, read as the reverse complement.
ACCTGTTAAAATAAAAGTCACATTTAAAAGTGGTTTCTGACTGAACAGTCACTCTACTAGGGGATTTGAATGTTGGCATTCGATGTTGAACAGTGCCTTAGTTGGTGAAGACTTTGACTGAACAGTGAACCGTGCGTGTCACTCACGTGCGTGTTTGTCGGCCAGGGCGATGAGTGTGGAGGAGATGTCCCTGCGTCGGTAGAAACACACCACTTTAGCCTCCACGTTTCCATTGGCCGTCTGCAACACAACACGAGAGAGACGGAGGGTTACCGTGGTAACGACCATAATCCGCCAGCCCAGCCTGCCACACGTCATTGGTCACACACACAGAGAGAGTAGAGTTGGGAGTTGAGGTTTGCTGACGATATGAGAGCAGAAAGATCAATACCAGCTAGGCTTATATGCACTACTGAGAAACTAGTCTGGTGAAGTCTGGGTTTTACATGTTGTAGCAACAGTAGAACAACTAGGCTAGGCCTATGTAATAACGAAGTATTTTACATTTCAGTGTCGATTGGCTGATCAAGGTGGTGTGACTACTAATGACCGATGAGGTTAATCTTTCTGAATTAGTCTTCGCTTGAATCATCACCTCCTTCCTTCTCAAACGACTTTGGAGAAGATGACCCAAAGTCCCTCCCCTCTTACCTTCTCCAATGCATTGAGGATTAGAAGAAAGAGGACGTGAGGGATCCAGGGGAGACTTATTGGGAAAGAGCCAGTGTTATGCCAGTCTGGGCAGACTGACTGAGTGACATGAGAGAGGCAGCTTAGCTAGGCCTAGACTCAGCTCTGTGTCTTCTGTCAATCACATTAGACAGACACTAGTCTCCAGTACATTTAAACAGCCAAAGACAGAGGACAGTTTGCACCTGTTAGGACTAGGGCTGATACGGTGACAGTATTACCGCCACACCGGCAGTCATGAGTCATGACCGCACCAAATTCCACGTGACCGTTGAGTCACGGTAACTAGGCTTCTCCAAACCTGCGCTCTGATGTTGCCGATGGTAGCCTACCAAACTTGCTAACGGCTAGTCGCTAATGGCCTGGTACTCAGCGCTCTACTGTCCCTCTAATCACTCTGACATCAATGCAAATGCAATCGAAAATCAAATCAAACCCTTTATGAGAGCCCTGGCATTCAGAGTTTGAGCGGAAACATTCAATCCAAGATGGCGTAGTAGTGCAGTTGTGTTTTTATCGTCTGTCTGTAAATAGCCTGTAAATACCCTATTTTTTTCGTACATATTTCCCTATCAGACTTTTCATCCTTCTACAAGATATACTTTCCTGCAACCCGCCTCACTCAATGTGGAACGGATTCTATTATTGACTTACCTTGACTTACCTTTATCTAGAATCTAGAATCTCCAGTTGAAACTAGCTAGCCAGCTAACTAGCTACTTGCTATTTGCTATTAGCCACAGCTAGCGGTGTTTCACCCAGAACATTTGATTTTTTTTCTGCGGGATTAATTTTAATCACTGGACATTGATCACCGGATATTCGTCCAGTCTGCACAGCGCGTTATCGACCCAGAACATATCAGTTTTTCCGCCGGAATCACTGAATCACTGGACCTTTAACTCCGGATTCATCGCTACCAGCTAGCTACCACCAGCCAGCTACAACAAAACGGACGCTGTGGTCTGGCTAATCATCTGTCAACCGGACGGGACCACCTAGTGTTGACACGGAGCCCCGCCGATCCTACACGACTGGTCTGCCGACGAAATCGTCTGATGTGGTTACGACGTTAACCACGAAGATTCCATCCATCTGATAGCCCTGGCCCGCTAGCACACGCTAGCCGTGGCCTCTTACTAGTGCTTCACCACCGGACCTTATGATAACTCAGCTATACAGCTGATATCTGCTGGACTGTTCCTTTTTACGGTACTACATCCTGTTTATGTTTAGCCTCAGCCCAAACATGGTTAGTTTGTTGTTGTTTCGGTTATTTCTAATTGTACTATATCACTGTAGACCCCCCAGCCTAGCTAAACCTGCCTTAGATAGCTCATTTGCACCTCCCCCTATACACGCGGAGACCGACACAATTGATGACTCTAGCGATGCTATCTCTTTCATTGTTACCCAATGCTTAGGGTTACCTCCACTTTACTCATATCCTTCCATATCCTTGTCTGTACATAATGCCCTGAATCTTTTCTATAACACCCGGAAATCTGCCCCCTTTATTCTATGTACCCAACGCACTAGAAGACCAGTTCTTAAAGCCTTTAGCCGTATCCTTATTCTAGTCCTCCTCTGTTCCTCTGGTGATGTAGAGGCTAACCCAGGCCCTGCAGCCCTCAGTATCACTCCTACTCCCCAGGCGCTATCATTTGATGACTTCTGTAATCGCAAAAGTCTTGGTTTCTTGCACATAAATATCAGAAGTCTACTTCCTAAGTTTGAGTTATTCACTGCGTTAGCACACTCTGCCAACCCTGATGTTCTAGCAGTGTCTGAATCCTGGCTCAGGAAGGCCACCAAAAATTCTGAAATTTCCATCCCCAACTATAACATTTTCCGTCTAGATAGAACTGCCAAAGGGGGTGGAGTTGCAATCTACTGTAGAGATAGCCTGCAGAGCTCTATCATACTATCCAGGTCTGTGCCCAAACAGTTTGAGCTTTTACTTCTAAAAATCCACCTTTCCAGAAATAAGTCTCTCACTGTTGCCGCTTGCTACAGACCCCCCTCAGCCCCCAGCTGTGCCCTGGACACCATATGTGAATTGATTGCCCCCCATTTATCCTCAGAGTTTGTACTGCTTGGTGACCTAAATTGGGATATGCTTAATACCCCAGCCATCCTACAATCCAAGCTAGATGCCCTCAACCTCACGCAAATTATCAACGAACCTACCAGGTACAACCCTAAATCCGTAAACATGGGTACCCTCATAGATATCATCCTGACTAACATACCCTCTAAATACACCTCAGCTGTCTTCAACCAGGATCTCAGCGATCACTGCCTTATTGCCTGCGTCCGTAACGGGTCCGCGGTCAAACGACCACCCCTCATCACTGTCAAACGCTCCCTAAAACACTTTAGCGAGGAGGCCTTCCTAATTGACCTGGCCCAGGTATCCTGGATGGATATAGATCTCATTCCGTCAGTAGAGGATGCCTGGTTGTTCCTTAAAAGTAATTTCCTCTCAATCTTAAATAAACATGCCCCATTCAAAAAATACAGAACTAAGAACCGATATAGCCCCTGGTTCTCCTCAGACTTGACTGCCCTTGACCAGCACAAAAACATCCTGTGGCGTACAGCATTAGCATCAAATAGCCCCCGCGATATGCAACTTTTCAGGGAAGTTAGGAACCAATATACACAAGCAGTCAGGAAAGCAAAGGCTAACTTTTTCAAACAGAAATTTGCATCCTGTAGCACTAACTCCAAAAAGTTTTGGGACACTGTAAAGTCCATGGAGAATAAGAGCACTTCCTCCCAGCTGCCCACTGCACTGAGGCTAGGAAACACTATCACCACCGATAAATCTACAATAATCGAGAATTTCAACAAGCATTTTGCTACAGCTGGCCATGCTTTCCATCTGGCTACCACTAACCCGGCCACCAACTCTGCACCCTCTGCTGCAACTTGCCCATGCCCCCCCCGCTTCTCCTTCACACAAATTCAGACAGCTGATGTTTTGAAAGCGCTGCAAAATCTGGACCCCTACAAATCAGCTGGGCTAGACAATCTGGACCCTTTCTTTCTAAAACTAGCCGCCAAAATTGTCGCTACCCCTATTACTAGTCTGTTCAACCTCTCTTTCATAACGTCTGAGATCCCCAGAGATTGGAAAGCTGCCGCGGTCATCCCCCTCTTCAAAGGGGGTGACACTCTAGATCCAAATTGCTACAGACCTATATCCATCCTGCCCTGCCTTTCGAAAGTATTCGAAAGCCAAGTTAACAAACAGATAATCGACCATTTCGAATACCACCGTACCTTCTCCGCTATGCAATCCGGTTTCCGAGCTGGTCACGGGTGCACTTCAGCCACGCTCAAGGTCCTAAACGATATTATAACCGCGATTGATAATAGACAGTACTGTGCAGCCGTCTTCATCGACCTGGCCAAGGCTTTCGACTCTGTCAACCACCGCATTCTTATTGGCAGACTAAATAGCCTTGGTTTCTCAAATGACTGCCTCACCTGGTTCACCAACTACTTCTCAGATAGAGTTCAGTGTGTCAAATCGGAGGGCCTGTTGTCTGGACCTATGGCAGTCTCTATGGGGGTGCCACAGGGTTCAATTCTTGGGCCGACACTTTTCTCTGTGTATATCAATGATGTCGCTCTTGCTGCTGGTGACTCTCAGATCCACCTCTACGCAGACGACACCATTTTGTATACATCTGGCCCTTCATTGGACACTGTGTTAACAAACCTCCAAACGAGCTTCAATGCCATACAACAATCCTTCAGTAGCCTCCAACTGCTCTTAAACACTAGTAAAACTAAATGCATGCTTTTCAATCGAACGCTGCTGGCACCCGCCCACCCGACTAGAATCACCACTCTCGACGGGTCTGACCTAGAGTATGTGGACAACTACAAATACCTAGGTGTCTGGTTAGACTGTAAACTCAACTTCCAGACTCACATAAAGAATCTCCAATCCAAAGTTAAATCTAGAATCGGCTTCCTATTTCGCAACAAAGCCTCCTTCACTCATGCTGCCAAACATGCCCTCGTAAAACTGACTATCCTACCGATCCTTGACTTCGGCGATGTCATTTACAAAATAGCCTCCAACACTCTACTCAGCAAATTGGATGTAGTCTATCACAGTGCCATCCGTTTTGTCTCCAAAGCCCCATACACTACCCACCACTGTGACCTGTACGCTCTTGTTGGCTGGTCCTCACTACATGTTCGTCGTCAAACCCACTGGCTCCAGGCCATCTATAAATCACTGCTAGGCAAATCCCCGCCTTATCTTAGCTCATTGGTCACCATAGCAGCACCCACCCGTAGTCTGCGCTCCAGCAGGTATATCTCACTGGTCATTCCCAAAGCCAACACCTCCTTTGGCCGCCATTCCTTCCAGTTCTCTGCTGCCAATGACTGGAACGAATTGCAAAAATCTCTGAAGCTGGAGACTCTTATCTCCCTCAATAACTTTAAGCATCAGTTGTCAGAGCACCTTACCGATCACTGCACCTGTACACAGCCCATCTGAAATTAGCCCACCCAACTACCTCATCCCTATATTGTTATTTATTTTGCTCTTTTGCACCCCAGTATCTCTATTTGCACATCTAGCATTCCAGTGTTAATACTATTGTAATTATTCTGCACTATAGCCTATTTACTGCCTTACCTCCATAACTTGCTACATTTGCACACACTGTATATATATTTTCTGTTGTATTTCTGACTTTATGTTTTTTACCCCATATGTAACTCTGTGTTGTTGTTTTTTATTGCACTACTATGCTTTATCTTGGCCAGGTCGCAGTTGTAAATGAGAACCTGTTCTCAACTGGCTTACCTGGTTAAATAAAGGTGAAATAAAAAAAAATAAATAAAATAGGATCACCTGTTGCGCAGTAAGAGCTCCTCATAGCTGGTTGATGCATTTAATTATACAAGTGTTCCTATAAGCCCATGTTGCGCAACATTTATTCTATAGGCTATGCAATTGCGTGAGTAAACAGAGTTTTAATGGTCTCTATTAAAAAGAGGATCCCATCAGCTTTCTATAGGCTAAGCCTACTATATTTATTTCTCAACTTTCCTAATATTAAGCACATTGCTTCGCTTTACAACCAGAGTAGCTTACCTGGCTGGCATGAAAACTAAGTGTCATTCCTTCGCTATTCAAGCGCATACAGGTGTATGATAATGGCCCACTCTAAATCAGAACTAATTTCTCCCATATATGATTTAGTATATGTAAAGACAAGATTAAATTGAGAATAGTCTGATGGGTGAGAATATGATCACTTGTGAATGATGCCCAGCGTGTTCAGTCTAAGGCAAGAAACAGTGCAGACTTTTTCAAATCCTAGTCGCATGCATCACGTAGCCTATCCCATAGAAACCTTATCAAAACATTTAGGCCTATCACAACTAAAGAGGCCAAATAACGCCAAACATCACCTATAGGCCTAGGACCCCTGGAACAGGGTTGGAGAGCTCATAGCCTACAGAGCCTAGTGAAATATGTGTTCTTATAAGCCCATTCATTGCCCAATAGCTGGTGAATAATCAATCTGCTTTACAACCGGTTTAGCCTACCTGGCATATTAAAAATGTAACCATGGAAAGCACTTCCTCCATCCGCTATTCGAGTGCAGCCTACAGATTACATGTTTTTTTTTGTGGGCCATTCTAAATAAATGAAATAATTCCACATATATTAGTAGGCTAAATGTAAAGACCATATTACATTGAGAATAGTCTGATGGGTGAGAATATTATCAAGTGCTTGTTAAATAGTGAATGAGAGACTGATGACATGTGTGCAGCCTCCGTAACAAAAAGCAGCTCACTTGTCTTTCACGTGACTTTTTTGAAATCATTAGTTGCATCATGCAGGCTTAGAATGTATTAGAAATAAATAAAAAGATATAGGCTAAGGTCTGTATTAGCGTTGTCACGATACCAACATTTTAATAACAATACCAGGCCAAGTATCACAATACCGAGTAGTATCGCAATACCACGATGGAAAAAATCTGTGGTCAAGCGTCCTGTTCGCCCCGTCCCCCGGACGCTTGTTCCCATTTTCTAAACGTTCTGCACATGTGCTACGCAAAAACCTGTCACTAAAATTCACACTTCTACTAAATACAATGCATTGAATTAAACTTCACACTGTTCAGTGTATAATAGAATATTGCATAGAATGGCTGATTTGCTCATATTTGCAAAAGCCTACCCGTGATTTGGCTGGAGGAATGGGAGGAAGGAATATACATGCATAATGATCTGCATGTCATTATGGGGAAAACACTGCATGAAACCTTCTTTACTCTTTAGTTAACACAGACACACACACACTCCCTCCCTCCCTTCCTCACACACTCTCTCTCTCTCCCTCTCATAATAAACACACACCACTCTCTCCCACAAACACACACCGCTCCCAACTTTTCAAACGTTAGGCACCAAACAAAACGTAAGGAGCACCAGAAAGAAATTGATTTGTGATATGTACAGTGAGGGAAAATAGTATTTGATCCCCTGCTGATTTTGTATGTTTGCCCACTGACAAAGAAATGATCAGTCTATAATTTTAATGGTAGGTTTATTTGAACAGTGAGAGACAGAATAAAAACAAAAAAATCCAGAAAAACGCATGTCAAAAACGTTATAAATTGATTTGCATTTTAATGAGGGAAATAAGTATTTGACCCCCTCTCAATCAGAAAGATTTTTGGCTCCCAGGTGTCTTTTATACAGGTAACGAGCTGAGATTAGGAGCACACTCTTAAAGGGAGTGCTCCTAATCTCAGTTTGTTACCTGTATAAAAGACACCTGTCCACAGAAGCAATCAATCAATCAGATTCCAAACTCTCCACCATGGCCAAGACCAAAGAGCTCTCCAAGGATGTCAGGGACAAGATTGTAGACCTACACAAGGCTGGAATGGGCTACAAGACAATCGCCAAGCAGCTTGGTGAGAAGGTGACAACAGTTGGTGCCATTTTTCGCAAATGGAAGAAACACAAAAGAACTGTCAATCTCCCTCGGCCTGGGGCTCCATGCAAGATCTCACCTCGTGGAGTTGCAATGATCATGAGAACGGTGAGGAATCAGCACAGAACTACACGGGAGGATCTTGTCAATGATCTTAAGGCAGCTGGGACCATAGTCACCAAGAAAACAATTGGTAACACACTTTGCCGTGAAGGACTGAAATCCTGCAGCGCCCGCAAGGTCCCCCTGCTCAAGAAAGCACATATACAGGCCCATCTGAAGTTTGCCAATGAATATCTGAATGATTCAGAGGAGAACTGGGTGAAAGTGTTGTGGCAGATGAGACCAAAATCGAGCTCTTTGGCATCAACTCAACTCGCCGTATTTGGAGGAGGAGGAATGCTGCCTATGACGCCAAGAACACCATCCCCACCGTCAAACATGGAGGTGGAAACATTATGCTTTGGAGGTGTTTTTCTGCTAGGGAACAGGACAACTTCACCGCATCAAAGGGACGATGGACGGGGCCATGTACCGTCAAATTTTGGGTGAGAACCTCCTTCCCTCAGCCAGGGCATTGAAAATGGGTTGTGGATGGGTATTCCAGCATGACAACGACCCAAAACACACGGCCAAGGCAACAAAGGAGTGGCTCAAGAAGAAGCACATTAAGGTCCTGGAGTGGCCAAGCCAGTCTCCAGACCTTAATCCTATAGAAAATCTGTGGAGGGAGCTGAAGGTTCGAGTTGCCAAACGTCTGGCTCGAAACCTTAATGACTTGGAGAAGATCTGCAAAGAGGAGTGGGACAAAATCCCTCTTGAGATGTTTGCAAACCTGGTGGCCAACTACAAGAAACGTCTGACCTCTGTGATTGCCAACAAGGGTTTTGCCACCAAGTACTAAGTCATGTTTTGCAAAGGGGTCAAATACTTATTTCCCTCATTAAAATGCAAATCAATTCATAACATTTTTTACATGCGTTTTTCTGGATTTTGTGGTTGTTATTCTGTCTCTCACTGTTCAAATAAACCTACCATTAAAATTATAGACTGATCATGTCTTTGTCAGTGGGCAAACGTACAAAATCAGCAGGGGATCAAATACTTTTTTCCCTCACTGTAGGCCGTCATTGTAAATAAGAATTTGTTCTTAACTGACTTGCCTAGTTAAATAAAGGTTAAATTAAATTAAAATAAATAGTTTAGGCTTACATTAGGCCTATATGAATCCTACCTTTGAAGCACATCTCATGAGTAGCAGACCCTTTTCCTTTCATCCTTTGCCAATCAAATTAGCCTAAACCTACTGTCAAGTTACAGTACCAGGTTGCTAGCTAGCTAGGTGACATGACTGAACAACGTTGTTTGTTATCAAACCAATAATTAGCGGGATTACCCAGGATTAGTTTAAAAACGACCTGAAACATGGTTTGTGAAATTATATAACATGCGTGCGAAACCAGATAGAAAGTAAAATAGGCATCTCCGGTAATATGGGTCATATTTCTTTTTACCGTTTAGGCTAGAGAAAGCCGTTTTCTTTGCTGTAAAGCTGCAAACATGCCTGTTGCGAAACGGTGCTCCATTTTCCCTCACTGACACTCAAAGGCTGCATGACAGTGAACTTGCAAAGTCTACTCAGACTGGGCCTGTGCCCTTTTTTATTTTATAACAGGCGATGAAATTATACAACGTATCAACATTGCTCGCTCTGCGCCCTGCTCCAATGTAACAAAAGTACAACTAACAACAGAAGACTCATCAGGGTCTGCACCCCCGCTCGCCATCACTGCTAAATTATATTTTAAAAAACTGATGGAGGAAAATATGAGTGGACAGAGAGAAGCAGGTGAGTGAGGACTGGTAGGGGATGTGGCTGGCTGATTACAGCTGCCACACGTGATACGCGCATGAAAGTGAAGTGGATATTATTGGACCTGCGCATACAAGAGACGAGTGGCTGTTGCTTAAATTCAACTGACTTTATAAACATTTTAGAACAGGCGCCAGCAGGTTCTTTAAATCGGCTGAAAGATTTGGTAGTATCATATGAAAACGGTACTATGGTATTCAAAGATGTTGGTATCATAAGTATCATGACATTTTGGTACTGTGATATTACTGTGGTACCGGTATACCGTGTAACACTAGTTTGTATCACAACTAAAGTTGCATAAATAACTAAATGAAGCATATAGGAGGACCCGTTTCAAATGATCACATTGTTAACCGCTCAACACAGAATAGCTGCATGTGCGCACTACCTCGGAAATCGTTTGGGGAAAATATCCTTAATTTTATTTCAGCCATGTTCAATTGTATTCTTCTTCCTATAAAATAATATAATGCTACGGGAATTATATGCAAATCTTATCTGCTAAATGAACTAGTGTAGCCCACGGCCATATAGCATAGCTAGATCATGGCCTAACACAAGGAAGGATCATATCATAATGTTTCTTTAGCCTAAATTCTGTAGCTCAGCTGGTAGAGCACGGCGCTTGTAACACTAAGGTAGTGGGTTCGATCCCCGGGACCACCCATACACCAAAAAAAATTATGCACGCATGACTTTAAGTCGCTTTGGATAAAAGCGTCTGCTAAATGGCATATTATATTATTATTATTATAAATTAAATAGTGGATTTATTGTGATGGTGTACGCTATATTAAAATGATTTATTAGACTTTTAAAAAATGTTCATGTTCCAAAGATCCGCATCAGTGGCTTGCTTGTAGGCGATGCTTGGAAGCCCGGAGATGCCAAACGTATTTATGTTCATTAACGGCCAATTACCGTGAGACCGGCAGTTATTTGCGTGACAATTACCGGCTGACCGCCACAGCCCTATTTAGAGCCAGAGAGACTGTACACATGCACCACTGTCTCACCTTGTTGAGCTCTTCTATCCGCCGGATCAGCAGTGGGTTACTGGATGAGTTTTCAAAATAAACATAATCTGTGGAGGAAGAGGGGTGGAGGGAAGAGAAGCAGGAGGGGAAAGAGGGAGAGAGAGAGAGAAAACACGTCAGTATTGTGGTTAGCCTACTCCCTGTATAGCCAACAGACAGAGACAGTGTCAACTGTATTCTTGCGGAGTGATTTAGCCACTTGGACTAATGAATGACTTCAATAGCTTGTTGTACAGTATATCAAAACACCACATGTTGACCCACTATTCAATATTTTCTTCCCATTCTTACTTTGTCCTCTCCATTCCCTATTTCCCTTTGTCCTCTCTTGACCCAGCTTCTCCTGTCCTTTCCTTATTTCCCCCTGCTCTTGGCCTAGCCCCTCTCCCCTGCTCGCTCTCCTCCCCCCCGCTCTCCTCTCCCCCCCGCTCGCTCTCCTCTCCCCCCCACTGCTCCCCCCCCCCCCCCCCCCCCCCCCCCCCACTCTCCTCTCCACCCCCTGCTCTCCTCTCGCCCCCCCTACTCTTCTCTCCTTCTCTCCAGGCCCAGTAGGGCGTCCTCCTAGGCCTTGGGCTTAGTAGGGTTCGTGCCTCGTCAACCCTGCATGCATCTTGGCTAACGTCAGATTATCATACTCCCACACTTGGTAGGCTGCCAGCAGATAAACCCCTTCCCTTGTCTCCCCATGTAGTCTCCCTCCACAGTCTACCCCCATCCTCTCCAGTCTCTTCGTCTCTTGTCTGACCGAGCAGGTCTCTGCTCTCCTAGGAAGGAAATATATATCACACACACCCCTCAGGGTTCATGTAAACAAAAAGCGAGAGAGAGAGAGAGAGAGCGATGTAATGAATCAATTTAATTTCAATAATCTACAAAAAGCTGAACGTAAGTGTCCAGCTGTGTGCCCACGTGTGTACTCCTGCAGAACGAACACTAGCCAACTCAATTTGAGCGGTCTACTAAGGAGAAACATGCAGTGAATCTTCATTCAAAAGAGCTCAAACATTCAATGAACATACAGAACAGGCAAACCTTCCTGCCCATCTCCCTGTCTCTCCATCTCACTCTGTCAGTCGCTCTTCCTGCCTGCCCGTCTGTCTGCTTGTCTGTCTCTGCCAGCCCTCGCCTACCATCCCACCAGATCAGCCTGCATGTGCCCACAGACAGCGTCTGCTACCCCCACACCTCCCCCACTGCCAGCCTCAGCCAATCATGTGCCCTCACTACCCGCCACGTCACAGTGCAGTCAAATTCCCTCAGAGCCAATCGTAGCATGTAGCTGAGCCCCAAAGACACAGTCAGCCCACTCTGAGTGGAACCAAACCCGGCCAGAAAAGCAGATAGAGAGAGAGAGACATGGAGACAGACAGACATGCAGAAAGACAAATAGACAGGCAAACAGCGAGACCGAGAGAAAGAGAGAGACAAGGCATGAATAAATAAAGTAAGAGATTG
>NC_140005.1:39114650-39197239 GCF_964263955.1 Coregonus lavaretus | reverse complement strand
GAAAGAAAAGAGTGATGCGTTTCAATAGATATGGACAGAAAGAGAGAGATGGGCATAGGGACTGTGGGGAGAAACGAGAGGTAGAGAACATCCTACGCAATTACACACTTACTACACATTCACACACACACACACACACACACACGTTTCTGGTGGACACCACAGGCCAGATCAGGGTCAGTCTCAGTCTGCGGGGATATGGGATTGGGGTTACCATGGCAACGGCAGTTGGGTAATTCAATCCCCCACTGAACCATCACTCTTCTTTTCCAACTTTCACTTTCAATCACCCACTCTCCAACTTTCATAGACGATCTGTCCATCTATCTCACATCATATAGGAAGAGGAAATGCAGGGCCTGTTCTAACACTAGCCAAACTTTGTACAATCATCCGTACTGTCTGTGACTGTTAGGCTATGCCTTCTATCCGAGCGTGGTCTTTCTCTGTCAGAGAGCCTGTATCAATTCTGCTGCCAAGGAAATGCTGTGTATCTATGCTGTTTACCACAGTTCGGCTCCAAGGAGACTGTTTCAGTTTTCACTGCGGTTAGAATCAGATCAATCAAATGTATTTAATAAAGCCCTTTTTACGTCAGCAGTCGTCAGAAAGTGCTTATACAGATACCCAGAGAGCAAGCAATGCAGATGTACATCACAATCACACTCAAGGTGTCAGTGATTGGCCATCAGTAGAAATGTCACTTGCTGAAGATAACGCTGCTCTTTGTCCTTACGGTCTTCCTTTACCGAAACATCGATCCCATCATGCACTCTCTGCATGACATGTAGCCTATTCTGACGAGCCAATCACATTTGTAATGAAGATGCCATGTGACAGTGCCAAGGGGGGCTTTTTCCAAAGGAGCCAATCCAACTGAATACTTAGTAAAGCTTGTCCAAGCAACTAACTGGATCCTCTCCTGAACTTTGACCCCAAGGGGCCTGAGACTACACACCTACAGGGAAAGTGGCCATGATGACAATTTGGTGCTCATTCAGAGTGCGTTAGCCAAGACAATACGCTGAACATGCCAGATTGATGCTGCTGATCAAGCAACTTTCCTCTTATGCCAGAGACAACACATATGTTTAGGATATTATGATGGTAGTTCACAATAATGTTGTGTGACTCCTAAATGAAAAACCACCAACAACCATACAGACCCATGTTTTTATCATTTTCCTTGGGGTTTGGAGGATAAAATGGTCGGGGACCCTAAATGCCAGAGGAGGCTCTCTCTCCAGAAGAGTGATCTACAGGAAACAAAGATAAATAAGTGATCTATCGGAAGGAGTAAGGGTGTAGAATGAGTGCCCAAAAATGCCAGAAAGGTGTCTCTCTCTCCAGAAGAGTGATCTACTGTGGGAAACAAAGCCATTAGGGCCTAGCTAGCATACTGTGTATGTGTGACAGGCTTTGTCCATGCTTCAGCCACAACTGAAGTCCTCCTCATTGCCTTTGTTACGATCCAGCATTGTCTCCAGTATCATATTTTTAAGTGTCAGCTATCTTTGAGAGGAACCAGGCTTTGTTTTGATGCCAGGCAATGTCTTAAACTGGAGAAGGTGACAAGGCACCTACCCAGAGAGGCATCCATTTGATCGTGGATCTTTTCACAGAGCTTCAAAGTGTGCTATGGGTGATTCTTCTGCTGACAGTGGTTCACTGACATGTGACTCTTATTAGATATCAGTGTACTACCATGAGCGGTCCGACGTTGAACCAAAGCGCTGAGGCAACAACTGGGGCGTTGTAGGGCCAAACAGGGGACCTACAGGGAATGTAGCAGGTCAGAAGAGGACTGGCCACCCCTTGAAGCCTGGTTCCTCTCTAGGTTTTTTCCTAGGTTCCTGCCTTCTAGGGAGTTTTTCCTAGCACTGTGCTTCTACATCTGCATTGCTTGCTTTTTGGGGTTTTAGGCTGGGTATCTGTATAGCACTTTGTGACAACTACTGATGTAAAAAGGGCTTTATAACATACATTTGATTGATTGATTGGCATGGCAATTCAAAATAATTTCTCCCTCTAAAATGTAGGCCTACCTTTACTATCTTGGCACTGATTGATTGGCTATTCAGAGGTTCTTGAGAAACTGTCAAACAGTTCCAACAATGGTCCATCATTTCTAAAATAAGTGTGCTGCCGTCAAAAAGTTGCATTTCCCAGCTATCAATTAAAATGATCTGCTGTAAACAGGGGGGGGGGGGGGGGGGGGGGGGGGGGGGGGTGTAGCGCTCTCTGTGTGCACTGACAGTGTGCATAGCAAATAAGAGTGGCTTGAATTCACCACTTTCCAAAACAATTAATTGGTCCACTATCCAGCAGAATGGGCATGATCGCATGCAGACATACAGAATAACACACACAGACCCAATTGTTACCATTTCTGTACAGTGCCAACTAAACCATATATTTTATGAACACTAGCTTGACAGTGAGTTGTCTCACTTCTCTGACAAACAAATTATTCATAAACAGCTGAAAGCCAATTGACATGTATGAATAGTAAGAGGATAGGCTAAGCTATGTTATTGTTGTTATATAGTATTGTTTCCTCTATGACTGGTCCCATTGACCCCATCCATCACAATCCACAACTGGTGCTTCTGACACTCACTGTTGTGGTCAAACGGAAACATTTTCATACCAGCTAACAATGAATGAAGCTTGGTTTAAAACATGTGGCTTGACTAGCCTACTGCTGGATACAGTTACACATTTGTTGACAAACTACTTTAATATGTTGCAGGGGAGTGGGACACCTGACCTCAGTATACAAACTATTCCCATGCACTGAATGATCCAGGTGAGTTGGAAACTAAGTTAACTCAACTTGAACCGGAGTAGACTAATCTTGCTAGGTAGCTAACGTTATTGTAAAGTTTAATATATTATTAAATGCAAATGCTGATAAATTTGATACAAACTCAAAGTTCAGTCTAATATAATAAAACTACTTGGATTAGACAATAGACAGCTATTGTAATTTATTATAATTCTGAAAGTATGGTACAGTAGCTAAACTAACTTCAGAGACCAGCAGCAGTTAACGTTATCCTGCTCTGCCTCAAAATACTCACACTCTCAACAGAGCCAAATAGCCTGTTAGCCAACTAACGTTAGCTAGCCGACTGGCAAACCAAACTTTACTTTTAAAAGCGAATCGTGGATTAACTATTTTAATAAAAACAAATGTTAACTCTAAAGACGACCATATGGGTTTGTAACAACAATAGTGATACGTTTAGAAACAACGAGAAAAACCCGGGGTCCCTACGAGACTCCTCTTCATCACCATCCTCCTCCTCCTCACAGTCACCATCATCTTCATCACTGACTGAAGCACAAGGCACTTTAGCTTTAGGAAATAAAAAAAGGACAAAACCATGCTGCAAAACCCGCGACGAACCAGGGCGAACGCGACATAAAGGATACAAAATTGTCCAAAACTGTGTTCCTCCTTACCTCCAACCCGGTACATGTTCGCTGCCATGACTGCCCCGGGTCCTGGCGTCTCCAGGTAGGGCTATCTATCGCGGTACCCGTCGCTGTTACCACTGCCGCCGCTGTGTGTTGGAAAATGGTGGATTGATCAATACGAAGCAGACTGGCCAAGGGATCTTAAAGAGACAGTACGCGTTATTTCTCCAAAACCTACTTCTCTGGGTAGGCCTGCTGTATTTTAATTGAGGGGGACTTGAGTAACCCGCGCAAAATGTGGACACAGTTCGTAACAAAGCGGTTTCCCCTTGAAGTCGGTGCACGAGCGAGGAGTGGGCTGCTGCAGGCAGTGGAAGGGCGAGGGGGAGGGGGGCACTATTAGGCATCATTGCCCTTTCACTACCACGCCTCCCTTCCTGCATGCAACACAACAATGCTGTGTTGATTCAAAACTAAAGGGAAAATTAATAAAGTATTAAACTGTTGCTGTTTGAGTAGCCTACAAAAAAAAAATCACATTTGATTGTGTTCAGTTCCTTTAAAAATGTCTGTTCATATCTCCCTCTATCTAGCCCCCTCAAACTCACTGAAGCCAGTTCCACTGCTTTTTTTCATTGTTCCCCTCTAGTCAGTGACTTATTTAGACCTGGGACACCAGGTATTTGCAATTAATTATCAGGTAGAAGAGAAAAGCAGGCTCCGGATCTCATAGGGTCAGAGTTGAATACACCTGGTCTAGCCTGTTCATTGTCCCATCATCTTCAAAGGGGAGAGAAGATGGATGTTGTAGTCTTTAACTAGGCTATATTGTAGGCCATGTGTTTTCAATTATCATCAGACAAAGTATAGTTTCATTCTTTTATGATCACTCCTTTATTTTGTAAAGGATAAGAGCAAAACAGAGTAGAATAGAAAACCATGATTAGGCAACACATGTCCTGGACTGGTAGGCCAACACTGACGTCACACAACAGCTAATTCTGAACTAAATTGGGTAAAACGTCATTAGGGGACATGCTGTTTAGAACAGTTTGATAGCGGCCTTAGGTATCCACTATCCACACAGTAGTCTTTCTGGTTTGGACAGCTTCATGCCTTAAAGAGCTATGGTGTGTGTTATAGCCTATGTCTGAGTCCAAGGAGATGTAGCTTGCTGTGAAAACATGACCCTAAGAGGTCTCCTTAGAGAGAGAGAAAGAGAGACAGACAGACAGACATACATACATACAGACAGTGACACAGAGAGAGAAGGAGAGAGAGAGAACAGAGAAAGACTGGGAGAGAGAGACTCAGGGAGAGGAGAAATAGAGAGGGGGGAGACTGAGATAAAACCATTTTTACAGAGCAGAGAGTCTATTCCAGGAAGACGGGGCTTCCTCTGATGGTGTACTACATCTCTACTGTGTTTGATGAGGTGGTTTTCAATGTAAATGTAGGCATGGAGGAATTCCTGTGGTGTACATCTGATCTATGCCAAATGGCAGGGTTCCCAAATAGGCGGCTTGCAGGCCAAATTCGGCCCGTGTGTGATTTTATTTGGCCCCCAAAGTTATCTGAGAAGAAAAAAAACATGAGCTCAAAGTGATTTTAATTTAGGAAATCTGTTCCCAAGTATCCCCACACATAAGAAGAGAGGCATATGTGATCGTATCCCAATGTAATCAAGGTTTGAAATGATTATCTTTTTCTAAAATACTATATCTGTTTGGGATTCTTGCGGTAAATGTGCAGTGTACAAATTATTTATAACTCTGTTCCGGCCCACCGACCATCCGCTCAAGAAAAATAGGCCCACGGCCGAATGTAACTGAGCACCCCTTCCATATGGAAAGCTCAACTACTAGGTCAAGCGTCTGCAGTCATATGACCATGGTAAGCCAATCACAGGTCTCTATATATTTTACCACCAGTGCACTCGAAGTGAAGTAATTCTATGCAACAGTAGAGAGGGATAGTATTGTGTAATTACACATTCAAGTTTAAGTAACAGTGTGTGTGTGTGTGTGTGTGTGTGTGTGTGTGTGTACACGCTTGTGTATGCACGTACGTGTCTGTGTATATGCCACTGTAGGGTGGCACTTCTATACTTTTACCGACATTGTTGTTGCCGGTGTGTTGTAACTACAACTAGACAGCATCTTCCTGTGACTACACTATCCTAGCCTGCGTTCATCAACAGAGATCTAACCCAAGCCAATATGCTCTCAATTTGAACAAGAAGAAAGTCTCCAACAAAATGTTTCCATGTTTTAAAGTACAATTTGTGAGTGTGCATGTGTGTGTATGCACTCGTGCATACGTGCGTGTGTTTGTGGGGAACTGGGAACTGTGAATATGAGTTCCTGCATGATGCAGTTTGTTTTCTTGGCTGCTTTCTGGCTGCTGTGCAGATGTCTTTGATTGGCTGGCTCCTCCTCCAGATGTTTGTGATGTCAGAGTGCTGGACAGTCCAGGTGTTTTCCCTGATGTTTGATTGGCCAGAAAGATACTGGGCACGTTTCAGGTTGACTACATTACAGTTGTGTTGTGGACACAACCACAGTGTCAGTGAGGAAGGCTTTGAGACAATGGATAATGGGATTATTGTCACTGCACCATGCATTATTCCATCCCTGTACTGGTATGTATGAGACAACAGGGGGCACTATTGTTCCATTTCCCATTACTTCCGTGATGCAGTAAACTGCGGTTTCCTATCTTCACCAGCAGAGGTCGCTACAAACATATTTCCCCCCATTGTCCTCACATGCTCCCTTGACAGCAGTGCTGAATGGACAGCAGACTGTTCAGGCTGTGCAGCGATCCCT
This sequence comes from Coregonus lavaretus, assembly GCF_964263955.1. Lineage (NCBI taxonomy): Eukaryota > Metazoa > Chordata > Actinopteri > Salmoniformes > Salmonidae > Coregonus > Coregonus lavaretus. The sequence continues at coordinate 39,190,988 of NC_140005.1, read as the reverse complement.
GAGGATCCAGATATGACACTTCATTAATTGATTTATTATGTATTTTGAGGCTGTTTGAGTCACACAGTCAGTGTTGTTCCGACTGAGGCCCAGACCAGCCAACAGAGCTTTAGCCTCTGCTGACCTCCATTAACATCATCTTATTCATTGAGGCACTGTTTTTATTTCCACCATTATCGCCCTCGCCTTCACGTTCCTTTTCCTGTTGCTGTTAGATTAGGAGGAAGAAAGAGGTTTGTAGTGTTTGAGCGAGCGCGTGCGTGCGTGAGAAAGTGCGAATGGTGAAGATTGACAGTTTGGGTGTGGTGAGACAGTCTGTGGCAAGATAAGGACAGTGCCATGAAGGAGGGCGTGTATGGTTAGTGGAGATTTCACTCCCTACCAGAACCAGCATCTCAGCCTATGTTGTTTGCATCCAAAATAGAACTATAGCAATAGGGTGCAATTTGGGAAGCAAACAGACTCCTTCAGAAACCCTTTCATCACCGACATTTATTAAATATACTGAACAAAAATATATACACAACATGCAACCATTTCAATGATTTTACTGAGTTACAGTTCATATAAGGAAATCAGTCAATTGAAATAAATTCATTAGGCCCTAATTTATGGATTTCACAGGACTGGGCAGGGGCGCAGCCATGGGTGGGCCTGGGAGGGCATAAGCCCACCCACTGGACCTCTATACCAGGCGGTGTCAGAGGAAGGCCCTAAAAATTGTCAAAGACTCCAGCCACCCTAGTCATTGACTGTTCTCTCTGCTACCGCACGGCAAGCGGTACCGGAGCACCAAGTCTAGGTCCAAAAGGGTTCTTAACAGCTTCTACCCCAAAGCCATAAGACTCCTGAACAGCTCATCAAATGGCTTCCCAGACTATTTGCATTGTCTTTTAAGCTGCTGCTACTCTCTGTTTATTATCTATGCATAGTCACTTTAACTCTACCTACATATACATATTACCTCAATTATCTCGACTAACCTGTGCCCCCGCACATTGACTCTGTACCCTTACACACTTTATATAGCCTCGCTACTGTTATTTTACTGCTGCTCTTTAATTATTATTATTACATTTTTTTCACTTATCTATTTTTTACTTAACACTTATTTTTCTTAAAACTGCATTGTTGGTTAAGGGCTTGTAAGTAAGCATTTCACTGTAAACTCTACACCTGTTGTATTCGGCGCATGTGACAAATAACATTTGATGCTAGAGAAAAGCTGACCCCTGATATAATCTGGGATGCCTTTAACGTGTACATTAAGGGATTGATAATCTCATACTCTGCAAAAGCTACATCTAATTTAGAAATTAAAATTAAAGAAAAATAAAACCTTTACAAGCTAAAGAAGAAAAAACTATTTCTGAAATTATATAGGATTCCAATAGAAAATTCAATCAGATTTTGGGACCTATAGAATCCTATAGGAGTCCATTAGGACTGGTTCCAAAATCTGATAGGACTTTTCTATTGGATTCTTGTATTGGAATCCTATAGGATCCTATAAAATAAACTCCTATAGGATAGAATCTCATAGCAGCCAAATAGGTCTGGTTCGAAAATCAAATAGTATTTTTCTTCTAGGGATCTACCAGAAATCATGAAAACGGGGTTGACTTGCCTATAATAAGGCACATATATTTAACAATAACAAACAAGAAAAAAAAATTATAATCTGCTATAACAATACAGTGACTCAAAAACGATACACACGGCTAAAATTTAGCTAGCCAGGTACAGTGGGGAGAACAAGTATTTGATACACTGTCGATTTTGCAGGTTTTCCTACTTACAAAGCATGTAGAGGTCTGTATTTCTATCATAGGTACACTTCAACTGTGAGAGACGGAATCTAAAACAAAAATCCAGAAAATCACATTGTATGATTTTTAAGTAAATAATTTGCATTTTATTGCATGACATAAGTATTTGATACATCAGAAAAGCATAACTTAATATTTGGTACAGAAACCTTTGTTTGCAATTATAGAGATCATATGTTTCCTTTAGGTCTTGACCAGGTTTGCACACTGCAGCAGGGATTTTGGCCCACTCCTCCATACAGACCTTCTCCAGATCCTTCAGGTTTCAGGGCTGTCACTGGGCAATACGGACTTTCAGCTCCCTCCAAAGATTTTCTATTGGGTTCAGGTCTGGAGACTGGCTAGGCCACTCCAGGACCTTGAGATGCTTCTTACGGAGCCACTCCTTAGTTGCCCTGGCTGTGTGTTTTGGGTCGTTGTCATGCTGGAAGACCCAGCCACGACCCATCTTCAATGCTCTTACTGAGGGAAGGAGGTTGTTGGCCAAGATCTTGCGATACATGGCCCCATTCATCCTCCCTTCAATATGGTGCAGTCATCCTGTCCCCTTTGCAGAAAAGCATCCCCAAAGAATGATGTTTCCACCTCCATGCTTCACGGTTGGGATGGTGTTCTTGGGGTTGTACTCATCCTTCTTCTTCCTCCAAACACGGCGAGTGGAGTTTAGACCAAAAAGCTATATTTTTGTCTAATCAGACCACATGACCTTCTCCCATTCCTCCTCTGGATCATCCAGATGGTCATTGGCAAACTTCAGACGGGCCTGGACATGCACTGGCTTGAGCAGGGGGACCTTGCGTGCGCTGCAGGATTTTAATCCATGACTGCGTAGTGTGTTACTAATGGTTTTCTTTGAGACTGTGGTCCCAGCTCTCTTCAGGTCATTGACCAGGTCCTGCCGTGTAGTTCTGGGCTGATCCCTCACCTTCCTCATGATCATTGATGCCCCACGAGGTGAGATCTTGCATGGAGCCCCAGACCGAGGGTGATTGACCGTCATCTTGAACTTCTTCCATTTTCTAATAATTGCGCCAACAGTTGTTGCCTTCTCACCAAGCTGTTTGCCTATTGTCCTGTAGCCCATCCCAGCCTTGTGCAGGTCTACAATTTTATCCCTGATGTCCTTACACAGCTCTCTGGTCTTGGCCATTGTGGAGAGGTTGGAGTCTGTTTGATTGAGTGTGTGGACAGGTGTATTTTATACAGGTAACGAGTTCAAACAGGTGCAGTTAATACAGGTAATGAGTGGAGAACAGGAGGGCTTCTTAAAGAAAAACTAACAGGTTTGTGAGAGCCGGAATTCTTACTGGTTGGTAGGTGATCAAATACTTATGTCATGCAATAAAATGCAAATTAATTACTTAAAAATCATACAATTTAATTTTCTGGATTTTTGTTTTAGATTCCTTCTCTCACAGTTTCCAATCAATGCACAAGGCTGGGATGGGCTATGATAAAATTTACAGACCTCTACATGCTTTGTAAGTAGGAAAACCTGCAAAATCGGCAGTGTATCAAATACTTGTTCTCCCCACTGCAGCTAGTCAGCTGACAGGCAAAATGTAGTTTCTTAGCTAGCAGTTTTCACAGTTCTTTCATTCAAGCACAATGAAGGATAAAACAGAATAATAATGTTAGAAAACCAGAGATTCTCTTCACAGCCACAGGTGGCGAGCTGAACTTGGGAGTTAGGCTAATTAACAGTGCGAGCTCGTGCTGCTAGCTGTGACGTCATCAGTCACTCTTAAAGGGACAGGCTTTCTTACAGGTAAATAAAACAGAAATTAATATAGAACTTTTGTTTCCAATCAATGGAAATGTTGTAATCAACCCAGCAAATCTGGAGAGTCTCTTACTGATTATAGAAGTTTAATAAATTGTGACAATAAAATAATAACAAAGCTTATAAGCAATAGAATGGCAAAGCCTTACCAGACTTGATACAGATAAATCAAACAGGGTTTATTAAAAATAGATACTTACAAACAAATACAAGAACATGTTTCAGTTTAATATAATACGCAACAAAACAAGATCTCTGTACTTTGCTCCGTTCCCTCGATCCTGACTAGTCTCCCAGTCCCTGCTGCTGAAAAACATCCCCACACCATGATGCTGCCACCACCATGCTTCACCGTAGGGATGGTGCCAGGTTTCCTCCAGACGTGACGCTTGGCATTCAGGCCAAAGAGTTAAATCTTGTTATGTTTCACTATATTGGATCACTCCAATATATTGGTATCACTCCGCGGCGGAGGGATACATCCGAGGTGAGGATTTACTGATTTACTCCCGTGTACACCTGTGTCACGGCTGGGTTCCGCCCCTATATATAGACCCCATGGCCGCGACACACATTCTTTTTTCATTTTCTCGGCGGACGTCCGTATGATTTGAGGTACAAACTTTCTGAAGTTCGCTTGGTAAATCACTGTTAAGTGTAATATCTTGTGTGGAAGTATACTCACTGGCTGTTTGCAGCCTGGAGAAGCTGGCCACATGGCCAGCCCCTCCTCTTGAGTGCTCCACTCGCTGCGTGCGGTTGATCTGTATCTTCCGCCCTTGGTTTGTCGTACTTGTGTTTCGTTAGCGTTACACTACGACTCCGTGTGCATCCATTAGTATGGTGGCTCTTGCTGCACAAACTGTAATTTACCTTACACAACTTGCTGACTGGCTTGTTCTATGTGTGTGTTGTGAATTGCTTTAACATGCTGCTCCCGCTGGGACCACCTTGAACGGAGGGCGCATGCCCTGTGTCAGGAGGTTGATAGCTTCGGTGGCGACTACAGCTGTTCCCTGTTGGCCAGTGATAGGCTGTTCCTGGGGGATGATGCTGGCATTGTTCACCACCGTGAGCGGGACTACCAGGCTGACAGGCCATCAGAAGCCGGGTAGTGGGGCTTCATCAGTTCAGCGGTTCGAGAGGCTATGAGGAGCCTACTCACTCCATCTGTCCCCATCAATGCTGAATTCCACGAGGCCTTGCAGGAGAGTTGGGTCTCTGCCAGGGGGCGCTTCCGACTCACAGCAGAGACTGGACCATGAAGTTATGTTACGGGCGCGGAGTCACTCGGCCTCCAGGAGTATCCGACCATGTACACCATGATAGCTGCCATGGTCCTTCCGGACCGGAAGATTATAGGGCGGAACCCGCGACTGAAGCAGGGACCCCCCAGAGTCTTTGATGTGGACTTGAAAGCCACATATGGGTTTCTCTGCTCTCTTGGCCGCCTTACCAACGCGGCCATGCTGCTGTAGGCCTACCTGCAGACTCTGTTGCCCCGGCTGCATTAGGGCACAGAGGAGCTCCTCCGGGAAGCGATGGAGGTGTCTCACCTGCTTTCCCTGCTCCAGAGGGATGTGGCCCGCACCAACGGTGACCTCCCGGCGCCATCTCTGGCTGGCCCAATCCCGTCTGCCAGCTGCTCTCCAGAGCACATTTGCCACTCTCATTCTGGAGCTGACTGATAAGGTTCGTAGGGACCGGGAGACCCTGAGACGGTTCATGCACACCCTTCCCCGGCCTCGGCCGCTTCTCCCTGTCTCTAACGGCAAAATGGGAGGAGGGTGTGGAGTCCCCCTGGGTGTTGTCCTTCAGGGGCCTTCGTGTCACCACGGTGGCTGACCCCTAAAGAAGAAAACTCCTCACTGCTGGACAAGGGTGCCATCTGCAGGATCGAGACATCAGAACAGCTAGGTGGGTTCTACTCCACTTATTTTGTGGTCCCAAAAAGAGATGGAGGGTTTCGACCGATTCTGGACCTCTGCAACCTCGACGGGTACTTGAAGGTACTGAGGTTCCACATGCTGTCCCCAGCCCGCATGTTGCAGGCCGTGTCCAGGGACCAGTGGTTTGTGACGCTGGACCTGAGGGATGCGTCCTTCCATGTTCCTGTCCACCCAGCTCATTGGCAGTACCTCCAATTTGCTTTCGAAGGGACGGCTTACGAATTCATGATTCTTCCCTTCGGCCTCTCCTTGGCACCCCGCACATTCACGAAGTGCATGGACGCTGTCCTAGCCCCTCTCACGTCCCGAGGATTGTTGATCCTCAATTACCTGGACGATTTGCTGATTTGTGCCCCGACCAGGATCCAGGTCCTATCAGACAGAGACATGCTCCAGACCCACATTGGCGGGCTGGGCATTACTGTAAACAACAAGAAGAGTTGTATGACGCCCACCCAGAGGGTGGCCTTCATTGGCATGGAACTGGACTCAGTCCTCATGAGAGCACGCCTGCCCACCAGAAGGGTTCAGGCGATATTATCTTGCCTCGACCACTTTCGGCAGGGGCGGGTGGTATCCGCCCTGACCTGCCAATGCCTGTTGAGCTTGCTGACGGCGGCCTCGTTGCTGATTCCCCTGGGCCTGCTCCATCTCCGGCCTCTTCAAGGGTGGTTCAACTCCCACCGGCTGCACCCGAAGCGCCACCGTCACTGCCAGCTGCGGGTGACCGCACAGTGCCTCAGGGCATTGTTGAGGTGGCGCTGTCACTCCTTTCTCTCAGGTGGGGTGGAGATGCTGAGGATGTGCTGCCGGGAGCTGGTCAGCACAGACTCTTCCCAGATCGGCTGGGGGGATGTGACCAAGGGCAGGTCGGCCAGCGGCTGTTGGCTGGGGTAGCAGGCACATCAATACACTAGAGCTCCGAGCTGTCCTGCTGGCCCTGCGGTCTTTCCTTCCACATCTGAAGGGAAGACATGTCCTGGTGAGAATGGACAACACCACAGTGGTGGCTTACATCAACCATCAGGGTGGACTGAGGTCCCACCGTCTCCATCTTATGGCACGGGAGCTCCTTCTCTGGGCTCAGGGACATCTAGCATCTCTACGCGCAGCGCACGTACCTGGCATCCTGAATGTGGCAGCGCAACAGACGTCATCAGAGCGCGCAACAGAACCGTGTACTGCCTACACTCCGTTTGTTGTTTTTATGAAATCGTTTTTTAAAATCATAGCTAAAGTTTGCATTGCTACTGATTCCGCGACGCAGTCAGCCTTTACGGCTGGGACCGCAAGTTTGTGTCCCAGATTCCTGGTTACCAACAACGACGAGACGACCTACAGAGAGGAGCAAGCTGAAAGTTGGATGTCATTCATGGCTTCGCTCACCCCTGGATGTACCACCTGCCAGTACCTGAGCCAGAGAGTCGCTGAGCTGGAGGGGAGAGTATCTGTCTTGCGCCAGATCAAGGAGGACGAGGAACTCCTGGGTCCATGGTTGCACAAACCACCTCCAAAATCGACGACGTCACCTGCCCCTGGCTCGGCACCTCCACTTCTGGGGAGCCTGTAACGGAGAAACTCCATTCGGTTCCCTTAAATGAGCCATGGCCCAGGCTAGGAGCTAAACCGGTCTGTTCCACCCCTTCTGCTTCGCCTCAGGATGCCTCGATTGCTGTCCGGGGAGTAAAGCACTCCAGGAAACAGAATCCATCAAATGTTTCGGAAGTGCTACAATTGGGGAGGAGATTCAAGGTCCTGGAAGACCTGGAAGTGCATTCCAATCATACTGTACTGGGACCCTCCGCTACATCTCTACTGCTGCCGTCTCACTCTCAGGTGGAAGTGCCCAAGCACACTCATCTGCGCTCCTTGCCTACCGCTAGGTCGTCAGTCTCAGCTGCTAGCCCCCCTCAACCTGCTAGGAGGCAGATCACCCGAGAGAGGCCCCGTCATTTACCCAATAAACCCATCTGTAGTCCTTCCGTTCTTGTGGTGGGTTCATCCATGGTCCGAAATGTTTCTGCTACCCTGGCGCTAGGATCCCTGACCTAAATTCCATGCTACCGCTACTTATTAGCAAGCACTCCGCCGCTTCAACTGTCGTTGGGTCAAATTACATTAAACTCCAGCAGCCAGATAAATTGAGAGACGATTTTAAAACATTGATAAATACGCTGCTGGAATCTGGGAAGCAGTGTGTTGTTTCCGGTCCTTTTCCATCCCCACGCTACACGGATATGGTTTTTAGTTGTATACGCCAATTACACACCTGGCTTAAGGGATACTGCTGCACGATGGGAATTCCTTTTGTGGATAACTTTGCAGCTTTTACAGACCGACCAGGTCTATTTCTTCGGGACAATTTACATCTTAACAGGTATGGCTCCAGCATCATCTCCACCAACATGTCTCTTACTCTTGCCTCATGTAGAGCCTTTGATACCTGACGTTGTGTCTTTTCGGGGGTTGACTTTTGGCATTGTACGCTCCCCTATCAGACTATGTTCAATGCTCCTCTCCCAGTTTCATTAATTAGTCCCTCAATTGCAAATATGGAACAAACTTCAGCTAACAACCTTTCTGCAATTCCTAGATTATTGTCCAATCACTGTATTGCGAATACTACTTACATGCAGAGAGGTATTGTTAGTAGTAATCTTGTCCCCGTAAAATTGAGCTCTGTCAATAGCCCAAAAATGGTTTATTGCTCATTCAGTGCAGCTTCAGGTGCTACCTTGGATACTCCATCTGATATGAATTCCCGTAGCAATGGCATTGGAATAATTCATTTGAATGCTAGAAGCCAGATCCAAAAGTTGGACTTTATTGAAATTTCACAATCAAATGTTGACGTAATGTATCCTATATCAACATGTGGGTAAGGCCTCTCTATCTGTGAGGCGAGAGCAACATGCTCTCTTGTTTATTTATAAAGCACTTCTTTTAAAACTACCTCCATATATATCATCATTAATTTCCACTAGATATACTACTTTTAAAAACAGATCACAGATGTGGATTACATTAGAGACTTCTGTGGTCTCCACAGAGTTGGGTAGGACTGCCTTCAGTTCCTTTGCACCTTATTTATGGAACAAACTGCAGATCCAACTTAAGTTAGACACTCTGGTGTCCCTTGCCCATTTTAAAAATGTTATGGAGGATCAATATGATGTTGTCTGTGATTGTTTCTGTTGAATTGTGTTTTTTGTTTTGTATGTTTGAAATGTTCTTGTCTGTATGTCTAAAACTGTGCATGTCAACATGTTTACACAGGGCACAGCCGTAAAAGAGATCCAGGTCTCAGTCTGTTTTTCCCTGTTAAAATAAAGATTTTAAAAAATATATATATATATATGCTCTCCGGGGGGGGCCACCACCTTGGGACTGGAGCCTACATTCCCAGGTGGTGCAGCATTGTGGGACAAGTTCGGGAGGACGAAGGTGGACCTGTTTGCCTCCCTGGGCAATGCACACTGCCCCCTGTGGTACTCCATGTCGGAACCACCAGGGCCTCTGGGCTTGGATGCTCTGGCTCACAATTGGCCAGGGCTGGAGCTTTACGCATTCCCCCCTTTTCCCCTGATCCAGGCTGTGCTGGACAGGACCAGGATGGTGGAACATCGTCTGCTGCTTGTGGCCCCATACTGGCCCAGACGACCCTGGTTCAGCCTTCTCCTGTCCCTGTTGTCTGAGACACCTTGTCAACTGCCCCTGAGACCTGACCTGCTGTCTCAGGCCGGGGGAACTCTGAGGCATCCGAGATTGCACTGCCTTAGTCTGTGGGCTTGGCCGCTGAACGGCACCAATGGTCCATGTTAGGACTACAGGAGGGCGTAATGAACACCATGCAGAGCACAAGGGCACCGGCTACAACCACAGCATATCAGTTGCTCTGGCGGTTGTTCTGCTCTTTGTGCACTGGTATCGAGGTTGTGCCCGAGTCATGCGGGGTGCAGTATGTCCTCCAATACCTGCAGTCTCGCTTGGATGAGGGCTTGGCAGCCTCTACACTGAGAGGGTATTTGGCCACTATATCTGCTTGCCATGTGGGGTGGATGGACAGGCCAGTAGGGTGCCATCCCTTGGTCTCCAGGTTTATGAAGGGGGTTCGTCGCCTTAGTCCAGCTAGGACCCGCTCAATGGTGAGCTGGGATCTGGATGTGGTCTTGGCAGCTTTGGCAAAGCCGCCTTAAGAAACCGTTGGAGTCTGCCTCCCTGAAACACCTCTCTATGAAGGTGGTTTTCTTGGTAGCGATTACTTCCATGAAGAGGGTGTGTGAGCTCCATGTTTTTCTGTAAGTTCTGAGTGCTACCGGATGGACCCCGGTGGGAGGAGTATACAGTTGAAGTCGGAAGTTTACATACACCTTAGCCAAATATATTTAAACTCAGTTTTTCACAATTCCTGACATTTAATCCTAGTAAAAAATCCCTTTCTTCGGTCAGTTAGGATCACCACTTTATTTTAAGAATGTGAAATGTCAGAATAATAGTAGAGAGAATGGTTTATTTCAGCTTTTATTTCTTTCATCACATTCCCAATGGGTCAGAAGTTTACATACACTCAATTAGTATTTGGTAGCATTGCCTTTAAATTGTTTAACTTGGGTCAAACATTTCGGGTAGCCACAAGGTTCCCACAATAAGTTGGGTGAATTTTGGCCCATTCCTCCTGACAGAGCTGTTGTAACTGAGTCAGGTTTGTAGGCCTCCTTGCTCACACACGCCTTTTCAGTTCTGCCCACATATTTTCTATAGGATTGAGGTCAGGGATTTTTGATGGCCACTCCAATACCTTGACTTTGTTGTCCTTAAGCCATTTTGCCACAGTATGCTTGGGGTCATTGTCCATTTGGAAGACCCATTTTGCGACCAAGCATTAACTTCCTGACTGATGTCTTGATATGTTGCTTCAATATATCCACATAATTATATGTGATAAATATTTTGTGAAGTGCACCAGTCCCTCCTGCAGCAAAGCACCCCCACAGCATGATGCTGCCACCCCCGTGCTTCACGGTTGGGATGGTGTTCTTCAGCTTGCAAGCAACCCCCTTTTTCCTCCAAACATAGCAATGGTCATTATGGCCAAACAGTTCTATTTTTGTTTCATCAGACCAGAGGACATTTCTCCGAAAAGTACGATCTTTGTCCCCATGTGCAGTTGCAAACCATAGTCTGGCTTTTTTATGGCGGTTTTGGAGCAGTGGCTTCTTCCTTGCTGAGTGGCCTTTCAGGTTATGTCGAGATAGGACTCGTTTTACTGTGGATATAGATACTTTTGTACCTGTTTACTCCAGCATCTTCACAAGGTCCTTTGCTGTTGTTCTGGGATTGATTTGCTCTTTTCGCACCAAAGTATGTTCATCTTTAGGAGAGAACGCGTCTCCTTCCTGGCGGCTGCGTGGTCCCATGGTGTTTATACTTGCGTACTATTGTTTCTACAGATGAACGTGGTACCTTCAGGCGTTTGGAAATTGCTCCCATGGATGAACCAGACTTGTGGAGGTCTACAATTTTCTGAGGTCTTGGCTGATTTCTTTTGATTTTCCGATGATGTCAAGCAAAGAGGCACTGAGTTTGAAGGTAGGCCTTGAAATACATCCACAGGTACACCTCCAATTGACTCAAATGATGTCAATTAGCCTATCAGAAGCTTCTAAAGCAATGACATCATTTTCTGGAATTTTCCAAGCTGTTTAAAGGCACTGTCAACTTAGTGTCTGTAAACAATCTGTAAACAATTGTTGGAAAAATTACTTGTTTCCTAACCAACTTGCCAAAACTATAGTTTGTTAACAAGAAATTTGTGGAGTGGTTGAAAAATGAGTTTTAGTTACTCCAACCTAAGTGTATGTAAACTTCCGACTTCAACTGTATCTCTCCGCCCCAACCCTTCAATTCCTCCCGAAGGTTCTGTCAGACAGGCATGTGAACATCCCTTTTATCCTGTCTGCTTACGACCCCCCGGCAGTGGCGGGGGAATCTGGGCCTCCCTCCAGCATGCTGTGCCCTGTGCGGGCACTGACTGCCTATGTGGAGCGGACACGGTTAGTGAGAACAACAAACCAGCTCTTTGTCTGCTATGGTGAGAGAGTCCTGGGGGCTGGGCTTCCTCTTGCATCTTTGCTAGGTACTATCGGGTAAATGTGGCACCTCCCTCTGCGGTTGATTCAGCGGTCCTGGGCGTCGCTTCCCCATCCGCGGACTGTGCCAGGACCCCCCCTTCCACATTGACGGCCCCTGCGTCTCGGTTCCGCGCTGGGACTTCGCCGCTGGCTGGCCAGGTCCCTCTAGCACCGACTAAATCTGGTACGGGTATACCAATATATTGGAGTGATCCAATATAGTGAAACATAACGAAGGTTACGTATGTAACCACGGTTATGTGAGCTATATGGATCACTCCAATCCTCCACGGTGCTAGAGGCGCCTTAGAAATGATGTAGAGAACGTGTGTCGCGGCCATGGGGTCTATATATAGCGGCGGACCCCAGCCGTGACATAGGTGTACACGGGAGTAAATCTGTAAATCCTCACCTCGGATGTATCCCTCCGCTGCGGAGTGATACCAATATATTGGAGTGATCCATATAGCTCACATAACCATGGTTACATACGTAACCTCTGGTTTCATCAGACCAGAGAATCTTGTTTCTCATGGTCTGAGAGTCCTTTAGGTGCCTTTTGGCAAACTCCAAGCGGGCTGTCATGTGCCTTTTACTGAGGAGTGGCTTCCGTCTGGCCACTCTACCATATAGGCCTAATTGGTGGAGTGCTACAGAGATGGTTGTCCTTCTGGAAGGTTCTCCCATCTCCACAGAGGAACTCTGGAGCTCTGTCAGAGTGACCATCGGGTTCTTGGTCAACTCCCTGATCAAGGCCCTTCTCCCCCGATTGCTCAGTTTGGTAGGGCGGCCAGCAATATGAAGAGTCTTGGTGGTTCCAAACTTCTTCCATTTAAGAATGATGCTGCAGAAATGTTTTGGTACCTGATAAAGAAATGTGTGATTAAGATATGACTAAAATGTCCTCCGTTAAACTAATAATGTATGACTATTAGTAGACTAGAGCTTAGAGAGTTAATCAAATATAAGATGCATATTTGACCAGCAACAGAGTATTGTGTCTTGTAATTAGGCACGCAGAAGTGCAAAACGTTGAAACCAATAACAGGAGACCAGTTTCAAAAACAGATGTCCCCACACAGGGAAGGGGAGTGAAGAATATTGTGAGAACAGCGATAACTATGTATGGGAATAGAGAGAAAATGCAGCCTGCCCGAGCAAGGAGTAGACTATGATAGGAACATGTGTGTGTGTGTGTATATGTATGTGTGACCTGATGGTCAGGAGAGCAGAGGATAACCACATGAGCTAAACCCAGGTGTGAGCTTACAAGATGTGCACAGTGGAAAAATACAGCCCGCCTAAAGTCCATTTTGTGGCAGAGAGCTCTCATGAATAAAGGCTGACCATTGCAGAAAGGGGTCTTTGTTTAATTCATTATTTAAACTAGAGATTTACAACCTCTGGGAATTATTCAAAGATTTAAGAAGTAGTTGACTTCAACCATTGAGATAACAAAATTCTCGTGACAGTACCCTTCCCCAGATCTGTGCCTCGACACAATCCTGTCTCGGAGCTCTACGGACCTCAAGGCTTGGCTTTTGCTCTGACATGCACTGTCAACTGTGGGACCTTATATAGACAGGTGTGTGCCTATCCAAATCATGTCCAATCAATTGAGGTTACCACGGGTGGACTCCAATCAAGCTGTAGAAACATCTCAAGGATGATCAATGGAAACAGGATGCACCTGAGCTCAATTTCGAGTCTCATAGCAAAGGGTCTGAATACTTATGTAAATAAGGTATTCCTGTTTTTTATTTTTACATAATTTGCAAAAAAATCTAAAAACCTGTTTTCACTTCGTCATTATGGGATATTGTGTGTAGATTGATGAGGAAAACTATTAATTTAATATATTTTAGACTAAGGCTGTAACGTAACAAAATGTGGAAAAAGTGAAGGGTTCTGAATACTTTCCGAATGCACTGTCAATGTCCTAAAGCAAAAATACACACAAATAATACATTATCTGATTAAATTGCTTTAGAAAAGGGCACAAGACTGGAATGTCTCCTCTCCCCTCTCCTGTTTGCACTGGCAATTGAACAGCTTGCAGAAATAATTTTACAGGACCTAAACGTAACAGGTATCAGTATTGGTAAACATTAGTATAAACCAAACCTATTTGCAGATTTCCTGACCAATATTGAAAACTCAATACCCCCTTTGCTAAAATTATTTTCATAATACTCTAAAATCTCAGGATGTAAAATTAACGTAAAAAATCTATAAAATCAATAATGGCAATAGGGAAAATAAAAATTATAACTCACAATCTACAGCAATCCTTTAAGTGGACCACAAAAAATATTAAATACTTAGAATGCTTAATAAGTGACAACAAACAACAAATATTTAAAGATAACTTTATTCCATTACTCAACAATATGAAAGCAGATCTAATTAAATTGAACAATCTTCCCATAAATCTTGCAGGTAGAATAAACCATTCAGAATGGCATGGCTCCCAACGTTTTTATATATTTTTTCGGTAATACCAATTATCCCACCGAAGACATTCTTTAAAAAAGTATACTCGGTCATAACAGACTTTATATGGGCAAATCAAATTCATAGAAGAAAAAGGAAAGTTTTATATCTGAGGGTGGTTTTAACCTTCCAGACTTGGAAATGTATCAACTTAGTTAAATGCACTAAAGAGGAACAATGGGTGCATATTGAAGATGCGCATGCTCATCCCCAGAATATTTTTACGTGTCTAATTTCAAAGGATAAAGCTAAGAACATTAATAACTTCATAGTTCAGAACATTATAACAATGTGGAAGAAAATTAAATGTATTCTATAAGAACCAATATCACTACTTAAAAACACATCCTTGTGGAACAAACCTTGGATAGCTTTTCAGAATTCACTGATAAATTGGTCCACATGGAAAATTAAAGGCATGGAAACCATAAATGACTTGGTAAAAGGAAATACGTGTATTCCCATTACAGCTTTTAAAAGCAATTTTGGATTGACCAATGTAGATATTTTCAAATACATGCAACTTAAAAGTTCTATATCACAACATTTCGATTTAAAATCTTTTGGACATCAGAGCAATCTTGAGGGAAACCTATTTGAGTAAGAAAATTATATTCATATGATAGGTAAGATATACAAAACCTTGCAGAGAGCCTATCCACCTGACAATCTTTTAGAAAGAAATATAAACCATTGGAACCAATACTTAGATAGAACTAATGTTGGAACATAACTAACGAGATTACAGTTAACAAAAATGCACGCTAAATCCAGTATAAATTAATGTATAGAATGTATTATACAAGAGACAAAATTCACAAATTCTACAGCACATTGGAAGAGTCATGTCTGAAGTGTAAAACTAATAATGACTCAATAATCCATGCCTTCTGGGAATGTTATAAAGTCCAAAAGTTAAGGGCGTTAGAAAGTTGACTGTCAGAAGTATTACAATGTAAATGTACTTTTAATCCATCTGTCTGCATTTTTAAAGACATGGCATATGAGGGTGCACTGAGATACCCGATGGCTTGGAAGATACTTTTCTCGTCAATCATTTTTTTTAAATGTAGACTTCAAAATTGGTAATCAACCAATCCTCCGTCGTTAACGCAATGGAAGCGTCAAATGCTTTATTATCTCAAAATTATGGAGAAAAACAAAATGGTGCAGTTTGAGGCCATGTGGCGGAAAGTGATGAGGGCGCTGGAGATGGGGGTGTGTGCTAGTGGGTCTGGGCAGGTGTGATGTAGTTGATGTTTGTATGATGTTGTCATTTGTATATGTATGTTTTGTATTGTTTATAAAAGATACAATAAAATCTTACAATGTTTTTATTTATTTATTTTGTATTAAAAAATAAAAAACACTTTCATCAGGTTCAAGAAAAGATATATAGGGATTAACCAACTTGCACATTAATATTGATATGACCATAGACGGCTGTTCAATGTCGGACCTGGAGGGCCAAAACACTTAATGTTTTCATCCTCTCCTTCTAATCAGGGACTGATTCAGACCTGGGACACCAGGTGTTGTGGCCCTACAGGACCGGAATTGAACAGCCCTGGTATAGACCAACATAAAATGCACAGACTGGGTGGGGACTGGTCTTGTGGAACCGGACGACTGTCTCTGAATATTGCATAGCTGTAAAGTCTGGCGCTCAAGATTAGGTGGGGACTGGCAGACTGAAAGAAGGATCTAGATAGTGAAATATTTGACAGAAGGAAGCTGCTGCCACCCTCCTTCCTTCAGCTGCCCCAGTAGCCAAGGACCACCGTCTCCATCTGCCCCATCCCTGTAGGGGAATCCACTAACTGCTCAGTGCCCCTCCACCCTCCAGCCTTGAGTCTTCACAGGAGGAAAGACATGTGCAAAGGCTACCAGACAAGAGCAGCTAGGACTAGGATACACGTCAGTTTGAGTCAGGGCATCCACCAGGGCTCTCCACCTCACTCTTTTTCTAATTGAGGGCTTTTTGCCTTTTGGCCTTCCCTGCTTCCTCTTTCCTTTGTGGGTTGTAGTCTAATGCCTCTTTTATGAGAGTTTGTCTAATACACCTCCATTTTCTTCTCCTGATCAGACAGTTGAAGAAGCCAAGGACCACTGTCTCCATCTGCCCCTCCCTGCAGGGGAATCCACTCACCCTCCACAGCACAGGAGGAACAACATGTGCCAAGAATACCAGGCAGGAGCCAACCAAGACCTGGATACGTTCAGTTGGAGAGATAGCTGTTACAAATGTCCTCCAAGTGCTGTTCAATCTTCACAGAGAAACCCTGCCAGTTGGTGGAGGGATGATGGTATGTGTGGTGTATGCTGAAAACCACAAAGCTGAGACCATGAAAATGGCATCAGTGCAATGGCAAAGATATCAATGGAATATGGAATGGCAACTGGCTTTAGAGACTCCGATATAGAATTGATCTTATTCCGAATTCCACGTCTGTCTTTTTATTGGCTATCACCACACCACCAGCCTTCCAAAGCTATGATACTTCGAAGTCTGGCAGTAAGCTGCTACTTCTATGTCATCTGGTTGCACAGTGCACACCCACACACATTTCAATATTTGCCAACCATTTGCTTTAGCTGGCCTCCTCCTAGTTCTGATGCATTGCTAAATGGTATAGTTAGTGTCACAGAGTGTACTGTACTGTGTGCCCAGACTGCCTACAGACTGCCTACAGATGCAATGTGAAAATGCTGAGTTCTGTAAATGGAGAAAGAAAGGGGATGATGGTAACTTACATGTGGTTGTTTTACCTACTTTAGTTAAGTGCACTGATTGTATGTCGTTGGATAAGAGTGTCTGATAACTAAAATGTAAATGGTGGGGAGTCAAGAGGATCAGGTGTACTAGATGGCGAGGCTGAGGCTGCATGAGGGCTGTCTGCCACAGACATCCACACCTCAAGCCCTGTTCTCCAATAGGAAACCGCAGGAAAACTCAAGGGATGTCCTCTTGTAAAGGGCCCTTCCAGGCTCTAACTCACAACAGGATGGGACCTGTGTGTACCTCAGAGAGACAAGAAAGCTTTGTTTTCCCATTCCGTCTACCGCCCCATGTTGAAAGGGTTTATTTATGCAACACAGAGCAGAACACTGTGTGCGCTAACTAAGTTTCCTTGCTTGCGTCAAGTGGAACAAAACTGTGAAAATAAAATGCTGCTGAATGTAGCTCGTCATCTTGGTTGGGACCCAAACGGTGTACTAACTAGGCTCTGTTTGAAAATGAAAAGGGCCCCTTGCCTTGCTATGATGTAGAAACACAGACTAGTCTTTGTTAAAGGCTGGCTTTCGGGAAACTTTCCATTGGGTTTTTATCCTTTTTATTAGAAAAAGTGTGGCTTGCCAAGGAAGGGCCATGTGGGCGAGACCTCCTCGTTGAAGCAGAGCAGATATCGTTCCCAGCAGAAAAAGGTAGCAGACAGAATATGTCAAACAGAAGACACTGAACTATTTTCTCTCTCCCTCTCTCCTTCTCTCCTTCTCTCCTCTCTCGCTCTCTCTCTCTCTCTTTCTCTCTCACACACACAGCCATGTCAAACAGAGCAAAGACTGAGATCGGTTTCGGTCAAAACCTTTTTTCATCCTTTTTCATCCTTTTTGAATCCACCGTTGGTCTGATTTACACAATCATTCTTGAACGATGAAAGAGCTTTTTGTATAAAGATTGTCCTCAATACGAGTTGCTGCAGATTCAGTGAACTGCAGAGATATACAGCAGGGGTCTGTCTCAAAAGGCAGCTGCCTGCTGCCTTCCTGCCTCAAAAGGCAGCTGCCTGCTGCCTTCCTGCCTCAAAAGGTAGTATCCTTTTGGATTGAGACAGACCACTACTGTATATCGCTGTAGTTCTCTGAATCTGCAGCACCTCGAATTGAGGATGCTCTTTATGTGATAAGCCCTTAGGCTACATCGTTCAATAATGATTTGTATAAGTGAGACGGACTGGGGTTAAAATCCGGGTCTTCTTCCCCCTACAAGCATGTGTTAGCTCGCTAACACAAGTCTTGAAGTCTCAGACAAGGTCAGTTACTCATCAACACGCCAGCGTAGTTCACCCGAACCACCCCTGTTACATTAGCATGTTACAGATGCACTCTGGGATCTTAAGCACAACAAATTCATATCATACAGCCACTTGGGCCTTAGTGGGCCGGGTCCCACCCACTGGGGAGCCAGGCCCACCCAATCAGATTGAGCAATAACAACAACAACAAATATATTTTTTTTTATGCTCTCTACTTGTCAGTGTTCCAAATAGACATTATTTGTCTTTTTACCTAAACATGCAAACACCATCAGATAGAATTCATAGCAAGCAGTGCACTGGAATGACATTCAGATGAACTGGAATGACATTCACTCTAATGGGATGGGTGGCCAAAAATAACTAACTGAAAGCCACACCCCCAATAAGCCACAAATATGACCGCATTGAGGCATATGTCACTGTGATTCTGTGGCTATATGCACCATGCCACTGCCTACTTCATTTGTTCATTTAGCAAACAAGACAGCTCATAAATTATAATCCAGTGCCTTTATCACAATCAACACACCTATATTTTAGCTTGAATTAGCTACACATTTTTTTTATATATATATATATCTCAGCCTCCTGGCAAAATGTGTAGAATAGCAGGAGATTAGATATAAAACTGCACCTTTTTATCGTTGTCCCATGGCAAAATCTGTAGAATTGCAGGAAATTAGCAGTTTTTCTGGGCCCATCCACATTTCTGCAGGCCCACCCAACAACTAATTTCTGGCCACACTACTGGCATCATATTGCACAAATTGCATTCATAACATATCACATACATTGCTAAAATGTTATGATATCATACACATTTCTAAATTCGTAACATATCACACGAAATAGATCACGTAGTACACAATTGGATGAAGTAGTACACTGGCTCGTGAGCACCATTTTCAAAACTAGTGGCTGAAATTGTACAAATGTTCGAGAGTGCGTCTTTAATTAAAGGCTTCCCACATACAAACTAGGGGTGGATGAAATGTGTTAGCCAGCTGAGCTCAAGTCTAGGCATTTGTTTGGGGAGCTAACACAAGTCTTTAGGTCCACCGTTACATAAGCATAATAATAGCTTCCCACATGCAAACTAGGAGGAGGACAGGAGGACATGATGATGAATGAGCTGTCTGATAGGTTGGCAGTGGTGAGGGAGCCCTCTGCTGAAGGGAGCAGTATAAAAGAAGACATCACATAAAAGAAGGGCACACACAGCAGAATCACAACTGACAATTCTGCTGGCTCAGCCAAACCCCATTACAGCGATGGATCACCAATCAATTACCAATCAGTTACACAAAAGACAGCAAAGACACTTAAGACAGATAGTCTTTCATTCCAGTCATTAATACAAACATCAGCAGTTTTTATAGTTGATTTCAAACACACAAAGACACAGTGTGTCTAAGACATGCTTTTTCCTGCGTGTATTTACAGTGTAATGCTTTCATACTGTATAATCCTCAAATGCTGAATCTCCGAGCTGGCCATTCCTGTAAGGGTAATAGTATGTTATTATGTAATAGTATGTACTAGTATATACTGTGGGAGATGAAGGAGGGTAGGGATCATACAGAACTATACGGTGGAAATAGAAATGTCAAACCTCAAAAGCGTCTACTCCTACTACTGTTTCAACCCACTATTCCTTCCTTCCCTCCACTATATGAATGTTCATGTATGCCACACCCCTGGAGAAGCCACCCTGGAAACAAACATCCAAACAACCCAACGCAATGTTCTTCTCCCCTTTGTAAACAAACACAGAGCTGAAAATGAAATAACAGATTTGTTAAATACTTTGTCTATAAATAGATGTTTTAGATTAGAGAGGGGTTGGGGTTAGAGGGTTAGGGCACTGGGAGTGAGAGCTAGGGGAAACTCCCTGGAGAGAGCCATAAGGATGTGCATCGCTGAGTGAAACAATATCCCCACATCAGTGAAAATGACATTCCGTGCAATCTGAGACACGGCATATAGGCAGCCCAGGCAAGAGGGTAGTCTGAGCCTGGGTAGAGGGGAGGGGAGGCTGGGGCTGAGGCTGGGGTATGAGTTTGGGGCTGAGCCTGAGGCTGAGGCTGAGACTGGGGTAGGAGCTTGGGCTTTGTCTAACTGTTTTTCTACTACTTGGAAGAGTCCTTCAGATGACGAGATACAGAGAGAAGAGGTTAGATAAAGCTAACTCCCCCTCCCCCTGTTCTTATCCATTAAAACAAATACATGCCCACTTACTCTCACACAGAACATTCAATCATTGATAAGACTTAATATTCGAGAATAGTAGTCATAGACTAGACATAGCAGTGTCTGTCTGTCTGTTGCCACTCTCCCTGTCTGCTTAGGCCTACTGGTTGACTCCTGTCCAACAGAGAATGTTCCAACAATGTTCCAACAGAGAATTTAGAGTTACATTAACACCCAGTGGTGTAAAAGAACCCCAGTGTTGGTGTTAATAATCAAAGTTATTGTTTTACACTGTGGAGAGTAAAACAGTCCCAACAAAACCACACCCATCATTATCATATTTCCCAGCATGCTATGCAGGTAGATTTTTTTTACATCTGTGTTTTTGCATGTACATTGATAGATTGATTAATCTTATGCTACACAAGGATAGATAACATACATTTTTCCAGATAAATAACGTATGTTTTTCTAAACAAATCCAATCAGTTAGTTACATTTATTGCATGCGTTACTGAAATGGTTGTTCCGGTTTAAATTGTTCAGGTAGTCTCCTTTATCAGAGTGCAAGTTGTGGTTGAATAAAAAGTCAAACTGTTGGATTTATTAACTCTGTCTGAATTCCAGAAGGAATTAGATATCACTTTGCCAGCCAGCATAATGTGACTTGCAGGCCTGATGTGGCCTGTAATTTATAAAGCAGCATTTTCCTAACACAACTGTGTCAGTGTAAAACTAGGCCATCATAGTAAGGCCTTATGATATACTGTATTGTCATGAAGTTACAGTTTTAATTATAACCTTTACCTAGGTACTCATTTGGTGAAAGCCACAGGCTTTTAAAAGGAAAGAATTCAACAACCATGACTCTGTCACTAACAAATACAGTCATGGGTGGTAACTTCAATTCACTCAAAAAGAAAAGGCACCATATGCAAATTAGGCTTTACACCATATAGTGTTAAAACAACACCCATAATAACTTACTGTAACAGTGTTTTTGCATACCACTAATAGGAGTTGACTCTATATTAACACTAGTGTTGAATAGAAATTACACTGTGAGTATTACTTACCCCATAGTGTTCAATTTGAGTAACACTGGCAAGTTTAATGCGGTGTTGATTTCTTACACTACGAATGTAACACTATAATCAGAGCACTCTGTAGAGTGGGACCACATGTTGTCTGAGATAGTGTTAAAATGTACTCTTTAAGTGTTGATTTAACACTGCAAAATGTACTGTGTAGCCCAAAAACTGAAAGTCTGGAAGCGTCACTGGGGCCAAGGGGTTTTGGCACCCTCCCTTGGGCTCTATGGATTAGCGGTATGATTGGTGTGTGAGAAGGATTCTCTGGAGAAGGTGTATGTGTGCTGCAAGAAGGAACAGGAACATTAACACACATCCCTGGTCCTGTTCCCACACCTGCCCTGCCCCTGGTTTACACCCCTGCCTATAGGCTATCCCTCTGGACTGGTTGGTTGGTCTGATGGTGTGAGTGTGAGGAGTCTCTGGAGCAGGTGTGTGTGTGTGTGTGCTTCAGGAAGCAACACGCACATATCCCTGGTTCCTGGTTCACACCCCTGTTTTCTCCCTCTGGACTGACTGGTTCACTTAAGTGGCAGTGGTTTAGAAGCCTGGTCCCAGATCTGTTTGTGTCGTATAGCCAACTCCTAGGTCATTGGTTATAACTTACAGTACAAACAGATCTGCGACCAGGCTAGTGGTGAGGTCTGAACTCTGAAGCAAGCAGCAGATCAGAGAGATTTTCTGATGCCTGTTGACCTGGATCTGTCCAGCCACTTCAGTCCCCTCCAGACCAGGCCCAGGCCCGGTCTGGGCCCATAGACTGTATATAATTAGGCCTCCCCATGGCTCAGTGCCTCAGAACACAGAGGCTCTGTAGCATTCCCTTCATCCATCCCCTTTACACTGTCCTTTTCCCCATTTATTCCGGCCTCCATCCATCCCCTCATCCATTCCCTTCATCCCCTCATCCATTCCATTTACACCATACCTTTCCCCCCCCCTTTTCTCTTGATCTCTCTTGCTCTCTTTCCCTATTTCCTGCCTGACACTCATGCTCAGTCAGTACTCTTTCCCTATCACAGGCTGGGAGGCATCTCTTTCAGATCTCTAGTTATTGAGTCCCCTTCCCCTCAATTTCCCTTCACTCTTTCTCCAACCCCCTTCTCTCCTTTCTGCCGATCGTCCTGCACCGAGCAATATTCTGCCCTTCAGCTGAATGAGCTGAACACACACCTGGCTGCAACCACAGAAAAGTGATGGAGGTGACTGACTAGTAATGAAGTCATGTCTTCTGTGACACACACAGTCACCAGCGACAGCCAACCAGTGAGACAGACACTCAGCAGCCAGACAGCCCGACGGTTGGAACAAGGAGGCTTTTAAAAATAGTGAGCTCAGAGATTAGATTAACTAGTGGTACTAATCATCTGGGAAACTCACAGGGCTCTGGGAAATAGTTTCTGGAGAATGTGTGTGTGCGTCCGTTCCTGGCCTGGGACCTGCAGAATGTCACCCGCCCAGGGGGCTGGACTCTGGACAGCACCAATGTGTGAATGGGAGACCTAACTAACAGTCATGTAGTCTGGAAAGAAACATACATTTCCTCCTGTGAAGATAAAGACAAACATGTTATGTAGGGAGAGGAGGGAAACGCATGAGAGTACAACAGCTGCTGAACTGAGGTTAAAGAGCTCTTGTAATGTACAGAGACTACCATGTCAATAAAGATAACATGACCCATGTGTACAATGTGTGTGTGTGTGTGTTTGTGTTTTTTCCTCCTCTCTCTATAACATGCTTTTCAGTGTGGATTTTACATTGAACAGTCAAATGTCAAGGCACTGGTCATTAAATAAATGATTATATTATATTAGCCCCCATCTCTCTCTCTGACCATGGCCATTCACTCAGCCAGATCACTGATTTCAAATGTCAACGTCTGCCATCATCATGCATGCCCGTAGAAATTCCTATTCATCTTCAGTGAAAGAGCGCATTGTGGTTCAAACAAACACTGCCTACTCGCCGAGTTGAAAAAAGGGAAAAGGAAAGGAGAAAGTGGGTATCGAGTCAGTGGCGGAGCGCTCCGGTCCGACTCCGTAGACATCACTGTGCCCGAGGCTCTACCGACTCCCGCCCGATCTGTGACTGACGGCGCGCTGGACCAAAGAAGTGAGTTGCGAGAGGCGGGGTTTATGCAAATGAGGCGCAGTGATGAGATGCTCGAGCTTCAGTGAAGGGAGCTCTTTGCGCTTGAATGAGATAGAAAGAGAACGTGGACACACACTGCACTTTGTAAACGCACCACTTTCTTTGATCTTTGCTCGATAAAACCATCGCAACATGGCTTCACAGTGTCCCAAGTGTGACAAGACGGTGTATTTTGGTAAGTAACTTGATTTCCTGACTCTAATCTAGTTTGTGCACATGGTTAGTTGAGATTTATTAGCAAAATGACACCCGTGGGAAAGGATGCAAAGAGTGCAACCTGCTACAGCTAGGCTAGCCACGTTATTATGTAGAAAATGTCCAAACCTAAAATCACGAAATTTGTGGGTAGGCCTACAAGTTGGCACAGTTTGGCATTGTTTACAATAGCTAGCTACTGTCATTAATTTTCAAGGAGGACCAGCTTTTCTAAGCAGTAGTAAGTCTGCTTTGTAGTTAAAAAAATAATAATAGCTAGCTAATTTATCAAGTTCAATTACTTTGGATTTGTAAATGTACTCAAATAGATTATTTTCTAAATCCTACGAGGTCCTTTAGTGTTCAGGTCTAGCACGTTCCTAACAATCCTAAGGGTTACCCACGTTTAGAACAACAGTTTAGTGGACCGATCCTCTGCAGTGTAAATACTGGAACGATAATAGAGGATTAGACTAGCTAGTGCCTGAAAAACATCCATTCAATCTCACAATAACATCCTTGCCAAAATATGGGACATTTGCCATGTATGTATGCATTAAAATTATTAAAAATTCCTAAAATATTTTTTAATCTCTCAGTTGACACTGAACTATGACATAGCTGTAGTACATTTGTTGTGCTTGGGATATATACCTCTGTGGGTTGCTGCTCAGTCAGTGTCCTTGCTCACTCAGTCAGTGCCAAGTGTGTGATAATGCCATATGCTGAAAATGCTCAATATGAAGGGAGGCAGTGTAGCCTAATTTTCTGGTCAAGCTGTGTCAGATGTCCCAAACCTGCTGTTCTGTCAACCATATGCCCAGTCCGGACCACAAACAAAGATACCAAACACCTACTTTGGCAGTGTAGAACTGTGATTTACACACATACACACACACACACACACACGTGTCATAGATACGTTTGTCATGATTAAATCAATCACCTGATCGTTGTGTGTGTGTGTGCGTGTGTGTGTGCTTGTGTTTTGCTGTCAGCATGGAAAAAACAGTTTTTCCTGGGTAGTTCTCATCCTATCTCTAACTACATCACACACAGACAGAAACAGACACACACGCCATCTAACACAGTGCAAGTGGTCATGGGTTCCAAATCAATTAAGTGGAAGCGCCTGTTATATAATAACAGCAAAACAGGCAGTGCACATGGCAGCTGCTGCTCATCCTGTGGACCAATAGGGCTGTGACGGTCATGGCATATTGGATGACGGTTATTGGTCTACCAAATAACCGTGGTCATCGTAATAACTGTTCGAATAACAAAACCAAAACAATTTTATAGACAAAATATGTGTTGCTGCTGCAGGGAGGCGTTGCCTAGGCAAACAAAGACTGGTTTGCTAAAACACCTTGCTTGTCCATGTTACAGCAGAAATGGACTCAACAGCACGAATGCCCGGCCTTCCGGTCTTCAGTCAGCTGTACGTTCCACACAACAACAACAAAAAACAATGTTTAAAAAAATTATTTTATTTTCATGACAGTCTTCATCCAAAACCGTTGGTGACACGGTTATACGGTAATAATCGGATGGCTCAGATTACCGTGTCTGCAGTAACGTGCCAGGCTTAAAACCATGACTATAGAGAGTCTGTCAACGAACACAGCAAAGAGCTGCTGTTTTTATGAGTGAGTTCATGTTTAAGTTCTTACTCAACACTGTCAACACTTTTTATTCAACACTAGGCTATTAAAATGTGCGTTGCAGGAAAGTTATTCTGCAAAAGTGTGATCAAATTAAGATCCTACATCTGTACAGCAGGCAAATAAGATTTGAGATGAGCACCAAATAATACCATTATACTGTATAATACTGCCAATTTAATAATCTTAGCAGTTCGTTGGTGAGTAATTTCATTGCTCCTCATTCATTTATAAATGTCTATGTAACACACAGAGAGGTAACACACAGACACAGGGAGGGAAACACAGACACAGGGAGGGAAACACACAGACAGACACACACACACGACGTGCGCACACAGAGGAAGGGAAACTATTGAAGTTATTTTTACTGGGACTGCGTGTGGTGGGTTGTAGTGTTCACATCACAGTTGGGTGGAGTGCTGCCTCCTGCCTGGAGCACGCAGGTTTATCTGAAGTGCAGTATGGGGTTGGTGCTGGGGCTATGTGAACAGTTGATGCTGGGGCTATGTGAACAGTTGATGCTGGGGCTATGTGAACAGTTGGTGCTGGGGCTATGTGAACAGTTGATGCTGGGGCTATGTGAACAGTTGATGCTGGGGCTATGTGAACAGTTGGTGCTGGGGATATGTGAACAGTTGATGCTGGGGCTATGTGAACAGTTGATGCTGGGGCTATGTGAACAGTTGATCCTGGGGCTATGTGAACAGTTGATGCTGGGGCTATGTGAACAGTTGGTGCTGGGGCTATGTGAACAGTTGATGCTGGGGCTATGTGAACAGTTGATGCTGGGGCTATGTGAACAGTTGGTGCTGGGGATATGTGAACAGTTGATGCTGGGGCTATGTGAACAGTTGATCCTGGGGCTATGTGAACAGTTGGTGCTGGGGATATGTGAACAGTTGATGCTGGGGCTATGTGAACAGTTGGTGCTGGGGATATGTGAACAGATGATCCTGGGGCTATGTGAACAGTTGGTGCTGGGGATATGTGAACAGTTGATGCTGGGGCTATGTGAACAGTTGGTGCTGGGGATATGTGAACAGTTGATGCTGGGGCTATGTGAACAGTTGATGCTGGGGCTATGTGAACAGATGATCCTGGGGCTATGTGAACAGTTGATGCTGGGGATATGTGAACAGTTGATGCTGGGGATATGTGAACAGTCTCCCGAGTGGCGCAGTGGTAGCTGTGCCACTAGAGATCCTGGTTAGAATCCAGGCTCTGTCGTAGCCGGCCGCGACCGGGAGACCCATGGGGCGGCGCACAATCGTCGTCCAGGGTATGGGAGGGAATGGCCGGCAGGGATGTAGCTCAGTTGGTAGAGCATGGCGTTTGCAACGCCAGGGTTGTGGGTTCGATTCCCACGGGGGGCCAGTATGAAAAAAAAAAATTTTTTAATAATAATGTATGCACTCACTAACTGTAAGTCGCTCTGGATAAGAGTGTCTGCTAAATTACTAAAACAGTTGATGCTGGGGATATGTGAACACAACAGTTGATTCTGGGGATACAGTAGCTGTAAGTGACTAGCCTCAGTGGTTTGTGTTTGCGTCAGAATGGGAGAGTGGGTGAGTGAATGACTAACTAACTATTGTAACAGTTTAGAGTTGACGCTGGGGTTACTGTGAACAGTGACTAGCCCAGGAGGTTGATTCAAGCAGCATGGTGGTTGACATGCGCCTTTTCGATTAGGCCTACTATGCACCTTGTGTCCACTATGGAGAATGGCTACTCCAAAGCAAAAGATAAAATGCATTTGGAAAAAGATAAGATAAAATGCATTTGGAAAAAGATAATTTTAGAATTCAATGTAGAAATGCTTGAGCTATGTTTGCCAGTATTATTTGCCGTTGCCATCTGTAGATAAGTACCCGCCTTGCCTGCACCCAACCTCGTTCTCCAGCAGCTGGCATTGCCCAATATTGGAACAGCGGATGTTTTATCCCTCTTTATCTCTCTCTCTCTCCAATTCTTTTTAAAATTATCTCTCTTTCTTGATACTAGAGACTGTAATTTTAAACACTTGTCTGGAATGGAAACTTTGTTTCGAAAGGAAGTGTTTTATTATTTTCCATTTGTTCTTTATTGGGCTGCTGTTAGCAGATGGTGACATTTAGTCGCCACTAACTTAATACAAATGTGACTGTATTAGTGGCGTTTTAAAGCCTTTACAATTATCTTATTTCAATTTTTTGTGTTTTTTGTTTATCTCTGCTTAGCTTGTGTCTCTACTTATTCATAGTGTTTCTATCCCCTGTAGAGAATCTGTACCAGATTAAAGAATCAAGAATATAAAGTAGGGTGATGTTTAGCCTATATTTAGGATTCTCACGAATTTAGGCTAACTTCATGAAATCCAAATAAATCCTAAATAAAACCTTAGCCCAAGTGTTGGCAGAGAAAGAATGCAGAATGTCCCTTGGGTTAGCCTAGGTCAGGATGACTTCTTCTTCACTTGTTGACATGAACTCTTAACTCTCAGAGTGCATGGTGCACATCTGTCAGAAGAGAGTTCTAGTGTTCCAAGTTACAACTGCTACAGCTCTACCGATGTGAAACTGTATTGAAAATACACAGAGACTATTGATTGACATGACCAGGACAGAGACCCACAGGGAATTGTGTGTGCGTGGTGGCACGCCTCAGTAAACCAAACGTGGACCTGAATAGGCTAAGTGGACCAATATAATGGCAGGCAGCATCACTTGTGCACAGCATGATAAGTGAAAAACTAGGAAGTGAATGATGCTGTGCTGCCATGAGACTCTTTTATTCTCTCTCTCTCTCTCTCTCTCTCTCTCTCTCTCTCTCTCTCTCTCTCTCTCTCTCTCTCTCTCTCTCTCTCTCTCTCTCTCTCTCTCTCTCTCTCTCTCTCTCTCTCTCTCTCTCTCTCTCTCTCTCTCTCTCTCTCTCTCTCTCTCTCTCTCTCTCTCTCTCTCTCTCTCTCTCTCTCTCTCTCTCTCTCTCTCTCTCTCTCTCTCTCTCTCGCTCGACCCATGCCTTAAATTCCTCTCCAGAATCTAAGTGAGGGGGGGGGGGGGGGGAGTATGGGGGGAATGGGGTGACATGCCTTGGTCTTTATTTAAAGCGAAACTCTCAAAGTGCCTCATGCATTATAATGAGTAACAACACCTCTATTCACACAAGGCTCTTTCTGTGTATAGTTGCTACACTCATTTGTCCTTTCAGGATGCTAGAATACCTTAGTCCTCCTCTTAGACAGGCTCTCGCAGGGCAGAAGAGAAGAACACCCTATTTCCCACATAGTCGGCTACACACACATAGACATACTAACAGACAGACACACACACACACACACACACAATCTTCTCTTTCTCCCTGTTCATGGTGGAGTACGCTGTTTTCCACTTGGCTGCCCCTGGGGCTGTGTGAATGCACCCCATTAGACCTAGGCTGCGTTTTGTAATGTCATTTCTTGAGTCGGTGCCTCATGCTCCCTGCTCTGTGGCTTTGGGTTGCATAATAATCCTAGGAGCCACTGTGAAACTATAGCTGGTCAATGAGGGGCCCTGTTGTCCATCTGTCTGCCTCTTCCAGTCACAGTTTGATCCCCTAACAGAGATGACACTATTGCGTCCCATAGGGAAGTAGTGCACTATATAGGGTATAGGGTGCCATTTGGGACAGACTATGCTGTGCCCTTTAAACAGTGGGTCTGTGCCTTTCTCAGTTCTTAATAATAAAATGCGTGAGTCACAGATGGGTGCATGGGATTCAAACAGCAAGATTATAGGGAGAAGAGATGAGATTGTACTCTATTAATCTCCAAAGGGAAATCAGTTTGGGATACGAACATCCATAGTAGAAAACAAAAAGATAGAATGGATACCTTCACAGTGCACACTGATACTAAACTCTGCTCTGAGAGATGAACTGACCTGCAGGTGGTTGCTGAACTATGGTTTCTTACGTAAGAGATATGATCCTTAAATAGATCTGACGTTTAGGCCTTATTTTTATTTATGTTAATTATATTTAATATTAACACATACAATCTACCTGCAGTGAAGCCGCTCAACATTTACATCACATTCAGTCATCAGTTAGGCCTAATTTGGTTTTGGTCTAGCTACAGAAAATCATTAATTTACGCCAATTTAGCCAATTCAGCTGAACACTACTAACATTGTGTCGTGAACTCAACGCATCTGAGCGCCCCTTTTATTTAAAGCACTGACTGTGCTCGCTCTGTGACTCTGTGAAGGTGATGTGAATTTCAAATAGCATTTGGTTCCACAATTAAACAGCAACAAGACCACAGGTGCAAAGTAACCCACATTCAGTACAATAGGTTTAATCTCAGAATGTATGACTGCATCCCAAATGGAACCCTATTCCCTAAATAGCGCACTACTTTTATCCAGAGCCCTATGGGCCCTGATCAAAAGTAGTGCACTATGTAGGAAACAGGGTGCCATTTGGGACACATGTTATGTCATTAGTAATCATTAGCAGGAAGTCACACAGTCCTGTACCCAGTAGCATGCCAGCCCAGTACTTCTCTGAAAGCGAGCTATGTTAGTCTATATGTAGCCTAGACTCTCCAGTTCAGGACACAATAGTGGTTGCAGAGTTGGAGCTGAGGGTGAGAGGCAGGGGTCAAGGAGGTGAGAGAGAGAGGAAGGGGATACCTAGTCAGTTGTACAATGAATGCATTCAACTGAAATGTGTCTTCTGCATTTAACCCTACCCGCCAGGCTACCGGCCGCCCCGAAAGGTGAACAAGGCAAGTCAGAGAGGCTATGAAAATGGTGCTTTCCTCTGCTCTCTCCAGTACAGACTACTGTTGCACAGTATACCAGTACCACGGTAATATCACAGTGCCTAAACTACATCACAAATCAATTTCTTTCTGGTGCGCCTTAAATGTTGTTTGGTGCCTAACGTTTGAAACGTTGGGAGCGGTGTGTGTTTGTGGGAGAGAGAGAGATCGAGAGTGACTGGGGTGGGGGTGGTTATTATGAGAGAGAGGGAGAGAGAGAGTGTGTGAGGAAGGGACGGAGAGTGTGTGTGTCTGTTAACTGAAGAGTAAAGAAGGTTTCATGCAGTGTTTTCCCCATAATGACATGCAGATCATTATGCATGTATAGTCCTTCCTCCCATTCCTCCAGCCAAATCACGGGTAGGCTTTTGCAAATATGAGCAAATCAGCCATTCTATGCAGTATTCTATTATACACTGAACAGTGTGAAGTTTAATTCAATGCATTGTATTTAGTAGAAGTGTGAATTTCAGTGACAGGTTTTTGCGTAGCACATGTGCAGAACGTTTAGAAAATGGGAACAAGCGTCCGGGGGACGGGGCAAACAGGACGCTTGACCACAGATTTTTTCCATCGTGGTATTGCGATACTACTCGGTATTGTGATACTTTGCCTGGTATCGTATCGTTAGTAAAATGTTGGTATCGTGACAACGCTAATACAGACAGACAGGATGCCAGTTATTTAACTGCTCCACTTTGCTCCAGGCTGTAGCCTGGAGAGAACATTTACGTCAGCAAGCCCAATTCACAAGGTTGTTAAATTCAGGGAGGGACGCTGACAAGGATAGAGACGGATGGAGAGAGAGAGCAGGAGAGAGAGAGAGCGGAAACCTTGCCTTGACTGAGGCGACAGACGACCTCCAGAGCCAGGGGATTGAAGGGAAGTTGGGCTAGTCCCAAACATGTGTCCCAGAGGCTGCATCTGTCACACCCTACAGAGGGACACATCTAATGCTGAATGCCAAGTCAACCCCCTACTCTCTTAACCACTTCTGTAGATCTGAGAAGATTAAAGGGGTGGAAGCAATATGCTGTATATACAACATGTCCACCCAGCCAATCAGAAAGCATTAAATAAAGATAGACAGCTACAGTTTCACCGTAATGGCTGTGGTCCTAGGGTTGATTTGGAATTCAGATTTTAGAGAGCTTGATGCTGAAAATCAGTTGCAATGTATGTGCAACAAGAAACCAAGAGTGTCTGAGAGTGACTTTTACCCTAGTGTTGAATGTAACTGGTACCTCACTAAATCAAACCACATTCAAAGCCAGGGTCAGATGAATGATGAATGATGTCGGTGGATGTAGATGTAGAATGCTAACCTTTGCCATGGGACTGTGTGAATGTTGAATAGCCATTGTCTTAACCACAGCAAAGGCCATTTGGCCTTGAGGGCATTGTGTGTATTTCATTGAAAAAGAGCAGAATGGAGAGCGGATGCAGAGGGAGGACACAGGCTGAATGTTGTTTCTTCCTGTCTGCTGCTGGAGAGGGGAGGAGGTGGGAGGATGGTTGTGTGTTTTGCTGTATGTTTGTGCCCTTTGTCTCTGTCTCACACACAAACAAACGCTCTCTCTCTCTGTTTTCCACCCCTGCCCCCCTACCACTGCCCCTATAGGGCCCTCAGGAGTCAGGTGAGACATGCCGGTTAATGAGACATGCCGGTTAATGAGACATGCCGGTTAATGAGACATGCCGTTTTCAGCGGAGCACTGCAATAGTAACAATGGAGTACACTACAAACGCCTGCGTGTACTCAGCTGGAGTGGATAGGGGAGAGGAAGGGATGGATGGGGGTATGGGACAGGAAAGGGAAAAGGAGGAGAGGGGGGGCTTAGTGTTGAGGGGCTGAAGAACAGATGGGTCCACATGACGGCTGATGTAGAAATTAGTCCAACCAACCGTAATTTTGAAATATTTTACATTCAATGAAAAACACACAATTTATATACTGTATTCAGGGTTGGGGTCAATTCCATTTCAATTGCTTTTTAATGTGGAAAATTTGAATTGAAATAGAAATGTCAGTTTACTTCCTGAATTGAAATGGATTTTACCCCAAATCTGACTGTATTTTGAAGTCCATGTTATAGAGGTTAATATCTTGTCACAGGAATGTTGTG
Source organism: Coregonus lavaretus (assembly GCF_964263955.1). NCBI lineage: Eukaryota > Metazoa > Chordata > Actinopteri > Salmoniformes > Salmonidae > Coregonus > Coregonus lavaretus. The sequence continues at coordinate 39,158,560 of NC_140005.1, read as the reverse complement.
GAGAACGCAAACGAAATCACGGAATCCAGACATTAAAACGGAATTCAACAATATTCAAAAATGTATTGAACTTAGTAGGAAATCAACTAAATTTAAATAATTGTTTTACTGGAAACCTGGAAAAAATGGAATTTGGGAAAAAATGTAAAATGCCCTATGTTAGGCTTGATCAATAATAGGCAGCTACTGTAGGCCTACATACATGACATCTAAATTAAAACACATACACATCCACTCATACAATCCTTCATAGATTGCTTCTATCTAACCAGTTGTTAACATGGTAATAGTTGTGTGAGGTAAACGCTATCAGATATGAGAGGGCAGAAGTCATATGTTGTCTTCCTGTTGAGTGGATTTCAGTACAATTTTAATCCAGTTATAGTGTGATAAGAGGTCTATATACGAGGTAGCAACACTGTCCCACTGGACATTCCTTCCTGTTCCTGTGGCAGTACTGTTGCATGCTGGTAGTTCATATTTTTTTTACATTTTAGTCATTTAGCAGACGCTCTTATCCAGAGCGACTTACACTTAGTGAGTGCATACATTATTTTTTATTTTTCATACTGGCCCCCCGTGGGAATCGAACCCACAACCCTGGCGTTGCAAACACCATGCTCTACCAACTGAGCTACATCCCTGCCAGCCATTCCCTCCCCTACCCTGGCTCGTTGTTGATAATTAAGCTGCTGTAATTAAGCCGTTTGGAACACTTCTCATTAGAACCCTTCCACCGGTAGACCTCCTTGTTAAATTACTAGTTCCCTCTTATAATTTCCCCACACCGCTAATGTTTGGCGTAATTACACTCCCTGTTTTCACACACCATTAGCCCCTGGCTTGCGCACACACACACACCCACACACACACACACAGAGAGAGAGACAGACAGACACACAGAGACAGACAGACAGACAGGGACCCCACTATGGCTAGAGAACTTAACTGTCCATAGAATAACACTCACAGTAGGCCTAATGGCTTCCCTGCGGAATATGATCCTCAGTAGCAGCACATCATATCATTTTGAACAAACAAAACATGTAACCGAATCATAGAGATTACTTTCCGATAACCCTTTATCACTGCTAGCAGCGTAGAAACAGCACGTACCCTCGGAGATATAGCCTATCACATGGGTAATCTCATATTGGGCTTGGCATGTTTAAAGAAAGTGCTATCTATTTGATATACAACTGACACATTTTCCTCAGCGCTGATTCTATTAGATCCATCCTTATGACTCCCATGTTCCCTGGGAGAGAAGGTTTTGTACCGTTTGAATGACGTGTGTCTATGATAGAACAGTTCTGTGAACAGTTGCAGTGGCCTCACATGTACCTAACAGCCCCTTATGGTCATGTTTTACCCACAATGTGAAACCCAAATCAGAACAATGTCAACTGTAGGTTTGCTTTGCTATAAAAATGTATCATCGAGATGTAGTCGTCCTGAGTCAAAAGGATGGGGATGGGGTAACATAGGAGAGGTTAACACAACCACACCTCCATCCTAGGGTTAAACCAAGTTGCCAAGGAGGGGTTAACACAACCACACCTCCATCCTAGGGTTAAACCAGGTTGCCAAGGAGGTGTTAACACAACCACACCTCCATCCTAGGGTTAAACCAGGTTGCCAAGGAGGGGTTAACACAACCACACCTCCATCCTAGGGTTAAACCAAGTTGCCAAGGAGGGGTTAACACAACCACACCTCCATCCTAGGGTTAAACCAAGTTGCCAAGGAGGGGTTAACACAACCACACCTCCATCCTAGGGTTAAACCAGGTTGCCAAGGAGGGGTTAATACAAAAACACCTCCATCCTAGGGTTAAACCAAGTTGCCAAGGAGGGGTTAATACAAAAACACCTCCATCCTAGGGTTAAACCAAGTTGCCAAGGAGGGGTTAATACAAAAACACCTCCATCCTAGGGTTAAACCAGGTTGCCAAGGAGGGGTTAACACAAAAACACCTCCATCCTAGGGTTAAACCAAGTTGCCAAGGAGGGGTTAATACAAAAACACCTCCATCCTAGGGTTAAACCAAGTTGCCAAGGAGGGGTTAATACAAAAACACCTCCATCCTAGGGTTAAACCAAGTTGCCAAGGAGGGGCTAATACAAAAACACACTCCATCCTAGGGTTAAACCAAGTTGCCAAGGAGGGGTTAACAAAAACACACCTCCATCCTAGGGTTAAACCAAGTTGCCAAGGAGGGGTTAACAAAAACACACCTCCATTCTAGGGTTAAACCAGGTTGCCAAGGAGGGGTTAACGCAAACACACCTCCATTCTAGGGTTAAACCAGGTTGCCAACAGAGCATAAGGTGTAGCGTCATAATTTATTTCACATATTTCAGCCAGATAAAAGATAAGACCATATTTACTATACAGAGGAGATCAAAGGAGCCAAAAGACTGAAGGGGAGAGCTTAGCTCACCACAGGAGCACAAAACACAGCTAAGCAGCTTATACTGGACAGGACAGGACAGGACAGGACAGGTACAGTATCAGGCATATCTATCGCTTTCTGACCTCTGGCTGCTCCTAAGCAGTATAAGCACAATATGTTTTGTTCAGCTGTCATCAGAACTCACAGTGCCCGCTGTCTATACCTAAATATAAAATGTTACTGTTGTTTTTTAACAGGCTAGCTGTCCTTTAGGACTTGACACATCCTCACCAGTGTTGACCTTGTTAACTACCACATCAGGAGGATTTTCGTCTGAGCTGCAGTGTGTTTGTTTACACTAGTGTGTTTCTTCAGCCTCTGCTCATTACCATAACGAGACAGTGGGTGATGGGGATGACCTTTCATTAGTGGGTCAAGATGGGGTAAGTGCTATACTGCTAGCAGTACAGAGGAGGGTTATCAGAAAGTCTATGATTCAATTACATGTTTTGTTTGTTCAAAATGATGTGATGTGCTGCTACTTAGGATCATATTCAGGTTGACACTGGAGTGAAAATTCATTCTTCCCGTCTTGTCCTGTCAAATTTTTTTCCTAAATATCCTGATCCCGCAACAATTCTAGAACCCTGGAACTTTCCTGTCCCATCCCGATAAAAATCACTCTCGTCCCGTGCTCATTTTTACGCACAGAAATCAGAAATAACTTTCTCCGGTAAGGAAACATTTTGGAACAGTTTGTGCATATATTATGACATTCTGTGACGTTTTTGTTCATTTTGGTCTTTGGCAAGGTTTTTTTTGGCTGTTCATGCACACAAAAAAATGTCTTGAGGCAAGCCGAAGTTCAGAGCCGAAGTCTACGCCCCTTCGTCGGTCATTGGTTAACAGTAGGGATTCTTCAATGAAGTGTTTGTTGTCACTCAACGGTAGATGACTCATTTTCATGCAAATTTTTTGTAATACTGCACCAAACATTTTAGTTAGATGGAAAATTGTGTGACTAAGATCTCCTCGGCAAAAATGTCAACTCAAGAAATCTGTCATTAATTTTTTCTTAGATTAATTCTGACTATTTTGAGGAAGTGTATACTGGCTATGGCAATTTAAGATGGACAAACAGTACTATTGCTGCTTTTTCTCAAAAATATAAAGGGAACACTTAAACAACACAATGTAACTCCAAGTCAATCACACTTCTGTGAAATCAAACTGTCCACTTAGGAAGCAACACTGATTGACAATAAATTTCACATGCTGTTGTGCAAATGGAATAGACAACAGGTGGAAATTATAGGCAATTTGCAAGACACCCCCAATAAAGAAGTGGTTCTGCAAGTGGTGACCACAAACCACTTCTCAGTTCCTATGCTTCCTGGCTGATGTTTTGGTCACTTTTGAATGCTGGCGGTGCTTTCACTCTAGTGGTAGCATGAGACGGAGTCTACAACCCACACAAGTGGCTCAGGTAGTGCAGCTCATCCAGGATGGCACATCAATGCGAGCTGTGGCAAGAAGGTTTGCTGTGTCTGTCAGCATAGTGTCCAGAGCATGGAGGTGCTACCAGGAGACAGGCCAGTACATCAGGAGACGTGGAGGAGGCCGTAGGATGGCAACAACCCAGCAGCAGGACTGCTACCTCCGCCTTTGTGCAAGGAGGAGCAGGAGGAGCACTGCCAGAGCCCTGCAAATTGACCTCCAGCAGGCCACAAATGTGCATGTGTCTGCTCAAACGGTCAGAAACAGACTCCATGAGGGTGGTATGAGGGCCCGACGTCCACAGGTGGGGGTTGTGCTTACAGCCCAACACCGTGCAGGACGTTTGGCATTTGCCAGAGAACACCAAGATTGGCAAATTCGCCACTGGCGCCCTGTGCTCTTCACAGATGAAAGCAGGTTCACACTGAGCACATGTGACAGACGTGACAGAGTCTGGAGACACCGTGGAGAACGTTCTGCTGCCTGCAACATTTTTATTTTTTATTTATTTATCCTCCAGCATGACCGGTTTGGCGGTGGGTCAGTCATGGTGTGGGGTGGCATTTCTTTGGGGGGCCGCACAGCCCTCCATGTGCTCGCCAGAGGTAGCCTGACTGCCATAAGGTACCGAGATGAGATCCTCAGACCCCTTGTGAGACCATATGCTGGTGCGGTTGGCCCTGGGTTCCTCCTAATGCAAGACAATGCTAGACCTCATGTGGCTGGAGTGTGTCAGCAGTTCCTGCAAGAGGAAGGCATTAATGCTATGGACTGGCCCGCCCGTTCCCCAGACCTGAATCCAATTGAGCACATCTGGGACATCATGTCTCGCTCCATCCACCAACGCCACGTTGCACCACAGACTGTCCAGGAGTTGGCGGATGCTTTAGTCCAGGTCTGGGAGGAGATCCCTCAGGAGACCATCCGCCACCTCATCAGGAGCATGCCCAGGCGTTGTAGGGAGGTCATACAGGCAGGTGGAGGCCACACACACACTACTGAGCCTCATTTTGACTTGTTTTAAGGACATTACATCAAAGTTGGATCAGCCTGTAGTGTGGTTTTCCACTTTAATTTTGAGGGTGACTCCAAATCCAGACCTCCATGGGTTGATAAATTTGATTTCCATTGATAATTTTTGTGTGATTTTGTTGTCAGCACATTCAACTATGTAAAGAAAAAAGTATTTAAAAAGATTATTTCATTCATTCAGATCTAGGATGTGTTGTTTAAGTGTTTTTTGAGCAGTGTAAATTAGGCCTACACAGTTTTATTTGCATGAAATGTTCCACACATTACATATTTATACCTCCCCCTCAAAAAAAGCTTATAACGATTCCTGTACTGCCCGTTCCTGTAGACTGTCTATCCTGTCCTGTCCAGAACTTGACTATAGAACTTGAATCTCATTCCAGCAAGACATGCGGGAGTCCTGTTCCCGTGTCAACCTCTAGCAGCCGATACTGAGTGTTATTATTCAGAGTTACAGTTGCGTCCAAATATATTGTAGGGCCCTATAAAATCCACCTTGCGAAAATCTATACGAAATCAGGCAAAAAATTAAACAGATTTTTATAGGGCTGATATATTGGCACCCTTGCACTTTTCTTAAATAATTCCCTATTTCTTCTCAAATAAGTTCAAATTGAAAAAAACATTTAGTCCCCACACCTTAACCAATTTTATTTTTGTTAACTTACGTTTAAACAATTTGTTTAGAAGATAAAGACAAATGGTATGGACAAAATTATTGGCACCCCGGAGCTAGTACTTGGTTGAACAGCCTTTGGCCAAGAGAACTTTAGACAAACTCTTCTTGTAGCCATCAATTTTGCCCACTTTTCAGCAGCAAACTGCTCTAATTCTTCAATGTTCTTCAATGATATTGGTTGAAAGAAATGTATAATAAGAAAGTGGGAGCGGTTAGATTTCAGTGCAGCCTTTGACATTATTGACCATAACCTGTTGTTGAGAGAACTTGTGTGTTATGGCTTTTCAACCTCTGCCATATCGTGGATTCAGAGCTATCTATTTAATAGAACTCAGAGGGTTTTCTTTAATGGAAGCTTCTCTAATGTCAAACATGTAAAGTGTAGTGTAGGCCCTCTACTCTTTTCTATTTTTTACCAATGACCTGCCACTGGCATTAAACAAAGCATGTGTGTCCATATATGCTGATGATTCAACCATATATGCATCAGCAACCACAGCTAATGATGTCACTGAAACCCTTAACAAAGAGTTGCAGTCTGTTTTGGAATGGGTGGCCAGAAATAAACTGGTCCAGAACATTTCTAAAACTGAGCATTGTATTTGGTACAAATCATTCCCTAAGTTCTACACCTCAGCTGAATCTGGTAATGAATGGTGTGGCTGTTGAACAAGTTGAGGAGACTAAATTACTTGTTGTTACCTTAGATTGTAAACTGTCATGGTCAAAACATATAGATTAAATGGTTGTAACGATGGGGAGAGGTCTGTCCGTAATAAAGAGATGCTGTGCTTTTTTGACACCACACTCCAAAAAGCAAGTCCTGCAGGCTCCAGTTATGTCTTATCTTGATTATTGTCCAGTCGTGTGGTCGAGTGCTGGAAGGAAAGACCTAGTTAAGCTGCAGTTGGCCCAGAACAGAGCGGCACGTCTTGCTCTTCATTGTAATCAGAGGGCTAATATCAATACTATGCATGCCAGTCTCTCTTGGCTATGAGTTGAGGAGAAACTGACTGTATCACTTCTTCTTTTTATAAGAAATATGAATGTGTTGGGGGGGGGTGGCATTTGCCGTGTGGTAGCAGAGAGAACAGTCTATGACTAGGGTGGCTGGAGTCTTTGACGATTTTTAGGGCCTTCCTCTGACACCGCCTGGTATAGAGGTCATGGATGGCAGGAAGCTTGGCCCCAGTGATGTACTAGGACGTACGCACTACCCTCTGTAGCGCCTTGAGGTCGGAGGCCGAGCAGTTGCCATACCAGGCAGTGATGCAACCAGTCAGGATGCTCTCGATGGTGCAGCTGTATAACTTTTTGAGGATCTGAGGACCCATGCCAAATCTTTTCAGTCTCCTTAGGGGGAATAGGTTTTGTCGTGCCCTCTTCATGACTGTCTTGGTGTGCTTGGACCATGTTAGTTTGTTGGTGTTGTGGACATCAAGGAATCTGAAGTCCCAGGGTCCTTAGCTTAGTGATGAGCATTGAGGGCACTATGGTGTTGAACGCTGAGCTGTAGTCAGTGAATAGCATTCTCACATAGGGCCTCCTGTAGCTCAGTTGGTAGAGCATGGCGCTTGCAACGCCAGGGTTGTGGGTTTGATTCCCACGGGGGACCAGTATAAAAAATGTATGCACTCACTAACTGTAAGTCGCTCTGGATAAGAGCGTCTGCTAAATGACTAAAATGTAAATGTGAAATGTGTTCCTCTTGTCCAGTGTGAAAGGGCAGTGTGGAGTGCAATAGAGATTGCATCTTCTGTGGATCTGTTGGAGTGGTATGCAAATTGGAGTGGGTCTAGGGTTCCTGGGATAATGGTGTTGATGTGAACCATGACCAGCCTTTCAAAGCACTTCATGGCAACAGACGTGAGTGCTACGGGTCGGTAGTCATTTAGGCAGGTTACCTTAGTGTTCTTGGAAACAGGGACTATGGTGGTCTGCTTGAAACATGTTGGTATTACAGACTCAGACAGGGAGAGGTTAAAAATGTCAGTGAAGACACTTGCCAGTTGGTCAGCGCATGCTCGAAGTACACGTCCTAGTAATCTGTCAATCTGGCCTTGTGAATGTTGACCTGTTTAAAGGTCTTACTCACATCGGCTACGGAGAGCGTGATCACACAGTCGTCCGGAACAGCTGATGATCTCATGCATGTTTCAGTGTTACTTGCCTCGAAGCGAGAATATAAGTAATTTAGCTCGTCTGGTAGGCTTGTGTCACTGGGCAGCTCGTGGCTGTGCTTACCTTTTGTAGTCTGTAATAGTTTTCAAGCCCTGCCACATCCGACGAGCGTCAGAGCCGGTGTAGTATGATTCGATCTTAGTCCTGTATTGATGCTTTGCCTGTTTGATGGTTCGTCGGAGAGCATAGCGGGATTTCTTATAAGCTTCCGGGTTAGAGTCCCACTCCTTGAAAGCGGGAGCTCTACCCTTTAGCTCAGTGCGGTTGTTGCCTGTAATCCATGGCTTCTGGTTGGGGTATGTACGTACGGTCACTGTGGGGGCGACCTCATCGATGCACTTATTGATGAATCAGTGACTGATGTGGTGTACTCCTCAATGCCATCGGAAGAATCCCGGAACATATTCCAGTCTGTGCTAGCAAAACAGTCCAGTAGCTTAGCATCTGCTTCATCTGACCACTTTTTTATTGACCGAATCACTGGTGATTCCTGCTTTAGTTTTTGCTTGTAAGCAGGAATCAGGAGGATAGAATTATGGTCAGATTTGCCAAATGGAGGGTGAGGGAGAGCTTTGTACGCGTCTCTGTGTGTGGAGTAAAGGTGGTCTAGAATTTCTTTCCCTCTGGTTGCACATTTAACATGCTGGTAGAAATGAGGTAAAACAGATTTAAGTTTCCCTGCATTAAAGTCCCCGGCCACTAGGAGCGCCGCCTCTGGATGAGCGTTTTCCTGTTTGCTTATGGCCGTATACAGTTAATTGTGTGCGGTCTTAGTGCCAGCATTGGTTTGTGGTGGTAAATAGACAGCTACGAAGAATATAAATGAAAACTCTCTTGGTAGATAGTGTGGTCTACAGCTTATCATGAGATACTCTACCTCAGGCGAGCAAAACCTAGAGACTTCCTTAGATATCGTGCACCAGCTGTTGTTTACAAATATACACAGACCGCCACCCCTTGTCTTACCAGAGGCTGCTTTTCTATCCTGCCGATGCAGTGTATAACCCACCAGCTGTATGTTATTCATGTCTTCGTTCAGCCACGACTGGGTGAAACATAAGATATGACAGTTTTTGCCTCTGATACTTGGGGCCTTGAATGTGTGCAAGACATCATGAAATCAGCTGATTATCAAGGTGTGATGGAGTGCAATGTTCAACCCAGTGTCCAAAAACTGTCTCTGTCGAAGGTTGTGGGTCTTCCAGCAGGACAACAATCCCAAACACATCAAAAGCACCCTGGAATGGTTCAAGAAGAAACACTGGATAGTTCTGGAGCGGCCAGCGAAGAGTGCAGATCTAAATTACATTCAAAACCTATGGCGAGATCAGAATAATAATAAGAAATAATGCCATTTAGCGGACGCTTTATCCAAAGCGACTTAGTCATGCGTGCATACATTTTACGTATGGGTGGTCCCGGGAATCGAACCCACTACTGTGGCGTTACACGCGCCATGCTCTACCAACTGAGCTACAAAGCACCAAAACTGCAATTAGTGGAGTGTAACCCTCAAACATTGATGAATTAGAGCAGTTTGATGCTGAAAAGTGGGCAACATTCAAGCTCATTGGTGGCTCCAAGAAGCATTTGTTGCCAGTTATCTTGGCCAAAGGGTATGCAACCAAGTACTAGCTCCGGGGTGCCAATACATTTTTGCAATGTTGAAAATCCAATAACAGTATGTTAACCCAACGTTTAAAAATAACAACTTATTTGAGAAGAAATAGGAAATTATTTAAGAAATGTGCAAGGGTGCCAATATTGTATGTTCTCTAGCCATAATGGGAAAGGGTCACACGTGTGTGTGTGTGTGTGTGTGTGTGTGTGTGTGTGTGTGTGTGTGTGTGTGTGTGTGTGTTCGTGCCTCCAGTCACCCAGGCTGGATAATGTTGTGTGTGGTACCGTATAGGGGGAGTGGTTGGCTGGAGGATAGCCAGGGGATAGACAGCTGGACCATCCTCCTACACTGCAACACACACACACACTATAACTCACACACTCATAACCCAGACACCCCTTTTAACAACCTCTCTCCTCTTACAATAACAACATCCATTTAAACTGAAGAGCTGTTTTATTTGTGCAGTTTATCACCTAACCCTCATACAATGACAGAGGGCTGGCTGGCATAGCCTTCTGTCCCTCTGCACACACACACACACACACACACACACACACACACACACACACACACACACACACACACACACACACACACACACACACACACACAATGACAGAGGAGTGGCCGGCTGGCATTACAGCTGCTTGATGTCCCTCCTATCCCACTCATACATTCTCTTAGGACACTGTCACTGTTTGGTTAGAAAGCATTGATTTAGAGGCTAATCTGTGATTTGATGGAATTTCCCCTGACCCCTGTCAATATTATCACTGGAGATATGTTCAGGTTAGGCTGTGCTATGTTGTGTTTGTGGGAGGTCCAACTAGTTACTGTCTACATCCTCCTTTTGTTTTAGTGCAGTTGACAGTGAGAAGTGAAACTGTCTTGGAGAGGAAATTAACTGCCTGGTGGGGAGTCAGTCGCTGAGCAGAGGGGGGTCTGAAACAATCCTTCTTAAACAATCCTGCTCACTCCAGGTGGAGAGGGGGGGGGGGGGGGGGGGGTGGAGAGGGGGGGGGGGGGGGGGGGGGGGTGGAGGTGTGCTGTAGGAAGCGGCGACTGGTCTGGCCTGACGTCCGGCTGATTGTGGCCTGCCATGATTAGAGAAGGTGTTTCCTGTAGTGGAGTTAGCTGGTCCTGCAGGCCTCTTCTGGACCATTGTCTGGAGGGAGGGTGAGGGAGGGGGGTATAATTGGAAACTTGGCTATAATTAGGACCACTCATGTCTGGGGAAGTGTCTGGTTTGGTCTGGGAGAGACTGAGACTGGTGAAAGGGGACGGAAACGGGGTCGATGAGGAGGAGTGGGGTTGGAGGGAGTCGGAGAGGGGGATGAGGGAGGGGTATAGAGAGAGAGGAAGGGGGAGGAGAGGAGGGATATTAAGGGATCTGGGTTAGCTGTTGACACCCTGCTGTCCTGGGCCTCATGCATCTGCTGTCTGTCTGTATGATGATGACATTATTACAGCAGCATCCTGTATAGTGCACTAGCACTCTCAGACAGTATCCTAATGACCCTTCTCTGAGGAGTCAAAAGAGGAATCAGTGGAGCGAGCAGAAAATCATTATACTGTAAAGAAATGACCTCCATTCTCCCTCTAGTGTTGTCTCTAAGGAAATGAAAGTAACAGCCTTCTGAGAGATAAGGAAGTGTAGTCATTGATTTTAATTAAATGCCTCATTATTTAAAGTGTGTTTACACTAATAACATCCTCTCTCTTTCTCTCTCTCTCGCTCTCTCTCTCTCTCATTTTCTCTCTTTCTCTCTCCTCTCTCTCTTTCTCTAGCTGAGAAGGTGTCATCTCTGGGGAAGGACTGGCATAAGTTCTGTCTGAAGTGTGGCCGCTGTAACAAAACCCTGAATGCAGGGGGACATGCTGAGGTGAGTGATAATCAATGATGTCAATATCTATGGGTCTGTAGGCTCACACGCATAGGACCAGTCCTTATAGGTCCACGGGGTATAACCGAATCGGAAAACCCAATGCAGGCCTCAGTTTTATATTGACTAATTAACACACACACTCACGCTCACACACATTACATCCAGATGGATCAGCAGCTCTCAAAACGACACTGAAACATTATCATCACCGTTCTATAGGCCTAGAGCTTAGCCTACAGCTGTACACTGTAGATGTGCTGCCTGTGTCCTTGCTGAAGGTTAGCTGTAACTTTATGATCTAGCCAGCAGCCCATAGAAATACCAGTACAATATATTATAAAACTGTTCTATTTAAGTCAGTGAGTCAGCCATTCTATTTTCTATTTCCACCATGTCTGTGTTTTATAATGAATACAGTATATCCCCTCCAGTCCTCTCTCATATCTCCTCCACACACTCTTACATCAGTATGAATCAGCACTGGTCCCTGTGCCTGGATCAGAACAGGAAGGAAGGAGAGGTGGACATTTTGCAGGCTTTATCATGACCTAGCAGTCAGCCATTCTATTTCCACCTTATCTGTACATGAAGACTGAATATCCTCCCATGTCCTTCCTGATATCGGTTACATCAGTGTGAAACAGCCCTGTCCCTAGATCTGGATCAGAACAAAACAGGAAGGAAAGAAGGATGTGAATTCTGCAGCTTTTTTATGACACAAAAGCTATTTCCCCCCAGACCAGACCCTAGCCAGTCATCAGTAGATACTAGATGCAGTCCTAGCCTGGGTTGTTTAATCTCTCTATTATGATTACATCATATAAATGTTGTTTCTCCATGTCCTCTCCACAATTTCCCTCCAGACCCCAGTAGTAGATAAGCCTGGTCCCAGATCTAGTTGTACTGTATACTGTAAACAGATCTGGGACCAGGCTATAACCAACTCCCAATACAGCACAAACAAATCTGGGACCAGGCTTTAACTAACTCCAATATAGCACAAACAGGTCTGGGGCCAGGCTACTAGTAGATGTTGTCAGTACTGGCCTGGGTTGTTGTTGTCCACCCTCCTCTCCATGGACACACAGCAGATCACACAATTACATGTACGCTAGTCCGTCCTCTCCATTGACAGCACATCCCAAATCCGACCAGCGGCCTTAGGCTAGGCTACATTACCATGGTGAGAGCCTGGCCGTGGTCAGAAAAGTCTGTACCCCATCATCATGGAAACTGAAGGGATGGTTCAGAGAGGGTTAGTAGTGTACTTTAAGACAAGACAAGGAATGTAGTCAGTGTGATATATGCTGTGAGGTGATCCCATGCCCAGTACAGCAGAGGTCAGGGTCTCTATAAGCAGGAGGACAGGGGGGTAGCGAGGGGGGAGATGGCACCTCTGCCCCCTGGGGCTCCATGGATGGCAGATGGCAGAGCCTTAAGGCGTCCGAATACTTCCCATCCGGAACAGTTTGGAACAGTTTGTGCATTCATTATGACGACATTTTGTAACGTTTTGGTTCGTTTTGGTCTTCGGCAAGGTTTTTTCAGCTGTTTATTACATTTACATTTTCGTCATTTAGCAGACGCACTTATCCAGAGCGACTTACAAATTGAACTTTTCTGCTGTAGAGACTGACGTCATGTTTATGGCGACAGCAAGGAGAGTGATCAGGGTCTTGTAGATACAACAGTTCACTGTCCTGTTCTATCCATTCTACCCATTTACTGTCCATAATGTCTATACATCCCATTTTATATATATATATACAGTTGAAGTCGGAAGTTTACATACACTTAGGTTGGAGTCATTAAAACTCATTTTTCAACCACGCCACACATTTCTTGTTTACAAACTATAGTTTTGGCAAGTTGGTTAGGACATCTACTTTGTGCATGACAAGTAATTTTTCCAACAATTGTTTACAGACAGATTATTTCACTGTATCACAATTCCAGTGGGTCAGAAGTTTACGTACACTAAGTTGACTGTGCCTTTAAACAGCTTGGAAAATTAAAGAAAATGATGTCATGGCTTTAGAAGCTTCTGATAGGCTAATTGACATCATTTAGGTCAATTGGAGGTATACCTGTGGATGTATTTCAAGGCCTACCTTCAAACTCAGTGCCTCTTTGCATACAGTTTACATTAGTTATCTTGTTGTGGTTATTAGTCCCATCCTTCAACTCCATTCAACACCTCCCATCTATCTCTTAGCACCATTCATATTGGATTTCTATTTGCCATATATTTTTCAACTGTACTGTGATGTTTTACAAAAGTTCTGAACCCTTCTATTCTCATTGTTTCTACAGATTGTAAATTGAAAATAAACAATTTTGCTAAAAGTATTATATTATTGATCGATTGACTATGACTTTTCAGATCACCCAGTAATGCTATCTGCAGGGTTAGCTCCAGGTAAATATTGCAATCCTTTAGCCATTCCTGGACCTGTGTCCAAAAACAAGCTACAAATGGACAGTACCAAAACAAATGATCTAGTGATTCTGTCTCTTCGCAGCAAAATCTGCAGAGCTGGGAAGATTGTATCCCCCATATAAATAACATATTGGTAGCAAGAATTTTGTATAATAATTTAAATTGAAAAATTCTAAGTTTTGAATCTGCCGTCGTTTTATGTATCAGTTCATAAACACTATGCCATGGGGTCGGTACGTCAAATATCTCTTCCCAACTATTTTGCAATCTATATGGGACGGCTGTCAATCTTTTGGTCCTTAAATGAAACTGGTATACTTTTTTATTTATCACAATTTTCTTTAACCAATTATGTTCTTTAATGCAGAGCCGACAGACAAGTTCCTTACTTTTTCCCCCTTCCACTTTTCATTTTTGCGGTAATGCTGCAATTATTTGGTTGTAATTTTGGGTAGAGCAAACATTTCCATATGTTTTTGTTAGCTGCATGTGCAACATAACTCCACCAGTCCTACCTATGAAATCATTTACGAAGATTATACCTTTTTTAAACATTCTTTCAAAAAAGTATGTTTTTTTATCAATTAGTATATTTGAGTTTAACCACAATATTTGTTGCATTATTTGTTCTGTCGTTTCTGGAGGCTTAAATTGAAATTGAAACCAACTTTCTATGGCTTGTTTTAGAAATAGTGATATTTGGGAGATGATTTCCTTTTCAAATAACTGAAAGTGAGAGGTTGTAATCTGAATAAAGGGAAAAAGGCCATTCTTGAACATTGGGTAAGACAATCTTACTAATTTGCTAGAGAACCAGTTCGGATTTAAGTATAACTTTTGTATGACTAAAGCTTTTAGTGATAGGTCTAATGCTTTAATATTTAATAACTTCTGTCCTCCGAATTCATATTCATTAGACCAAACAACTTAGTTAGATGTAAAATTGTTCGGCTAGCCGCCAGCCAACCAAAGCATGCGGAAGCCTTTAGCAAGCCTCCATAGTACACATTATGCACACAAACACAGGCCAAGCTTTCATCCTGGCTCTATCCAAGGAGGAGGTCATAACTCTGTTACTACACACAAAGAACACTCCAAGATCATGTCTGTACTAATCCCCCTCACCATGGGGCCTGATACAGGTATACAGTTGATAATGGGCCTGCGTCTTACCACGCAAAGGCCAAGGGAGCAGGATGAGCGGTGGTGGTGTGTGTGTGTCTCACGAGCAAGGGGGCTTTATGAGATCGGATTCGGGGGTCGGGGAAAGACTAGGGCTGTGACGGTCATGGATTTTGGATGACGGTAATTGGCCAGCCAAATGATTGCGGTCACCGTAATAACCGCTCCGATAGCCCCCCAAAAAAGAAGCACATTTCCTCCACTCCAGACTGCATGTGCTGCCATAGAAATAGAATGAATAGAACGGGTGTCCCCATTCAAGTCAACGATGGCATAATGGGTGGAGTGGCGGCCATTGTGAGTGTACTAATAGGAGCAAAGCAGGAAGTGTACCCATCAACATGTGCTGTGGTTTGTTCATTCAACTCAACTGACATTACAAAAAATACATTACATTGCATGAGCCACATCAGTTAACAATATCTGAATAAACAATCTACATTACCATGGAAATTATTGCATCAGGCAGCCATTGCAAGTGTACCCATGAGTTTACCAGTCAAATTGCCAAGGTTAGAGGTTCCAAGCCTGTTCTATTCATTATATTTCTATGTGTGCTGCTGCAGGGAGGGGGGTGTTACCTAGGCAACTGAAGACTAATAATAATAATAGATTGAACTTACATGGAATTTATCTATACACCCAAAGCTCTTTACAGTGTAAGGGGAAACTCACCACCCTAACCCCACTTACATACTCTTTATTTGTATTTATTTTATTGGCGCTCTTCGGAGGACAAAAGTAACTTTGTTTTACTTTTTCTACAGATTTTGTTACATGTACATGATTCATACACTTCACATACATGGTACTTTTATACACAGTATTACATGATAGGAATACAGTTTGATATACACATGCAGTGAAAACCGGACAAATATAAGCAACACCCCCCCATGGGATCTTTAGTGACCACAGAGTTGGGACACCCGTGTAAAGTCCCATCTTCTTCACTTTTATTGAGGAACATTCCATTGTTAGTACTTCAACATTATTAAAATGAAATTAATGTTGTAAAAGTGTATTGCAGTGGTCACCAACCCGTCGATTTCCAAGGCATTCCTAGTTGATTACCAAAAAAAAAAAAAAGATAAAGCCTTGCGTTCCTATTTTTATTTATTCAGCAGCCCTAGCACCGACAAGGCAGTGTTCCCATTTTGAACCATTTCATGTGTCTGAAGGCAGAACTCCGCCTGCCCGGCAGGCCCAGAGAGCAAAACAGGTGCACCTATAGGCCTACCGCTGGCCAATCAGATAGCTCAGATCACCGTGTCTGCACAGTTTCCTCACGCCATAGACTGTAAAAAATAAGCCTTGAACGCACAGCAAAGTTGATAATGTGAGATTTCAAAACCATGACTAAAGAGACTCAACGAATTCAGCAAAGAGCTGCTGTTTTTGTGAGCAAGTTCATGTTTAAGTAGTTATTCAGCACTGTCAATACTTTGTTCAACACTTTTATAAGCCATACATTGTGTGTTCTCCCTACTTCCACTCACGCTACAACCACCACTGCAGTTGCAATGAATTAGTATCGTTTTGATAAGTTTGCGCTGTTATTATAAGCGGCTTGTCTTTTTTCATATCAAGGAATATTTCACTTTCTCTGGTCATAGAAGTAACAACATGAATTGGTGCATGAGGCAGAAATGGATGTGGGAAGTAGGAAAACTGGAAATGAGATTGTATCCTCGATTTGTGTCTGGGAAGTGAGTAGGCTAGGCTCTGGGCTCTGGACTGAGATAGTTAATCCATCTTTAGGGTACTCCTGGTCCTACTGCTGTGAAATATAACCACACACACTGGGCTGGGTAATCCATCTTTCAGGTCCTACTGGTCCTGCTGTAGTGAAATACAACCAGAGCTGTGAGGGGACCAGAGCAGTCTAGTGGACACAATGAAGCCCTGTGTGCTGGCCCTTCCCTCCTGACAAACCCATCAGTGCCTAGTAGTCAGAGAGAGCCTAATATTACCAGAACCTTTACTGTATAGGCCCCATAGTACCATAGATGTTACAACCCCTACGGATCTGTCTGTCTGTTTCTTAGCTCCTGTTACAGCGCTACATTTACTTCCTGTCATGGATAATACATTATAAATAGTTGAGAAGAGTTGCTCTGTGGGTTTCTGAGGGGAATAAGATGCCACGTGTGTGTGTGGAGGGATTGTGTGGGTAAAGCAGTTTGTTCCCACAGTCGGCATTGGCACGTGGCCCTGTGCTGTGGCGATGGTACCATGGCCTCCTTCATCCCCCCCTGCCTGTATCTCAATTCATCCTCTCTCCTCCCCACTGTATTGGAGGAGAATGTCCAAGGTCCCTCCCCTTGGACCTTTTTCTCCAATCCATTTTGTCAAGGCGGCAAGGAGAGAAATCGAGGAATGGAGGAAAGATGAATTAGGAAAGAGCTCTGGATTGGATGTCTTCTCTCTGGCCTACATTTACATTTACGTCATTTAGCAGACGCTCTTATCCAGAGCGACTTACAGTTAAGTGAGTTTATACATTTTCATACAGGCCCCCTGTGGGAATCGAACCCACAACCCTGGCGTTGCAAACGCCATGCTCTACCAACTGAGCTACATCCCAGCCGGCCATTCCCTCCCCCCTACCCTGGACGACGCTGGCTAATTGTGCGCCGCCCCATGGGTCTCCCGGTCGCGGCCGGCTACGACAGAGTCTGGATTCGAACCAGGATCTCTAGTGGCACAGCTAGCACTGATGCAGTGCCTTACACCACTGCGCCACTCGCCTAGACCCTGATCCGCCTGGCTGACTTAGGCTACATGACCACTGTTACTATTTTGAAGAAGATTCAACTTACTTGGACGTCTCCTCTTCTCTACGACAGTCTGTTATCTGACCCAGGCCCTGATCCCTCTGCTGCCTGTCTGCCTGTCCATGCTGTTACATGACCACCATCATCCCAGCATGCATTAGGAGGGACATAGGGTCCTGACAGACCCATCTCTAAGCATTAGACTGACCTCGGTCATCCTACAAGGCCCATACACGCTCACAACTCTCCTGAATAGGGTTGCAAAAATCTGGTAGAGATCCGGTTGGATCTCCTGGAATCATGAGGGAATAAACAGGGAATCCGGAATCCTCCAACCAGGATTTCTGGAAAACCTGGGAATTTGGGGAAAGTTACCAGCATTTTGCAACCCTAATACTGGGTCATGTTCAGTAAATTTCGAAATGATTTCCACCTACTGAAAAGGACCCTGATGTGAGGTGTTTGATTAATCAACAGTACTGGTCTCCTGTTTTCAACCACAACTGATACCTGGGCTGGAGCATTGTGACACAACTGACAGGGTCCTATGGAAAATAGAGATCAAGCCAGACTCACTTTATATCTCCCTTTCTCTTTCTCAGGAGGCTGTGGTGTTTTTTTCTCTCTCTCCTACACACACGCGTACACAATCCAATAACCTTTTTTTCCACAAAGATGCATGAGTCTGGCTAGAAGACGGAAATTGCCAAGCTATGGTTGTCAGTCTTGTGAGCTTTGGGCTTATACATGTTATTTACTCAATGTCAGTCATTCTTCTTCTCTTTATTCCCTGTCTACAGCACGATGGGAAGCCCTTCTGCCACAAACCATGCTATGCTGCCCTCTTTGGACCAAAAGGTGAAGTACATCTTACTATTGTCATTAGGCATACATTAGATCATGGGGGCAATTCCATGGTAACAGAATGATGTCTCAGATTTTTCACTTTAAAATGAATGCCAAACAAAAACCAATGATTGCAACGTTAAACAAACCATACAACTCTATGCACAAGGACAACGTTTAACATTTTCCACTGAAAACTTTACAAAAACACATATACTTGAAGAAAAGTGCAGATGCAAAGTTTGGTAACAGAATGACGGCACAAACTTTGCATCTGCACTGTTCTTCAAGGGAATGTGTTTTTGTAAAATTTTCAGTGGAAGTTGTTAAAAGTAGTGAATAGAGTTATGGTTAGGGGTATTGAAATCCTACCCTACAAGGTCCGGAGCCTGCTGGTTTTCTGTTTGTTTATTTATATATAGAGAGAGATATAGAGAACCAGTCAGAAGTTTGGACACACCTACTCATTCAAGGGTTCTCTTTGTTTTTACTATTTTCTACATTGTATAATAATAGTGAAGACATCAAAACTATGAAATAACACATATGGAATCATGTAGTAACCAAAAGTGTTAAACAAATCTAAATATATTTTATATTTGAGATTCTTCAAAGTAACCACCCTTTGCCTTGATGACAGCTTTGCACGTTCTTGGCATTCTCTCAACCAGCTTCATGAGGTAGTCACCTGGAATGCATTTCAATTAACAGGTGTGCCTTCTTAAAAGTTAATTTGTGGAATGTCTTTCCTTTTTAATGCGTTTGAGCCAATCAGTTGTGTTGTGACAAGGTAGGGGGGTATACAGAACATAGCCCTATTTGGTAAAAGACAGCTCAAATTAGCAAAGAGAAACAGTCCATCATTACTTTAAGACATGGTCAGTCTATATGGAACATTTCAAGAACTTTGAAAGTTTCTTCAAGTGCAGTCGCAAAAACCATCAAGGGCTATGATGAAACTGGCTCTCATGAGGACCGCCACAGGAATGGAAGACCCAGAGTTACCTCTGCTGCAGAGGATAAGTTCATTAGTTACCAGCCTCAGAAATTGCAGCCCAAATAAATGCTTCACAGAGTTCAAGTAACAGACACCTAAACATCAACTGTTCAGAGGAGACTTCGTATATCAGGCCTTCATGGTCAAATTGCTGCAAAGAAACCACTACTAAAGGACACCAATAAGAAGAAGAGACTTGCTTGGGCCAAGAAACACGAGCAATGGACATTAGACCGGTGGAAAATTGTCCTTTGGTCTGGAGATTTTTAGTTCCAACCGCTGTGTCTTTGTGAGACGCAGTGTGGGTGAACGAATGATCTCCGCATGTGTAGTTCCCGCCGTAAAGCATGGAGGAGGTATTATGGTGTGGGGGTGCTTTGTGGGTGACACTGATTTATTCAGAATTCAAGGCACACTTAACCAGCATGGCTACCACAGCATTCTGCAGTGATACACCATCCCATCTGGTTTGGGCTTAGTGGGACTATCATTTGTTTTTCAACAGGATAATGACCCAACACACCTCCAGGCTGTGTAAGGGCTATTTTACCAAGGAGGAGAGTGATGGAGTGCTGCATCAGATGACCTGGCCTCCACAATTCCCCGACCTCAACCCAATTGAGATTGTTTGGGATGAGTCGGATGGCAGAGTGAAGGAAAATCAGCCAACAAGTGCTCAGCATATGTGGGAACTCCTTCAAGACTGTTGGAAAAGCATTCCAGGTGAAGCTGGTTGATAGAATGCCAAGAGTGTGCAAAGCTGTCATCAAGGCAAAGGGTGGCTATTTGAAGAATCTCAAATATATTTTGATTTGTTTAACACTTTTGGTTACTATATGATTCCATATGTGTTATTTTATAGTTTGTCTTCTATTATTCTACAATGTAGAAAATAGTCAAAATAAAGAAAAGCCCTTGAATGAGCAGGTGTGTCCAAACGTGACTTGTACTGTATATATAGTTCTGGTCTGAATCTAAACTCTAACCTCTCTCTGCCCTATGTAGGTGTGAACATTGGCGGAGCAGGGTCCTATGTGTACGAAGCCCCCGTCAGCAATAACCTAGCCCCTACTGACGTGAACGCCCCCCCTAAGCCTGCTGAGGAGAAGAAAGTGTTTGCTCCCAGGGCACCTGTCAAAGGTACATGCTATTGTGTGTGCACGGTCTTTCGCGCATGCATGTGTACATGTTGAATGTGTCCACATATATTACGTGATGACATGGGAAAAGTTGTGAAATAGTGAACGTAGCTGCCAAAGGATCTGAGTTTGATAGAAAGGAGTAGCAGACCCACATGGTCTTCCTGCTGACTCAGTGATAAGAGACCTACTGTTACGAACCCCGTGGCGTTTGAAAGTCTAGGGTCGATGGTAAAGAGACCCGTAACATAAATCATGCGAATTAGAATAGTGGAAAGGAACAGTGAGAACAAAATACACAGACAAACGTTGTGTTTGACAGTAGGATTGGTTATTTTAAACTCACGGTAAACGGTTTGGGGAAAGGGTCTGAGCTGGATCCAAGGAATGAAATACATTCAAAAAACCCTAAACTGATCCTGCCTGCCTCAAGAACCACTTAGCTTACTACTAACTATACAAAAATACAGTGGGTGGTCCGCTCAGGTCTAACTAGTGTTTTTAGAGAACGTTTTCCTACAGGTAGTGTATGCCCAAGGGCGACTTCCTAAAAATCCCCTTTTCCTAGGCACAAACATAGGTAAAATAGGGACTAAACAGCAAACAAGACACCCCAGTAATACATACTCACATGGAACAGGACAAAGTGAGATGTATGGGCTATGACTATGTGGTGTATGAAGGAACAAAGGTAGTCTGTCTATCAAAAAGGTCTGTGACAAGAAGTTTGTGTAGCCTAATGTGTAAGAAAGCAAAAAAAACAGTCTCCAATGAGAAACACAACTGACTGGGTTTTTAAACCAGGGGATGTGTGATGTGATTGGGTAATGAAAACCCTGATTGGCCACTGATTGGTCCACCTCAGCAATCAGCAGATGAACTGATGACTGACAGGTGGGACACACCAACGACCTCCAAATCAGGAACACAAGGGACACCTGTGATTAGGGCAGAAGGAGAGGAAAAACACATACAGGATGCCTGTATCCGTAACGCTTCCACCCTTAAAAGAGCAAACATACAATGGTTTGCGATTCAAGTACTATAAAGAATACAAAACAAAGTCAAAGAGCAATGGCATCCTCACGGGATAGAAAATTAATCATACGTCTCTAAACACGAGACAAAGCATCTGCCATCACATTAGCCAAACCCTTTGTGGCGGATCTCCAAATTTAAATTTTGCACAATAAGTGCCCAATGCATAAGTCGTTGGTTCTGGTTGTACATACGGTGGAGAAAAACTAAAGGGTTATGGTCAGTATACACTATCACTGGTAGTGCACTGGAACCAACAGACTTCCCACGGGGGGCCAGTATGAACAATTTATGCACTCACTAATTGTAAGTCGCTCTGGATAAGAGCGTCTGCTGAATGACTAAAATAAAAAAATGTTGAAGTACTGCAGAGTTAACAACAAAGCTAGAGCTTCTTGTTCAATGGTTGAATAGTTAGTATGGATCACGTAATCAGTTTCACTTCGTTTCTTTTCGATTACATAAGGACCAGAGAAACATGCCGACAGTGACGCTCCTGGTACAGGCAACAATACAAGAAATTGGTCACCCGGCTGCAGCGAACAAAAAACAGCCGCTTTGTCATAGTGCCGTTTCATACGTCTCTGTGAGGAAGACAGCGCTTCCTTTGCCAGAGCACAGGCACAATGTAGGCGCTCACGAAAGCGACTAACGTAGTCCAACACATGGTCTTTCGCACACAACTCTTGCGATAAAAACTGACCCTTAAGGACTTTAAGTCCTCTCACCAGTTCAGCTGGGCTGAACCCTAGGGATTCCTGTACCGTCTCACTGACAGCAAACAAAACTAGAGGAACTCCCTCATCCCAATCATGCGCAGATTCCAAACAATATTTACGAAGCTTAGACTTCAGTGTCTGATGCCAACGTTCAAGCGCACCCTGAGTCGCTGGGTGATATGCGCTTGACACACGGTGCGTAATTGACAAGGATTTTAACACCTGTTTGAAAAGCTTAGAAAGGAAATTCGTACCGTGATCAGTTTGTACCACCTTAGGTAACCCAAAAGTTAAGAATTTAATCAAGGCTTTACTCACCACCGGAGCAGTAATCCTACGCAGAGGAATGGCCTCTGGGTATCTGGTGGCCATACACATAACCGTCAACAGAAACTGGTTACCAGATTCTGTCTTCGGTAATGGTCCAACACAATTAACCATCACATGTTGGAATGGTTCACCTATGACAGGTATGGGACAAAGAGGAGTGGGAGGAATAACCTGGTTCGGTTTCCCAGTTACTTGACAGGTGTGGCATGTCCGACAGAACTGAGACACATCTTGTTTTAAACCGGGCCAAAAGAAATGGCGCAGAACCCGATCATAAGTCTTGGTGACTCCCAGATGTCCGGACCACTGGTGATAATGAGCGAGGGATAACACATTTTGTCAAAAGGCTGTAGGAATCACTATTTGGTAAACAGCATTCCAATCTCCGTAAGATACAACATGGGATGTCCATTTACACGTAAGGAGATTACCATCAATGAAGTACGCCATGTTTTTCTTCTTTAGCGCCTCTACTGAGACAACACTAGAGAAACATTTAGTCAGGCTAATGTCAACCTTTTGGTTATCAATCAGCTGCTCACGAGTGACTGGTAACTGTATTGCGTCAGCAACAAGTTCCACATACTTCTTCCCTTCCCTGGGCTGTTGGTCAGACCGCACCAGCTTACCAGATGTAGCACACAAGCTATCCGCTGGGTCACACGCTGAACAGAATAGTGTTCGACAAATAGATCACGTCACCCATTTGTCGTGCTTGAGCACATGTGACAGCACAAGCGGGGAACACGTGGATAACTCTGTGCCAGCTCCTCGGAGAGAGACTGGTCACATTTATCCAATACCTCCAATACGGGCATCACCTTTCCTCCGGCAATACCGTTGCCCATTATAAATGTCACACCTTTTACTGGCAACATAGGACGTACGCCAACTCTGAACACTCCACTGACTAACTCAGAGTGTACGTTCACAAAGTGCAATGGCACGAATCCCATTTCAATTCCCTGGACTAACACACCGGAATCACATTATGTATTAATCGGACAAGGGCAACGCATCAGATAGTATGAACGACTGCGCCGCACCAGTATCTAAGGATTCTAACCGGACGACCAATCCTACCGTCAAACACAAAATGTTTATTTTAAACTCACGGTAAACGGAAAGGAGCTGGACCCAAGGACTACTACGGAACAAAGGTAGTCTGTCTATCAAAACGGTTTCAGTCTGTGTAGCCTAATGTGTAAGCAAGCACACAACAACAACAAAAAACCTGTCTAACTGGGTTTTTAAAACAGGGGAGGTGTGCTGTGATTGGCTAATGAAAAGCACAAACAGGTGGTGTAATCAGGAGGAGTGTCCACTGATTGGTCCACCTCAGCAATCAACAGATTAACTGATGACTGACAGGTGGGACACACCAACGACCTCCAATCAGGAACACAAGGGACACCTGTGATTAGGGCAGAAGGAGAGGAAAAACACAAATACACACACAGGATACCTGTATCCGTAACACCTACTATACAAGCCAGGCTCACACCAGGGATGGTCACAGGGGACTTTCTCAAGCTGTTCACACTGCGTTCTCCCACAGTTGCAGGCCAGAGGCCATACTACTGTGTGTGTGTGTGTGTGTGTGTGTGTGTGTGTGTGTGTGTGTGTGTGTGTGTGTGTGTGTGTGTGTGTGTGTGTGTGTGTGTGTGATCTGCTGGTGAACTCTCTTTCTGACTCTTCTGTTTCTTTACAGCTTCCAGCATCACCACCTTCTCTGGTGAGGCCAACCTGTGTCCCAGGTGCAACAAGAAGGTCTACTTTGGTAAGTAGCCATCGCACACTACCAGGCTCAGAATTAACTTTGAAGTTAGGTGTTAGATTAGAACCTGACCTGTCGTGCAGTTGCCATGGTGATGTGTGCTCCATTTTAACATTTCCGAGGCACCTGCTGCTGAGGTCATTCATTTATAATTTACTCTACTGTGTGTGACAGCTGAGAAGGTGACGTCCCTGGGGAAGGACTGGCATCGGCCCTGTCTCCGCTGTGAGAGGTGCAGCAAGACCCTGGCCGCCGGCAGCCACGCAGAGGTAGGAGAGATGAGGGGAGGGAGAAAGAAGGGATGAGGAGTGGAGGGGAAAGAGGCAGGACATTTAAACAGGAAGAGTCCAGCTGCAAAAACACAATCAATGTTCAAGGGAATCCGTCTGAGCAAGGCACAACACAGAATCACTGATCTACAAATCATCTTGCATCCTAAATAACTACTCATTATGTTATCAAGATTAGGGAATCTACACAGCACCTTGCTCAAGCCGGTCTTCTTGAATGCACCTGAATGGCATAAATGCATCATAATTAGGATGTTCTCAATGAATACATGGTATGGTTACACATTTTCATACAGTGTCTTTTGTGTTATAACAGCATAATGGCCAGCCATACTGCCACAAGCCATGCTATGCTTGTCTCTTTGGACCCAAAGGTAGGTGCTTGGTGCTTGACTTCTTTACTCAACCACTAGGTGGTGCTGTTGCCCAACATAGGTATTAGCTATACCTTAACAATAGCCTGTGCTGTGAGTTATAGCTGTTAAAAGAAACTACTCATATTGCTCTTCCTACATAAAAGTGATGCAAAACCACCAACAGAAAATAAGTCATTAGTTCTACTGTAACACATTTTCAGCATTTGATACTGACTTAGATGTCTGTTTGTCTGTGGTGTTCTTGTGTCTCCAGGAGTGAACACTGGTGGTGTGGGCAGCTACATCTATGAGAAGGAGGTCAGCACAGAGGCCCAGCCCTGAGCTACTGCGGTCTGTCCCGTCCCCAGCCTCAACCTGAGCTCTCCAACACTACTACCACAATTCAATACAGTATTATTATCACTAGGCTTTAGCCCCTATAGCTCCTTCTATAAGCAGCCCTGAGAGACCCAAGGCCTCTCTTCCAGCCCCTATAGCTCCTCCCATTTAACCCCTGACCCCAAATATTGCACCACCTGGCCACGCCCACCTCAGCCTCCTAGCACTGCAGCCCTCTAATATACACTACAAGACCAAAAGTATGTGGACACCTGCTCGTCGAACATCTCATTCCAAAATCATAGGCATTCATATGGAGTTGGTCCCCCTTTGCTGCTATAACAGCCTCCACTCTTCTGGGAAGGCTTTCCACTAGATGTTGGAACATTGCTGCAGGGACTTGCTTCCATTCAGCCACAAGAGCGTTAGTGAGGTTGGGCACTGATTTTGGGCGATTGCGCCTGGCTCGCAGTCAGCGTTCCAATTCATCCCAAAGGTGTTAGATGGGGTTGAGGTCAGGGCTCTGTGCAGGCCAGTCAAGTTCTTCTACACCGATCTCGACAAACCATTTCTGAATGGACCTCGCTAGACGTTATCATTGTCATGCTGAAACAGGAAAGAGCCTTCCCCAAACTGTTGCCACAGATTTAGAAGCACAGAATTGTCCAGAGTGTCATTGTATGCTGTAGCGTTAAGATTTCCCTTCACTGGAACTAAGGGGCCTAGCCCGAACCATGAAAAACAGCCCTAGACCATTATTCCTCTTCCACCAAACTTTACAGTTGGCACTATGCATTGGGACAGGTAGCGTTCTCCTGGCATCCGCCAAACCCTGATTCGTCCGTCGGACTGCAAGATGGTGAAGCGTGATTAATCACTCCAGAAAACGCATTTCCACTGCTCCAGAGTCCAATGGCGGCGAGCTTTACACCACTCCAGCCGACGCTTGGCATTGCACATGGTGATATTAAGCTTATGTGCAGCTGCTCGGCGATGGAATCCATTTCATGAAGCTCCCGACGAACAGTTCTTGTGCTGACTTTGCTTCCAGAGGCAGTTTGGAACTCGTAGTGAGTATTGCCAGTGAGGACAGATGACTTTTACGCGCTTCAGCTTTCAGCGGTCCCGTTCTGTGAGCTTGTGTGGCCTACTGCTTCGCAGCTGAACTGTTGTTGCTCCTAGACGTTATCACTCCACAATACCAGCACTTACAGTTGACCTGGGCAGCTCTAGCAGGGCAGAAATTTGACGATTTGACTTTTTGGAAAGGTGGCATCCTATGACAGTTTCACGATGAAAGTCACTGAGGTCTTCAGTAAGGTCATTCTACTGCCAATATTTGTCTATTGAGATTGCATGGCTGTGTGCTCTATTTTATACACCTGTCAGCAACGGTTGTGGCTAAAATAGCCAAATGCACTAATTTGAAGGGGTGTCCACATACTTTTGTATATATAGTGTAGATGACACCAGGATAAGATTGACGCTTCACAAACACTTATTATATTTTATTTACGCTTCAACGTTTTTATGTTATTTATGGAACACAATTTAACCCTGAGTGGGTCCTTAGTAAAAAAGCACCACATTGCTGTATGTGGCTACCATTCTCTCTCTCCCCACGAAAACACAAGGGCCAGGAGGCCAATTCTTCACCTTTTATGAGTTCATGATTAGTTTATGTCATGTTTATGTATATTTACAAGCGTGGATATAATATAAGCACATTATAACCCCATATAAAATGTTACTTTAAGTACTGCAATAAAAATATTTTATTTCCCTATTTAATTTTATTACCCCTATTTTATTTTATTAACGCGACAGTTCAGAAAATATCCTTCGAGGGGTTGTTTAGAGACGAGACCAGGTGAAAAAGGTAAAATAATCCCTGTCTGTAACATAACAAATCTATTTCCTCAGAGTAGTGATACATGGTGTTTAAAGGAAGGTGCTGTGTTGTCATGGTAACATGCTGATAGGCATGCAGGGGTACCTGGGAGAGATGGAGTAGTCTGGCTGCAGGTGTATGGGTAAAGAACCAGATTTATACAGTTTTGGCCGCCCGACTACATTCCTGATCAAATGGATGAAAAAGTCTCTGGGGTTTAAGTTCCAGAAAGAGTCTGGATCATTTTAAAAGATGGTATTTTAGGGTTGAGGGTCTTTGAGGGTAGCCAGGTTCACAATCTGTTTGTACTGTTTTTCCTATGGTCATTGCACGACAGTGGATACCATAGTATCCACATAGCACATACACATCTGGAACCAGGCTATTTTGAGGGTCCTGTTACTGGGTTGGCATGGGAAAGTAGATTGTTTATGTACAGTACTGTATGGGGTTCTGGACATGGAAATCATTTTAAATTGGTTTTGAAATAAACAGGATGTGTTTATTGATTTGTTAAGAATAAGAAGACTATACCAGTAAAATTGCATTGTACTACGGCTATGGGACAAATGAATGAAGGAAGGAAAAGAAGACGGGGCAACATACAGTTGAAGTCGGAAGTTTACATACACTTAGGTTGGAGTCATTCAAACTCGTTTTTCAACCACTCCACAAATATCTTGTTAACAAACTATAGTTTTGGCAAGTTGGTTAGGACATCTGCTTTGTGCATGTGTAACCGGTGTGAAATGGCTAGCTAGTTAGCGGTGTGTGCTAGTGGCATTTCAAACGGTGACGTCACTCGCTCTGAGACCTTGAAGTAGTTGTTTCCCTTGCTCTGCAAGGGCAGCGGCTTTTGTGGAGCGACGGGTAACGGTGCTTCGAGGGTGACTGTTGTCGATGTGTGCAGAGGGTCCCTGGTTCAAGCCCAGGTAGGGGCGAGGAGAGGGACGGAAGCAACACTGTTACACATGACACAAGTAATTTTTCCAACAATTGTTTACAGACAGATTATTTCACTTATAATTTACTGTATCACAATTCCAGTGGGTCAGAAGTTTACATACACTAAGTTGACTGTGCCTTTAGCTTGGAAAATTCCAGAAAATTATGTCATGGCTTTAGAAGCTTCTGATAGGCTAATTGACATAATTTGAGTCAATTGGAGGTGTACCTGTGGATGTATTTCAAGGCCTACCTTCAAACTCAGTGCCTATTTGCTTGACATCATGGGAAAATCAAAAGAAATCAGCCAAGACGAAAAATGGTAGACCTCCACAAGTCTGGTTCATCCTTGGGAGCAATTTCCAAACGCCTGAAGGTACCATGTTCATCTGTACAAACAATAGTACGCAAGTATAAACACCATGGGACCACGCAGCCATCATACCGCTCAGGAAGGAGACGCGTTCTGTCTCCTAGAGATGAACGTGTTGGTGCGAAAAGTGCAAATCAATCCCAGAACAGCAGCAAAGGACCTTGTGAAGATGCTGGAGGAAACAGGTACAAAAGTATCTATATCCACAGTAAAACGAGTCCTATATCGACATAACCTGAAAGGCCGCTCAGCAAGGAAGAAGCCACTGCTCCAAAACCGCCATAAAAAAGCCAGCCTATGGTTTGCAACTGCACATGGGGACAAAGATTGGACTTTTTGGAGAAATGTCCTCTGGTCTGACGAAAACAAAAATATAACTGTTTGGCCATAATGACCATCGTTATGTTTGGAGGAAAAAGGGGGGGCTTGCAAGCCAAAGAACACCATCCCAACCGTGAAGCACGAGGGTGGCAGCATCATGCTGTGGGGGTGCTTTGCTGCAGGAGGGACTGGTGCACTTCACAAAATAGATGGCATCATGAGTAAGGAAAATTATGTGGATATATTGAAGCAACATCTCAAGACATCAGTCAGGAAGTTAAAGCTTGGTCGCAAATGGGTCTTCCAAATGGACAATGACCCCAAGTATACTTCCAAAGTTGTGTCAAAATGCTTAAGGAAAACAAAGTCAAGGTATTGGAGTGGCCATCACAAAGCCCTGACCTCAATCAAGGAGGCCTACAAACCTGATTCAGTTACACCAGCTCTGTCAGGAGGAATGGGCCAAAATTCACCTAACTTATTGTGGGAACCTTGTGGAAGGCTACCCGAAACGTTTGACCCAAGTTAAACAATTTAAAGGCAATGCTACCAAATACTAATTGAGTGTATGTAAACTTCTGACCCACTGGGAATGTGATGAAAGAAATAAAAGCTGAAATAAATCATTCTCTCTACTATTATTCTGACATTTCACATTCTTAAAATAAAGTGGTGATTCTAACTGACCTAAGACAAGGAATTTTCACTACGATTAAATGTCAGGAATTGTGAAAAACTGAGTTTAAATGTATTTGGCTAAGGTGTATGTAAACTTCCGACTTCAACTGTAAGTGATGACAAAAGTGAGGCTAAACTTATAGGATATAGAGTGACCATCCGTAAACTGTACAATTCAATATGGTCAGAATGTTACTGTAGTTGAAAACCCTGAGATTACTATGAGCTAACTGAAGTATTATACCTTAGTAGGAGGTAGCCTATAGAAATGCAGGTGCATCTGAAATGGCACCCTGTTCCCTGTATAGTGCCCTACTTTTGAACAGGGCTCAGGTGAAAAGTAGTGCACTATATAGGGAATAGGATGCCATTTCAGATGCACACAGAGTAACTGAAACACTGCAGACAAAGAATTCTGTTAGAATGTGCTTTAGTATTATATATATAATATAACTGTTATTGTGATGATTTGATTATAATCTGTTATGAACTGTTATGAACTGTTTTGTTTAGTAGGGCTTTAAAACACTTCAGGAGTCACTGTTTGTAGATAAATAAAATTGCTGCACTTCAGTCCTGCTGCTTCCGTCTTTTTAATCTGATCTCCTGTGGTTTGTGTGTGTGTGTGTGGTTTATCCCAGAGCATATAAATGTACTGTACATCTTTACATTTACAGTGCCTTCAGAATGTATTCATACCCATTGATTTATGCCACATTTTGTTGTTACAGCCTCAATTCAAAATGAATTAAATATGTATTTTTTTCACCCATCTACACACAATACCTCATAATGACAAAGTGAAAACAGGTTTTTAGAAATGTTTTGAAAATGAAATTCACAAATAGGTCATTTACGTAAGTATTCACACTGCTGAGTCAATACTTTGTAAAGGCCACTCAAGGAATTTCACATTCTTGTTCTGTAGCAATTCCAGCATTGTTTTGGCTGTATGATTGGGGTCATTGTCCTGTTGAAATGTACATTTTCACCCCAGTCTAAGGTTGTTTGCGCTCTGAAGCAGGTTCTCTTCAGGAATTTGCATGTATTTGGCTCCATTCATTGCTCCCTCTATCCTTACCAGTCTCCCAGTCCCTGCCGGTAAAAAGCATCCCCATAGCATGATGCTGCCACCACCATGCTTCACAGTAGGGATGGTGTTAGATGGGTTATGAGCTGTGCCTGGTTTTCTCCAGACATTCAGGCCAAAGAGTTCAATTTTTGTATCGTCAGACCACAATCTTTCACGTGCCTTTTTGCAAACTGCAGGCGTTATGTCTTCATATATTACCAAGGTGGTCTCTCTTTACAATAAACAAATGCTACGGCGGTTTGCTACGCTGTGTCATGACATCATCTGTCATTCGTTTTAAAGTAAACTACTACATGCTGGGCTGGGCAGAGTCAAATACTTAAAGGAACACACAATCAGAGACATGCGTGCGTGTGCACACCTTCACACATAAACACACAACTGGGTATGAATGGAAACAACCAGGGATTAGTATGATTACTTATTAATAGTAGCTTATGCCCTGCCCACACTGTGTATGGAGACAAGGTACACACACACACACACAATCAAAACAACAGAACAAACCATGTAGCTTATGATAACCTTCGCCCAACCCCACCCTGTAGTCTGTGCTGAGATCAAACCTTCATGTGCAAAGCTGTCATTAAGGCAAAGGGTGGCTATTTGAAGAATCTCAAATATAAAATATATTTTGATTTGTTTAACACTTTTTTGTTTTTTTGTTTTGGTTTCATGATTCCATATGTGTTATTTCATAGTTTTGATGTCTTCACTATTATTCTACAATGTAAAAAATAGTAAAAATAAAGAAAAACCCTTCAATGAGTAGGTGTGTCCAAACTTTTGACTGGTACTGTATTTGATACCATTCCAGTGCTTCCGCTCCAGCCCTTACCACAAGCCCGTCCTCCTCAACTAAGGTGCCACCAACCTCCTGTGTAATGGTGTGTATAATTATTCTGTTTGCTGTGTGTGGCCTACTATTGTGTGTAAGGTTTACTGACTTCTTTAGTATGTGTGGGCTGGTTCTGATGATTTACAGTCATAATGGCTTTTATTTAAACACACACACAGTACCTCAGCTACCAGTCCCTCAAGATGTTCCCAGGCCCGGACCTAGCTCCTTGTGTGAGGGCAGGGCACTCCCCCCAGCTCCCCTCAGGGCAGGGGAGGTCCAGGTGTCTGTTCATATGCACTAAGCTGTACAGTATGTGAGGTTTGGGCATCTGGTTCAGAACAAGTAGTTACATTCCTACTTTACAGCATAATGCCATTCATTACACAGTAGAGACGGATGTGAATGTGTTTAAATATTATGATGTTAATTTGCTA
The DNA here is from genome assembly GCF_964263955.1 of Coregonus lavaretus. Taxonomy (NCBI): domain Eukaryota; kingdom Metazoa; phylum Chordata; class Actinopteri; order Salmoniformes; family Salmonidae; genus Coregonus; species Coregonus lavaretus. Next base: position 39,126,460 of record NC_140005.1, on the reverse strand, counting down.
GTCCAGGGTTTAATTGCTCACTAATACGGTGGTCCTCATTAAAACCCACAGGAGCCTGACTGGAGGATAGGAACAAGAATGTAGCAGGCCTGGGTTCAAATGGTATTTGTTCTCTTTCAAATACTTTGAGTGTTTGATTGAGCCTGCCTGAGTGGTAAATGGACAGGGGTTGCACCTTGGGATTCATCTGTTGGATCTCTTGTGTCAGGCAAAATCTAAATCAACTGCAGCTAAAGCATTCGAAAGAAAGCAATCCTATTTGACCCCAGGTCTGGAGTGTAGCTTGTATAGCCAGGCTTTAGTCTGGTGAGGACAGGAAGTCTTACAGCCAAACAGGCTCATCATCATACTGCTGCATGCTGGGGCCAGAGCCTTCCTCCTTGGACCATCTGATGAATCCCTCAGTGTGGAGAAGTTAAGGGGTGCTGCTGGCTGCCTGACAGAGTGCTTATGGCAGCTGAGACCTCCCCTTTATACTTCATCCTTATGAGCAATTGCAACAGGCCCTATTTATACACATCTGCTGAAGTGTGTTGTACTCCTTCCAGATGCATCCAACAGACCCCAGGCCTGTCACTGGAGGGAGGGATAGGAAGGAAGCAAGAGAGGGAAGGGAGGAAGGCAGGAAAGGAGGGATGAGAGGGGTGGAAATATCTGAAACTGCCATGCATATTCAATTACGGAAACCAGGTCCAGATTTGACTGTAACCGTCGTTGCTCTCATCCATCCCTGCAATGCTAGCCTGGAGCATACACACACACACACACACACACACACACACACACACACACACACACACACACACTCATCCATCCAACCCGGGCCTGGAGAATCCACAGTGAATTATTATGGATATCCGTTGAAGACAGTCAGCCTCTAGACACAATTGATACATTAAAGAGGGGACTGGTTCATGCTTCATGGTTTTTTAAGAAACACTCCCTGAGTTGCCATTCCTTAAGACAAGTGTCCATATTTGGCACGTTCTGGAATTTCACACTCAATTCTTTATTGTGTAACATGTGCTTCGAACGGGTTGTGGAGGTGGTGTAGTCAGTGTTCTGTTCTTCAGTGAGAAACATGGGATTTAACACTCTCACGCAAGAGCATACACAAAGTTTAGTCCAGATGGAGAGAGAATTACTATTCCTCCTACAGTAGAGTTTTAGAAATGGACCATTATTGCAATTTTAAGTCGAATGTCCAAGTGACATGGTGGCTGCTAGCACCTGGTATTGCAGTCATTCAATGCATCTGTTCCATAAGCTGTCACTGCAATTTCATACTGTACATAGGGAAAATGATCATACAGTATATATTTCTGTTCTCCCAGCAAATCCTTGCACAACGGACAAAATTATATATAATGACTCAATTATGGTACCCAAAGCGCAAATATATCTGTCTGTGAAGTGGAAAAAGTCAGTACTGTAATGAGTCTTTATTTCTCTACTTCGGGAGTTGGCTTAAGAAAGTGAAAAGCGTATGGTTGCTTTGTATCTACTTCATACCGTGAAATCACAGTAGCACTTCAGTTACCAGATGCCTGGAAACTCTGAGCAACATATGAACCACATTAACAACTCAAATAAAAATTTTAAGGGGTACTTTTAAATAAAAAATCTTATAGAGAGACGCTTACAAACCGATGTTGAGTTGAAACGTGCTGGTAAAGGTGTGTTTGTGCGTGTGTACGTGCGTCAGGTGTGCATGCATGTGTGTGTTACAGAGCTTTTAGAATTGGCTGGGTCCACTTCCTTTATATGAATTCCATGACTCAGTGACTCTGAGTGCGTCTGATACCGTCTTAATTCTGTGTGACACTGGAGGAAAGGAAATAAATGTCCTTTCTCTCCAATAGTATTGTGTTTTACTGAGGGGAACTTGAGAAATATCCTGCCATAAAACAGTAAAGTTGAAGCCTCTGAGCCTCAGTCTGCCTGCTGTTGTAATCTTGCTGAGTTGTGGAGTTGAGGGGCCTCAAGCTCTTTCTTATTCAACAGTTCTGGGCCTGATGCCCTCTCACTAGTACAATGCCATAGCATGAGAGTCCTAAAGCAGTAGGCTTCTTATCAAGTGACCCAAACAGATATATGTTGTCCCATACCTCATTCTACAGACAATAGAAACGCCTCATATGAGATCTCCACTCTGCACTATGCATTTCTTCATATTATCCAGTATAAGTGCTACAGCACTCAAATTCAAATCTGGATCACGAAGCTAGTTCACTGATTTTTCCATTCTTCCCCTCTAATTAGGGACTGATTTAGACCTGGGACACCAGGTGGGTACAATTAATTATCAGGTAGAACAGAAAACCATCAGTAGTCCGGACCTCTTGTGTAAGATTTGAATGTGAGTAGGGTAAGTGTCAAGACACCACATCATTGTCTTTCCCCATTAAAGGTTTTATTACTTTCTTTCCATCATGTATCACACCTTTGCTATTAGACAACTACTGATTCATGCTGAGACAGCAGTTTCTCGTTGGGTTATTACTCTGACTTGCCTCCTGAGTTGTTGTGCACAGGCCAGACTTATCACATGATCTAATCTCCAGACTACAAAAACTAAATGGCACCCTATTTTTCTGACCTGGGCCCATAAGGCTCTCGTCAAAAGTAGTGCCCAAAAGTACTCCTGAGTGGCGCAGTGGTCTAAGGCACTGCATCGCAGTGCTAACTGTGCCACTAGAGATCCTGGTTCGAATCCAGGCTCTGTCACAGCCGGCCGTGACTGGGAGACTCATGGGCGGCGCACAATTGGCCCAGGGTAGGGGAGGGAATGGCCGGCAGGGATGTAGCTCAGTTGATAGAGCATGGCGTTTGCAACGCCAAGGTTGTGGGTTCGATTCCCACGGGGGGCCAGTATAAAAAAATATGTATTCACTAACTGTAAGTCGCTCTGGATGAGAGTGTCTGCTAAATGACTAAAATGTAAGTAGGGTATAGGGTGCCATTTGAGACACAGTCTCTGACTTTAGACTACAAGCACACTACAGGTTTCGCTTCCAAAGTATAAAAAATGAGAAGTGTCCCCATGACTACCATGGTGGCAGTTAGAGTCTGTCCTTCCTGCATTAAAATCTTATTGAGAGAGACAGAGAGAGAACACAAACTTCTGCTTTGAAATGTACAGACCCTGTAAAAAAACAAACAGCATACTGACCCGCATTCCCGTTTATTTTTTATGTTTATATATTTCCAGCCCCCTCACAGACAGATGTTCTCCCCATCCTTCCAAAAGTATTTTGTCATTCTGTGGAACTTTACGAGTTGTTTTGACGTGGCTGGCACTAAGAGAAGTGTGTTAGAAATATTCCAACCACAACTGAAGTAAATTTGTTTATTTTATCTGAGTGTGCGTGTGCATGGAATTTGTATATTCTGCTTCTCTTTGCATTGTGGTTGCCAGTTAGGGGAAGATTAGGGATAAGAGAAGGGCTGGGAGAGAAATGCACCATTTCACAGATGTTGTTACTGATCACCCCTCCTTCTCCCTCCTCCCCCCTCCTTCCCCCCTCCTCTCTGTGACCAGTTGGGCATGCCTAGCTGTCTGTGGTATGGCTTAGTGGAGGTCTGTGTGACAATGAAGGTCTTTGTTCAAAGAGGAGAGGGTGAGAGCTAGGGAGAGAGGGAGAGAGAGAGGAGCGAGAGAGAGAGAGAGAGAGAGAGAGAGAGAGAGAGAGAGAGAGAGAGAGAGAGAGAGAGAGAGAGAGAGAGAGAGAGAGAGAGAGAGAGTTCAGTGCCGGCCGGTTGTCTGTTGGGTCTTGTTTGTGTCTGTTACTGTGGTAACAGCAGTGGGTCAGTCGGTCCACAGCGGAGGGGAGGGAGGGAGGTTAGTGAGGTGGCACCCGGCCAGTTGGGTGATGGAGGGCGGACGGGCGGCTGGCAGTAACTGTGGAGATGAGGGCGTGCCCTCGGAACAGGGTGTGGCAGCGGAAGCCACAAAGGCCACGAGAAAGGATCTGGCCTTCCCTTCTGGCCATGGGATAGATTGGGATAAATCCCAGACCCACCCTTCCCCTCCCTTTAGGACTCTGGTCCAGCCAGGCCTCTCTTTCTCCCTCTCTCCCTCCCTCTCTCTCTCTCCCCTATCCTCCCTCCCTTCAGGACTTTGGTCCAGCTGTTTAGTGGACAGGGTTGGTGTGAGAAGGAGCAGAGGGCTGTGTCCCATGAATCATGTCTCTATGAGTGGATGGGCCTGGCCAATGGAAGTGGATAGGGACTTATTCAGAAGGATAATGTCATATTGTTTGTATCATGGAAGTGATAGGGACTTATTCAGAAGGATAATGTCATATTGTTTGTGTCATGGGAGTGGATAGGGACTTATTCAGAAGGACGATGTCATAATGTTTGTATCACGGAAGTGGATAGGGGTGTTCTTAATCACGGTTAACGATAATTGCCTGTACATAGATAAGGACTTTTATCTATTTGTAACACAATGTCATAAACAAATCATGTTTATCTCTTTTACTGTCATTAGCAAAATGTTAAGGATAGTTTATGTGTGAGGAGGCGAAGCCACGGCCGACTACAGAGAGGATGGCAGTTTCAAGATTCCATCCTGACCATAAGGGTGTGAATCAAAGTAGATTGCCCATATATTTACTGCAATGTTAAAAGCTTTCTATTCCTGCTCTCATCCATAATCCTGTGTCCAGATCCTAATCCAATTTGATTACTGATTGAGTTAGTGATAGTGCCAACTGCCAAGGCATGTGGACACTAACAATATAATGGAGTATTATCTACAGTTGGCCTGATGCCGATGTGATGTGTTCTTTTTTCTTGGCTTGTAGCAAGTAGTTACAGAAACATTCTTATTGCTCTGTATGTAACTATCAAGTGTAATAATGTGGAAACGCCTAAATGAGACTGGAGAAATGTTATATACTAAAGTACACTGAAACCCTGGGCGTGTTCCTCTGCCCAGGTGTTGCTGACGCCTGCCAAATTATACAACGCCTTTATAGGTATTTTACGTATCAGCTAACCACATCATATGTTATAGCGATCTGTCAGTCGATGACACAGTCTATGACGTGGCACACAACCATTGGTTGATGCATGCAACGTCGGAGCAGGGGAACGCAACCCTTGTAAAGTACAAGGCCATGAGGAATGAATGAATAGGAGAGTAATACATTTTGAAAAAGAGTGTTTAATCAGAATGTTAAAACAAGTAAAGGAGCAGAGAGGTTATTATATACCCCTCTGATCCACTAGTGGGAATAGAGAACATCTCTGCTGTGTATTAAGGCTGATTCCTCTAGACAACACAAAGACAGAAAATAACACAAAATGGTGGTTCCAGAAAGGAACTTCTTTGGTTGTTTGTTTTGGTTTAGTATAGTATGGAGGATGTTGTAGAATGCAGAGTTGCCATCTTCTTGGTGTGGTGGGTGAACCTGCAAAGAAAGGAGAAAAATTTTTAGATTTGTATTTTGTTAAATAAAACAACAATCTCTAATGTTTGTAGCATTTGTAAGGCTAAGGTTGGTGGTGAAGGTGAATGTATTGTCTCCATGTATGTGTTTTGTTTCTATATTAAGAGCTATTTGAATGGGAGTGATATCAATGTGGTTGGTCTATATTGGAATGAGTACACTGGCCTGTACCTGAATGGATCTACTTGGTGAATGTGTGGCTTTCAGCTCCTCCACGTCCAAAACCTGTTGGGGGGAGAGAGAGAGAGAAAAAGAGAGAGAGAGACAGAGAGTATTGGGTCAGGAGACTGTATACCTTACGTCAGCAAAACATTTTGGGATTAGGTTTCAGGAGGAAATGGGAGCAGCGGAACAGCGAAACCACAACAATGGAAACTCCTGTGGTCTCTGACCCCATTCCACAGCAGCCCTTCTAGAACCACCACATGGAACCAACAAGACCAGGTAATATGACCTTCGCTATGACTACCGCTGTTCCTGTTCCGACGGACAATTCCAACTATTTCTCTCATTCAGGATATCTCAGTCAATGCACAGCTGAAAAAACTGAGGGGGACCATTATGTAACGAGAAGCTAGCCTACTTTTTAAAATGAAAGACTGTTTGAGCAGATAGTTAGTAGGTTATCCGTATCCAATAAGATACATTGACAAGATGTTAGCATGATGACCCCAATGTTATTTGTGGAAGCCTGAACCTTACCCACTGAGGTGGGTATTGTAAAGGTTAGAATGAGCTCATTCAGTCACAGGTTCATGTAATGAGGGGAATGGCCAGGACTTTCCATACAGGATGTAAGAGCTTTATCAGGCTACGTACATTACCCGTGGCTCCAATGTCACTGAGCTCAACGTATCTATCAACTGTTATCTTGTTACATGTTCTTTGAGCCCAAAACATATAAAACCCCTCGGTAATATGGGTTATGGTAATATAATTATGATATCTCTCAATTGTGATATCCTTACTGAGATAGATTGTTAAGGCACCTTTCACCAATGGTCGTTACAATAGTAGTGAAGAAGAACTCACCTTTAGGCCCGAATAGTGCAGAGTAGCAGGGGGTTGTTACAATAAGCTTGCCATCATGCTACAGCGAGAGAGAGAGAGAGAGAGAGAGAGAGAGAGAGAGAGAGAGAGAGAGAGAGAGAGAGAGAGAGAGAGAGAGAGAGAGAGAGAGAGAGAGAGAGAGAGAGAGAGAGAGAGAGAGAGAGAGAGAGAGAGAGAGGGAGAGAGAGAGAGAGAGAGAGAGAGAGAGAGAGAGAGAGAGGGTACAAGCTGTATTAGTACCAGGCTGATTACAAATACCAGCATTTGATTGTATCCAGACTTTCTACACAATCTGTCAAAGAGGATAGGCCAAAAATTATTATGAAAGATTATGGACCAGAATGTGGGCTTAAAGACATGCTCCGGAATGACTACTAATACTTTTTAAACCTCCCGCTTTTGGCTGGATGTGTCAATGTGTAGTTCATACATGCATAATCAAATCCCTAGTTTGAAAGCAACTGTTTTTTTCCTCCATTTTCCCCCATGTGGGCCAGCACCCTAGCAATTTGAGTTCTAGCCAATGAGCCTTCAGCCCCTCGTAATTTGAGTGACAGTTAGCAAGATACACACACACAGCAGAATGAGAGAGGGCAATGACATGGTGCAGATATTGCCACATATATGACATAGTACCCATTTTCTGAGCTTGTGAGCGCTTCTTTCAGAACTACTGGCTAAAAAATATAAAAGTATCGGAGAATCTCTTTAAACGGTACTTTATGAGAAATGTGATCTGTGATAAACGAATACATATATATATATATTTTATTCCAATATCATTATTTTCATTGAAATATTTGTCAGCTAATAATTCAGTGTGAGTGGCGTTTGAGGAATGTGTGAGATGTGTGCACGAGCTTGTGTGTGTGTGTGTGTCGGCTGACCTCTGCGTGTGATCCGGCCGACAGGGTCTTGTTGCACTTCTCACACTTCAGACAGGGCCTGTGCCAGTCCTTCCCCAGTGATGTCACTCTCTCCGCTGTGAGACAAAGAGATAAACAGACACGTTTAGCTAATGGACACGGCCCACTCACAATGACATGCATCCTCCCACATCACACAGAGTGCCACAGTTCCACACAGCGAGGGGCATTGTAGTCTGCAGAGGGTATGGATACTGTATGTGACTTGCAGGGTCATACTGGGGCTGCATTACAGTACATGGTACCCCTGAGGAACTGTGAGCTCCACGGTGTAACGTTACAGGTCTAGTCTAGGACCGGCACAGTGTGGATTTCGCTACCTTACACCTACAGATAACACGTTAGTCACAACAACATTAGGAGGGTGTGGTGCTTGGCTGACCGTCTGAGGAGAGAGAGAGGAGACTCCCAGTGGAATTTGCACTCCATTCCCTCCCTCTTTCCCCTCCTTTTGACATCATAACAACCTGATAAAGAGAGTCTTTATATCCGGGCTGAACTGTGAGGAACGATTTGCAACAAACAGCCATCATGGCGATGGTCGTTAAACAGGGAGGGAAGCCATAGTCATGTGTTTTTTATGAGAAGAGATGTTCAAGCTTGGAGGGCAGTGTCTGCTGAGACCTATCCCATGATGTAATGGGAGAGAGGTACAAATAAGCATCTACTGTGTCTGATGGGAGCCAAATGCTGCTCAGTTCATGATACTGAACACATGCACACTAAACGCACATATGCACACACATAAGTGCACGAGCGCACATTGGCGTACACACATGCACGCACACACACACACTCCATGCCAAACAAGTGGCCAACTCCAAGCATAAGGATAGGAAGTGCACAACGTACAAAACCGTTCTCATAAAGTTTAGTCATAAATAAACTAGAGAAAAAGAAAACACACCGGAGCATAACTTTATTAGTACCATCTGTGGATATGAATGGACATGAGGGTCCTGCTAAAGTCTTACTCAAGAAAAGATTTAAAGCAAATGTTTTAGCAATAAATGACAGATCCATCATGGGAGCTCTTGCTTCACTTTTGGAATTACTGTAAGTTATTCTAAAGGTCTCTACATATTTGTAGAATTGCATTTGACTACAGTGTATTACTGAGTTTATGCACAGTAGGCCTATATATCATTGGGTATTATTTGTCATGTCAGTGATTTAGTGTGCGTATGGATCCATTCCGGCAACTGCTTTCTCATTTTTTTCAATTATGGAAGAAAAAACATGAGAGGACGAATAATAAGACCTGATTACACAACACCTGACACTAACCTAACCCAGTCAGTCAGAGTCTCAGTCCAACAGTCAGTCAGGGTCTCAGTGCAGTCAATCAGTCAGTCAGTCAGTCAGGGTCTCAGTCAGTCAGTCAGTGCAGTCAGTCAGTGAATCTTACAGCATTCCAGCTGGCTCTGTAGAGGATGGGTGGAACGCTCTGGGCCAACACTAATTACTGTACTTTACTTCCAATAACAAGACATGGGGATCAGGAAACCGAGAAGGGACGTCCCTCTTCACTACCCTGAGCCAGACAATAATGGTGCTGCTGTGTCTTAGGTTGAGTTAGTGTCAGAGGGTAACATAGGTAAAGCTGTTGGTTTAATAGACCTTATTCACGCAGTGGTATTCCTACACTAGAACGATCATGGCCGACACATGAATAAGGTCTATTCTGAGGAATCTAGCAACATTCCTTCACTTCTGTTCTGACCACTAGCTATGACTACTCAGGTCATTCCTAAGGCAACAGAGAGCTGTTTTCTGTCTGTCTGTCTGTCTGTCTGTCTGTGGGTGTGTGAATAAAGTGCAATGCTTATGGAACACAGAGCATTCAGTCCACCTGATGTAATTGTCACGGGGTGGGACTGACGGGTGTGTGTAGGAGATAAACAGATGAGTTGATCTGCTGTCTACCAATTTGCTCATCACTGTGGAGCAATAATATGAATGGACTCCATCCAATATACACATGGATGTACGCATGCACGCACACCCCAACCACACACACACACACACACACACACTGATGAATGGAAAAACACCCATATGTGGAAGCATTCAACCGTTCATTCACCACATCCAACCCACTAAAGAATGATGGATGGAAAAGTTCCTGCAGCCCCTATTTATCATCCTCTAAAAGATGAATTAATATGACACCTGGCTAGGACACGTGTCAGGAAGTGAAGCACTTCTGTTTCCCCTCTTCCTAGTACATCGTCTCTCATTTTTCATTATTATTTTCACACGTTCTATGGTTGAATTAATACAGGGTACACCTACATTAAACCCACACCTACAGCAGGCTATAATTTATAAAGACTGTGGATAGATGCTTCAGAGGTGCTGATGATGTAATGAAATTATACATTTTCCATTCATATCTAATCATATGTTATTCTATGTCCTGACTGAGACAATGCAGGCCTTTGAGAAGCACTGTTCCACCCTAAATTGAACACTGGTTGTACTGGATTGGCTTGAAGTGGTCCATGTCTTGAGGGAACACGTAGTTAAGGTGACATCTATTTGTGGTTCCTGGGTAATTCTCTGCACTCTGTGACGGTTGGTGCCCCTCCTTAGCTCTTAAAGCTCAGACACAGCGGTAGGATTGTCAAACGTTTGCCTGACGACAGTACTTAGAACTTATGAACAGAGTGTTGGCAGTCAATTTATTTTGTGTTCACACAGCAAATACCTTGGAAGTCGTCAGCCACTCAGCCTTGTTAAAATACTCCAAACCAGAAGGTGGCAGTAGCGTTGTTTGGCAATGCATATCCATGCGTATTGCTTATGGTCTAGTTTCCAAGCTATCTGCGCTAATGTTGCTATTTTGTAGAAAGCCCTTGTTGATACTAGCCAGATGGCCACATCTAGATGACTACCTAACAAGATGACGAAGAAACAAATGAATTCACTCTCCATAATCCCATACTGCCAGTGTCAGCCCATAGCCAACTAACTAGCTAACGTTAGCATATTTCTAGCTAGCACAACATATCTAGCTAGTTAGCTAGCTAAGGGCACTGCACTAACTTGGCAGCTAACACAGGCAGCAGTTTCATGAAAACTAGCTAATTTAATTATACTGTCAATACAAGCTACAGTTGTTAGCTAGCTTGGAGGAAGTATTTAGTGTTGTGTGCATTGTGTCTGTGCACTTAGCTAACTACCATCCCCATAGCCTACATTGCATATGAAGTGTGACTGGATGTATGGAGAAAATGCCCTATTTTTCCCCTTTTTTTGTTGGCTCCCCACGTGGGTGTTCATGCTCTCTGATTGGCTCAAAGTCGTTGGCCACTGACGAGCATTTCGATTCTACAAGTCGGTAGGTTCGTCACTACCGGGTTGGCACGCAGCAGGTAACCACATTTGCTCTAGCAAGAGAAGGATTGGCCTCCACTGTGATAAGTACGTATAGGCAGTCTATTGGCAATGAGATTCTCTGTGTGTTTCATGCTTCTCTCTCTCTCCTCATTCTCTCTTCTCTCTTTCTCTTTCTCTGTCTTTCTCTCTCTCTCTCGCTCTCCGTCTTTCTCTCGCTCTGTCTCTCTCTCTCTGTCTCTGTTTCTATCCCTTTGTCTCTGTATCTTGTTCCAGGGAGGGTGGATAAGTTTTATTGTTTTCTGCCCTCCCTCCCCCCCCTCCTCCTCCTTTCTCTGGAAGCAGATGTACTTTCCCTCCATCAGTCACTGACTGAGGCAGCAGTTGCATGATTGCTTCCATCTGAGAGCTCAGCTACCGCTGGGAGAGAGGGATGGGGTAGAGGAGAGATGGGGGATCTGGAGTGTTGAGATCAGGTGGGTTAGAGAGAGGCAGAGAGGTGGGGTGGGGGGGAGGGGGGGGGGGTTATGAGGTGGGATATGAGAATAAAATATCAGCCAGGCAAAAGACAGTTCAACAAAAAAGGCAGCTTACTTGTAGGGTAAGACTAGAAGATTGGGAGGTAATGATATATGAATAGGAAATAGGCCTGGTCAGGTAGTAAAACAGGCCTACAGTGGAACAGGTCGGGAAAGGTTCCACCTTGAGGATGGAGAGTTGCTGCACAAGCATTCCCAAGCAAGACAGTATAGCTTCTAACTTGAGCACAGCTATAAAACTGATATGAAAGAGAGAAAACTTTCTGAAACAACTATTTCATAGATTTATTTATGAAAGAGAAAACTGATAACACACACTCAAGGTTTTAAATAAACTTAGCTTAGCTTCAATGCCCTTTTGCCCTAAGACGTTTTAATTAATGGCTGGAGAGAGACACAGAGCTGTTTTTTAACTGGGGCTTTTTAAGCAGCACATGAACAAATGATTGAAACAAATCAGTTTGCTTGTTTTGGCCAAGGTGGGAAAGTTAATCCGC
>NC_140005.1:38942987-39114450 GCF_964263955.1 Coregonus lavaretus | reverse complement strand
GTGCAGATGTGCGCGCCTTCCTATTTATACCGCGCAGGAATGTGTTCGGTGAGAAGGAATAGACTGGGTGAGGCTTTGAGAGTGTGTGTGTGTGTTTGAGAGAGAGAGAGAGAGAGAGAGAGAGAGAGAGAGAGAGAGAGAGAGAGAGAGAGAGAGAGAGAGAGAGAGAGAGAGAGAGAGAGAGAGAGAGAGAGAGAGAGAGAGGAAATAAGATTTCTTCATGTGATTTGGAGTTGAGTGTGCCTCTAAGATCAAGTCAGGAAATCATTGCAGCAACGTTTTTGTGCACTATTTCTTTTGGTTAGTTATAGTTTTACTCTCCCCTTTATGTGCATACACAGCAAATTGGCAAGTGTTGATTTTTCAGTGTAACATTTCTAGTGTTAAATTCACTTGTCATATTTCCCAGCATGCTATGCAGGTATATTTTTTTGTATTGTACAGTAGTTGTGAAAAGCAATGATGACGGTACGTGTTTCTTTGCAGGTAACCATGGTTAACAGAGGAAGAACAATGATTTCAAGCACCACCCTCCTTTTAAAGCTTCCAGTCTGTTATTCTAACTCAATCAGCATGACAGATTGATCTCCAGCCGTGTCCTCATCAACACTCTCATCTGTGTTAACGAGAGAATCACTGACATGATGTTAGCTGGTCCTTTTGTGGCAGGGCTGAAATGCAGTGGACATGTTTTTTGGGGATTAAGTTCATTTTCATGGCAAAGAGGGACTTTGCAATTCATTGCAATTCATCTGATCACTCTTCATAACATTCTGGAGTATATTCAAATTGCCATCATAAAAACTGAGGCAGCAGACTTAGTGAAAATTAATATTTGTGTCATTCTCAAAACTTTTGACCACGTCTGTACTTAATATTTTTATTTTATTTTTTTGCATCTACACTACCATTCAAAAGTTTGGGGTCACTTTTTTGGGGTCATTAAAATAACATCAAATTGATCAGAAATACAGTGTAGACTTTGTTAATGTTGTAAATGGCTATTGTAGCTAAAAAAAAAAACGGCTGATTTTTTATGAAATATCTTCATACAGTCGGAAGTTTAGGCAGGGTTGCAAAGAAAAAGTCCAGTGTCTGTGTTCTTTTTCCCATCTTAATATTTTATTTTTATTGGCCAGTCTGAGATATGGCTTTTTCTTTGCAACTCTGAAGGTCAGCATCCCGGAGTCGCCTCTTCACTGTTGACGTTGAGACTGGTGTTTTGCGAGGTACTATTTAATGAAGCTGCCAGTTGAGGACCTGTGAGGCATCTGTTTCTCAAACTAGACACTCTAATGTAGTTTTCCTCTTCCTCAGTTGTGCGCCGTGGCCTCCCACTCCTCTTTCTATTCTGGTTAGAGCCAGTTTGCGCTGTTCTGTGAAGGGAGTAGTACACAGCGTTGTACGAGATCTTCAGTTTCTTGGCAATTTCTCGCATGGAATAGCCTTCTTTTCTCAGAGCATGAATAGACTGACGAGTTTCAGAAGAAAGTTATTTGTTTCTGGACATTTTGAGCCTGTAATCGAACCCACAATTGCTAATGCTCCAGATACTCAACTAGTCTCAAGAAGACCAGTTGTATTGCTTCTTTAATCAGCACAACAGTTTTCAGCTGTGCTAATATAATTGCAAAAGGGTTTTCTAATGATCAATTAGCCTTTTAAAATGATAAACTTAGATTAGCAAACACAACGTGCCATTGGAACACAGGACTGATGGTTGCTGATAATGGGCCTCTGTACGCCTATGTAGATATTCCATTAACAATCAGCCATTTCCAGCTACAATAGCCATTTACAACATTAACAATGTCTACACTGTATTTCTGATCAATTTGATGTTATTTTAATGGACAAAGAAATTGCTTTTCTTTCGAAAACAAGGATATTTCTAAATGACCCCAAACTTTTGAACGGTAGTGTACATTGATTGATTGATTCATCTTATGCTACACAACTATTAAAATAAACTAGACCAATTAGTTAGTTAGATTTATTACATCCGTTACTGAAATGGTTTTTCCGATTTAAATGGTTGAGTTAGTCTCCTTTACTGGAGTTCCTAACGCTGGTAGTCATTCTGAATGTAGGTTGCAGGAGAATAAAAATTCCAACTGTTGGATATCCTAAGTTCTTATGAACCATCCTGATATTGCGAGTTTACACTATGTAAATTCGCGAGATCAGGATGGTTTGTACGAGGCTAATCCTAACGCTGGCTGGATTCCAAAAGGAATTAGATATCACTTTGCCAGCCAGCATAATGTGACTTGCAGGCCTGATGTGGCCTGTAATTTATAAAGCAGCATTTTCCTAACACAACTGTCATGAAGTTACAGTTTTAATTATAACCTTTACCTAGGTACTCATTTGGTGAAAGCCACAGACCTTTTAAAGGAAATAATTCAACAACGATGTCTCTGTCACTAACAAATACAGTCATGGGTGGTAACACTACAATTCACTCGAAAAGAAAACGCACCATGGGAAATATGTAAATTAGGCATAAAGTGTAAAAACACCCCAAATCACTTACTGTAACAGTGTTTTTACATTACGAAGTGTTACATTAACACAAAAAATGCAATACTATAATCAGAGTACTTTTTACACTCTGTTTTACATTTACATTACATTTTAGTCATTTAGCAGACGCTCTTATCCAGAGCGACTTACAGGAGCAATTAGGGTTAAGTGCCTTGCTCAAGGGCACATTTACGTCATTTAGCAGACGCTCTTATCCAGAGCGACTCACAAATTGGTGCATTCACCCTATAGCCAGTGGGATAACCACTTTACAATTTTTTTTTGGGGGGGGGTAGAAGGATTACTTTATCCTATCCCAGGTATTCCTTAAAGAGGTGGGGTTTCAAATGTCTCCGGAAGGTGGTGAGTGACTCCGCTGTCCTGGCGTCGTGAGGGAGCTTGTTCCACCATTGGGGTGCCAGAGCAGCGAACAGTTTTGACTGGGCTGAGCGGGAACTATGCTTCCGCAGAGGAAGGGGAGCCAGCAGGCCAGAGGTGGATGAACGCAATGCCCTCGTTTGGGTGTAGGGACTGATCAGAGCCCGAAGGTACAGAGGTGCCGTTCCCCTCACTGCTCCATAGGCAAGCACCATGGTCTTGTAACGGATGCGAGCTTCAACTGGAAGCCAGTGGAGTGTGCGGAGGAGGGGGGTGACGTGAGAGAACTTGGGAAGGTTGAACACCAGACGGGCTTTCATATGCTTTCTGAGGTAGTGTTAAAATGAACTCTTTAAGTGTTGATTTAACGCTGCAAAATGTACTGTTTAAGCTACATATTCTAAATAATTGAATTGAATTTCAATAAATCTCAGTTATTAAAGTTTTTTTATCACATTGGTACTATTTTCACCAGTATGTGGTAAAATTTCACAACTCTTACTACAAAAATCAAAACAGATAATCAAAATGTCTGTTCTTCAAAACTAAGCACATTTTTAAATTGACTAAGTACAACACAAAAAATTACAGGGTAACTTTTTCACCAAACCTTATCAGTGTTTCATCTATATATCTATATATATCTTTGATATAAAGTAATTGCCTTTCACAATGTGCAATCCTCACAATATTTTTCATATGATTCTCTTTTCATTTGTTCAAATACATTTGACCATCACTTAATCCAATTGCGCTTAATGGTTAATCACTTAACTGTTTGGTAAACCTATAGATTTTAAACTGGTTTGTCTACAATATATGGATTTTGAGAACTACAGAAATAAAAGGTGTGTTTGTAAACTATAAATATCTAAATTACATGTATGATGCATGATAACATACATAATGACTACTCATTATTGCTAATTGATTTCAGGAAAGAAACTGAACTTTGAAACTGGGTGTCGCCTAGTGCCTAGTGAGCAAAGTATGGCAAAGTATGGCCCATCATGTTTGTTGCAAACATGTTGATATAGTTTTTTTTTATTGCTTTGGTATTATTTTCACAAGTATGTGGTATATTTTCACAATTCTTAGTACAAAACTCCAAACTGGTCACCCTTGTACTGCAATCAGTATTTCATTGAAAACCTGTCATTGTGCATTCATTTGGATTGTAAACATCTCTCACAATACAACCATTGATTCAAAATATGAGTTTATTGTGAAATGTGATGAACATTGGTTTAATGACCAAACACAACATAATTATATATTTTCAATTTAGTCATTTTAACTACCAGTTTATCCAATAGCAAACAATGCAAGATACTTGTTTCAAATCGCTCTTAGAAGTGCTGAAATTCATATGCTACAATACTGTAAATTACAGTACATTACACAGTTTTCACATTAGGCAATACACTTACATTACCCAACATAATTTATAGAAAATCTATAATTTCCCCCCCAAAAAATATTCTGATATAATTGCAACATAGGTGTACTGTCTGTAATCAAATGTAAGAAATTAAATGAAACAAATTAAATGAATGAAAATAAAACATAACGTTTATCACGCATTCATTTGCATCCAACCAGTCTTGAGCATTTATCCATGAATTCTCATTCATATCACAGTGAATGTCCTCATTGTTCATGCACTGTGGGAAAAACCTTTTGGCAGGGCAAATTGAAGCTTGACATTGGTGTGCATATAGGTTGTCATGTGCCTCATCCATGGCCAGAAGGAGGGTGGCACGCTCATGGGGATAGCGATTGTACACCTTCCACCTCAATGCTGAAAATAATTATTCAATAGGGTTGAGGAAAGGAGAGTATGGAGGCAGGTATAGGGTCACGAATCAGGGATGCGCCCGAAACCATGCCTGAACCACCTCTGCATGGTGGAACTTGACATTGTCCCACACAATGACATACTGTAGGTGGCCCCTTCACCTTGACAGGTCTACTCAATTTCATTAAGAATCACAATGAGGTGTGCAGCGTTGTAGGATCCAAGTAACGGCCTACCTCCTACCACACCATCTTCAGAGATAGCTGTGCACATGGAGATGTTTCCCCACGTTGTCCAGGCACTTGGACGGTCGCCCGTCCAAGTGGGGTGAACTAATCTGGCAGCTTCTGCCATGGTAAGGCCTCTGTTTACCACATTAGACACAACAGTTCCCTGCAGTCTGCCTCCCTCTCTCTGGCCCATTCCCACCTCTTTGACCTCTTTGACGGGGCCCATGCCCACCTCTTTGACCTCTTTGATGGGGTGCATGAACAATGAGGACATTCACTGTGATGTGGATGAGAATTTATGTCCAAATGCTCAAGACAGGCTTGATGCAAATTGATGCGTGATAAACGTTATGTTTTATTTTCATTAATTTAATTTGTTTAATTTAATTTCTTACATTTGATTACAGACAGTACACCTATTTTTTTGTTTGTTGCATAAATGATTGTAGAGGATGTCTTCATTGATCACACCTTTTATTACACATTGGATAGATATTATGGAAACTGAACTTTGCATGCTTATGCTCACTGCAGCCTATTCTGCTTACTAGGCACTAGGCGACACCCAGTTTCAAAGTTCAGTTTCTTTCCTGAGTGTGCAGGTGCTGATCTTTCAATACAATCCACTTGTCCGCCTTACACTGTAGTTACTGAGCTAGTGACTCAGTGATGATAGAAAATAAAACAGGAAAAAGTAATGTGAGGACAGGTTGTTTTGAGTGGAATATGACCATCATGTTTTAAACATATAATAATAACTTTATTCATTTTTACTAGGCAAGTCAGTTAAGAACAAATTCTTATTTACAATGACAGCCTACACCGGCCAAACCCGGACGACGCTGGACCAATTGTGTGCCGCCCTATGGGACTCACTGTCACGATCGTTGAATGGAGTAGACCAAGGCACAGCGTTATGAGCGAACATACTTTATTATCTTTAGTGATAATACGAACAAAACAATAAACGATGACGTGACGTCCTAGGTTAAACAACCAACACGGAAACAAACCAAAAGGAACAAGATCCCACAACACCTGTGGGAACACAGCCTGTCTAAATATGGCTCCCAATCAGAGACAACCAGCAACAGCTGACACTCGTTGCCTCTGATTGGGAACTACTCTGGCCAACATAGAAATACAAACTAGACTGTGCACATAGAACAAACACACATAGAATCTACACACCCTGGCTCAACATATAGAGTCCCCAGAGCCAGGGTGTGACAGTACCCCCCCCTCCTAAAGGCGCGGACTGCGACCGCGCCTCAACATAAACCAAACAGGGGAGGGCTGGGTGGGCATTCCTCCTCGGAGGCGGTTCCGGCTCCGGGCGTGCCCACCACCCTCCAATAATCCCCCCGTAGCGCCCCTGGTCCGGTCTGGCCCCTCTGGCTGGAGCTGGACTGGACATCGTAGGAGCGGATTGCTTAAGCTCCGGTGTGGAGCAGCTGACCGGTACCTGACCAGGCACCGGTAACCCAGGCACGGGTTGTGCCGGACTGACTACGCGCACCCCTGGCTTGGTGCGTGGAGCAGGAACGGGCCGGACCGAGCTGACGATGCGCACCCCTGGCTTGGTGCGTGGAGCAGCAACGGGCCGGACCGGGCCGACGATGCGCACCCCTGGCTTGGTGCGTGGAGCAGGAACGGGCCGTACCGGGCTGACGATGCGCACCCCTGGCTTTGTGCGTGGAGCAGGAACGGGCCGTACCGGGCTGACGACTCGCACCCCTGGCTTGGTGCGTGGAGCAGGAACGGGCCCTACCGGGCTGACGACTCGCACCCCTTGCTTGGTGCGAGTGGCAGGAACAGGCCGGGCCGGGCTGGCGACGCGCACCGTAGGCTTGGTGCGAGGGGCAGGAACAGGCCGGGCCGGGCTGGCGACGCGCACCATTGGCTTGGTGCGGGGAGCAGGAAAAGGCCGGGCCGGGCTGGCGACGCACACCGTAGGCTTGGTACGAGGGGCAGGAACAAGCCGGGCCGGGCTGGCGACACGCACCATCAACTTAGTGCGGGGAGCAGGAACGGGCCGGACCGGACTGGTGACGCACACCACTTGCTTGGTGTGAGGAGCGGGACTGGGTTTCGTCATAACCCTCCGCTCCCTCAGCTGCCTACACAGTTCCTCTCGCCGTGCCTCTACTCTCACTCTCTCCCTTATCGCCTCCACTAGCTCCACCCTCTGAACCACTAACTCCTGCTCCCTCTGGACCACTAGCCCCCTTAACCTGGTGGCCTCCTCACCTAACCTCCTAATACGCTCTGTAGCTGCCCCCTGCTGCCCCGTCGCCCATGCCGTGTGCCCCCCCCTAAAAATATTTTGGGGTTGCCTCTCGTCCGACCGACGACGACCCTGTTGACGCCGTTGCTCCTCTCTCCGTCGCGCCTCTACCGTCTCCTTCCATGGACGGCGATCCATCCCGGCCTGGATTTCCTCCCAGGTCCAGGACCCCTGCCCGTCCATTATCTGCTCCCACGTCCAGGCTGCCTGCTCCTGGACACGCTGCTTGGTCCTGGTATGGTGGGATCTTCTGTCACGATCGTTGAATGGAGTAGACCAAGGCGCAGCGTTATGAGCGAACATACTTTATTATCTTTAGTGATAATACGAACAAAACAATAAACGATGACGTGACGTCCTAGGTTAAACAACCAACACGGAAACAAACCAAAAGGAACAAGATCCCACAACACCTGTGGGAACACAGCCTGTCTAAATATGGCTCCCAATCAGAGACAACCAGCAACAGCTGACACTCGTTGCCTCTGATTGGGAGCCACTCTGGCCAACATAGAAATACAAACTAGACTGTGCACATAGAACAAACACACATAGAATCTACACACCCTGGCTCAACATATAGAGTCCCCAGAGCCAGGGTGTGACACTCACGGCCAGTTGTGATACAGCCTGGAATCGAACCAGGGGGTCTTTAGTGACGCCTCAAGCACTGAGATGCAGTGCCTTAGACCGCTGCGCCACTCGGGATAATAAACATGTTTTTATAATGGAGAGAGTGAGAGACAAGAGTCACCTTCCAATGGATCGTTAACACATTCCCTGGCATTGGGACCTGTATGCACTGTAACACACACGTTCTGTTGCCCTAAACATCGTCTGAAATATAGTCCAGTAATTAGTGTGAGTAAAGTCATGCTCTGATCCACTCACTAATCTGACTAAAGTTCCTCCTCGGAAAACACTGTATTATTAACAAGCCTTCAGAAAATACCACATTTTGTTCTCACAGTTTTGGCAGCTTCATATCAGTTCACACCTTCCCAGAAACATAGGAGGTGGTGAGGGAGGAGGGTGTGTGTGAGTGTGTGCTCGTGTGTGCAGCAGGAGGTGAGGAAAGTGTGTTTGATTTATGATGAATTGTAAGATTAATTTGCTTTTCTGACTGTACCTGAAAAGACTGAATTACAGTATGTGAAAGGCCCAGAGCAGACAACTGATATGAGTGAAGGAAGGGAGTGGAAGTGAGCTCAGCTGACTGCTTCTTTGTAATATGATCCAACCCACTCCTCCTACTCCTACTGTTCTACAGCTGAATTACACACTCAAAAAAATGCTGGGTTGTTTGGATGACCCAACTGCTGGGTTGCAGGCATTGGGTCACTTAGTTGGGCTGTTTTCTTTAAATATAGCAAGGTTGGGTTGTTGATGCTGGGTTATTGATGCTGGGTTATTGATGCTGGGTTATTGAGATATGACATCAGAAGACTGTAAGCGTAGCTTAGTAGGGAAGTGGCTTTCAGATAGTTTTTTTTGGCCACCTGTGAGAGTACATGTCAAGCTGATAAATTATCAAGCCCAGGGAGGGTGTTTAGATCATTATTATAGATGATGTTGATTAAAGACCTCCTCTTGGCCTGGGCTGCGTTCAGTATGGCACAACATTGTGGAACATTCACATACAAATATATATTATGTAGAACAAACATGCCTCTCTGACATATAGAATAAGGAATCACGTCTCTACAACGTTCCAGAATGTTTGTCTACTGTTCATGCCCCAGAGGGGTATACTACAAAGCAGGATCAATGAGTTAGCCCGCTAACTTGCCTAAATATTCTGAAATTACTTTTTTTTTAATTACAAAAGAAAACCTTGAAATTGGCATGGTCTAATTGACTCAACAACCAAAAACACATACAGTTGAAGTCGGAAGTTTACATACACCTTAGCCAAATACATTTAAACTCAGTGTTTCACAATTCCTGACATTTAATCCTAGTAAAAATTCCTTGTCTTAGGTCAGTTAGGATCACCACTTTATTTTAAGAATGTGAAATGTCAGAATAATAGTAGAGAGAATGATTTATTTCAGCTTTTATTTCTTTCATCACATTCCCAGTGGGTCAGAAGTTTACATACACTCAATTAGTATTTGGTAGCATTGCCTTTAAAATGTTTAACTTGGGTCAAACGTTTCGGGTAGCCTTCCACAAGCTTCCCACAATAAGTTGGGTGAATTTTGGCCCATTCCTCCTGACAGAGCTGTTGTAACTGAGTCAGGTTTGTAGGCCTCCTTGCTCGCACACGCTTTTTCAGTTCTGCCCACACATTTTCTATAGGATTGAGGTCAGGGCTTTGTGATGGCCACTCCAATACCTTGACTTTGTTGTCCTTAAGCCATTTTGCCACAACTTTGGAAGTATGCTTGGGGTCATTGTCCATTTGGAAGACCCATTTGCGACCAAGCTTTAACTTCCTGACTGATGTCTTGAGATGTTGCTTCAATATATCCACATAATTGTCCTTCCTCATGATGCCATCTATTTTGTGAAGTGCACCAGTCCCTCCTGCAGCAAAGCACCCCCACAGCATGATGCTGCCACCCCCGTGCTTCATGGTTGGGATGGTGTTCATCGGCTTGCAAGCAACACCCTTTTTCCTCCAAACATAACGATGGTCATTATGGCCAAACAGTTCTATTTTTGTTTCGTCAGACCAGAGGACATTTCTCAAAAAAGTACGATCTTTGTCCCCATGTGCAGTTGCAAACTGTAGTCTGGCTTTTTTATGGCGGTTTTGGAGCAGTGGCTTCTTCCTTGATGAACGGCCTTTCAGGTTATGTCGATATAGGACTCGTTTTTACTGTGGATATAGATACTTTTGTACCTGTTTCCTCCAACATCTTCACAAGGTCCTTTACTGTTGTTCTGGGATTGATTTGTACTTTTCGCACCAAAGTACGTTCATCTCTAGGAGACAGAACGCGTATCCTTCCTGAGCGGTATGATGGCTGCGTGGTCCCATGGTGTTTATACTTGCGTACTATTGTTTGTACAGATGAACGTGGTACCTTCAGGCGTTTGGAAATTGCTCCAATGATGAACTAGACTTGTGGAGGTCTACAATTGTTTTTCTGAGGTCTTGGCTGATTTCTTTGGATTTTCCCATGATGTCAAGCAAAGAGGCACTGAGTTTGAAGGTAGGCCTTGAAATACATCCACAGGTACACCTCCAATTGACTCAAATGATGTCAATTACCCTATCAGAAGCTTCTAAAGCCATGACATAATTTTCTGGAATTTCCAAGCTGTTTAAAGGCACAGTCAACTTAGTGTATGTAAACTTCTGACCCACTAGAATTGTGATACAGTGAATTATAAGTAAAATAATCTGTCTGTAAACAATTGTTGGAAAAATGACTTGTGTCATTCACAAAGTAGATGTCCTAACCAACTTGCCAAAACTATAGTTTGTTAACAAGAAATGTGTGGAATGGTTGAAAAACAAGGTTTAATTACTCCAACCTAAGTGTATGTAAACTTCTGACATCAACTGTATCTATGTTTAGATTTCTTAATTAACTAGAAAATCTGTAGTTATTTGGGGTGGTTTATTAAAGATAGCTGGCTAACTCATTGATTCTGCTTTGTAGTATACCCCTCTGGTCTTGGGTTAGGCTGTAGTTGACCTTTACTACAGCCTAGTAACCATGCTTCCACCCATGTGATCATAGCTACTGTTTGTTGGTTACAGTCTCTGACAGACTGTGTAGGACAGTTTAGGAGTTGAATTAACTCGTGACTGCAGTGATAACTAGGTGGTGTTGTCACAAATGTCTTCGGCAGAAACACAGGGAGTGTTTTGATTCTCAGCCCAGCATGTGAACCAGCGTGTGAAGTACCAGCATGTGAAGGACCAACATGTGAAGGACCCGCGTGTGAAAGCCAGCCCTGTCAGACTAACCCTGTCAGACTTGTATAATGATTAGAACATGTAGCACACCATGCCTAGGGCCAGAGAACTAGACTTTAACACTGTAACACTTTTGTAACACTTTAGCCTTGACCATTGGATATTACTTGGTCGTAACCTGTGCTTGTATTTTTAACACTAAGGGATGCTTCAAACACAAACACTAGAATCTATGTAAAGGGGGCTTGTGTGTAATCACTATAGAAACACCTACCAATGCATGCACACACACGCAGACACACACACACACCTTGTCAGTAATTCGTGCCTCTGTGTACTCCTCCACTGTTGACTTATTTCGAAAAGATAGCTAAGTCGCTGACCCTCCTTTTAATTAAGTCACCGTGGCAACCAAACAATGAACGAAACACAGGAGTCATCATACGTCCTGTAGAAAGATCAGAGGTGGCACCACATGTTCAAAGGCAGTGTGGCAAAATTCGTATGTGTCTTTTCTGGGGCCTGGAGTTTTTCCTGATCTCATAACCTGGTCAGGTACAACTCTGGGTCCTATTCGTAGGCTATCACAAAATAATATTATTATAATAGATAGCTTCCCTTTTCATCTGTGCTCTGACCATAGAGCTAGGGGGTTTCTTGTCAGGTCATGTGATTTGAAAACACTCTTGGTCTAATGTGGATCAAACCCTTTCAAACTACCACAAAACGTGTTATTATTCATTCTAAATCTGATATCAGAAGAGCCAGTGACAACAACTTCAATGGACAACATACTCTGTAGTTTAGTGAACTACTATAGCAATGCTGAGCGTTATGCAACGAATGGTTACAATGTCTTTAAATACACATTTCACTCTATACACACAATGTTAAACAGTGCTCTTCTGCAATTATTTATTCTATTATATTTATGTAAGACAGGGTTACATTTACCATTACACAGTAGACTTTGTAACAAGGCAGGGTTACATTTAACACTATACAGTAGACTTTGTAACAAGGCAGGGTTACATTTAACACTATACAGTTGAGTTTGTATTTTTATGTGTAAGTCATAAAACCACTAATCTTGTGTTGTTGTCCTCATTTCCATCTGCCCACCAGAGGTTGCTTCCCTGGCGCTCACTGTAGGAAATGATTGCCTGTAAAATCCTTATATTCAATCATGAAATCAACTACTTTCAACATTTTAATTGAAAATAATATTCTCCTTTTCATGAAGTAGATTTTATTGAATGTCACTCATTTTGTTGCACTCTATTCTAACCAAACCTGCATTACCAGTTCATATTATCCTGGGGCATGGGCGGTGTGTTCAATAGGGCGATATGGGCGACGCACTGCCAAACGGGAAAAGGAAGGGATTTTTTTTCTAATCAATTATATCATGGCAACAGTAGTTCAGTGTTCACGTCTGATCTGCCAGCCACTAAATGTCCAATCAGGCTAAAGTCGTGCTTCAAATGTCCCCGCCCGTTTTGGGGCGATTTCAGTCAGGTTGAAAATCGCCCAGAAGTCTCTCATAGCCTCTAATGTAAAATATTTTTTTTTCAAATTTCTGAGCTTTCAATACATTCTCTATGGGTGTCTGAGGGCTTGCACTTACGCGCTTTCGTCATACGTAACGTAACGTAACCATGAACGGCAGACAGCAACGCTTGGACAGCGACTGGTGTAACCGACATGCACCATCTTTCAGAAAAGATTAAGAAAAATGAGCTGTCAAAGACCCACATTGATAGCTGTTTGAGATTGTCTGCTTTGGTGAGAGTGAATATTGCCACTCAACTGGATGAGGGATACAGGCTAGCTGTCCGCCGCCACAACGATGAGGTTAGCAACAGCAGAGTCGTGAACACTGTCTACGAGAATCGAGACGACCTCATAGAATGTTTTGAAGCCATCCGGACGGGTTCATTGGGTTCATTTGACCAGCCCACCGTACCAGAAGCTACAGAATAAGGACATCGATGCTGTCTTTATCAAACGTGCCCTCGACAGCTTCGCAAGCAGTGTGCAGGCCATAAGGTAAGATAAAGATTAAACAATATCATTCGATCTTTCTCAAAGCAGAGCTTTATTTGAAAATGTATGCATGAAAGGAGACTGCATTTGTGTTTGAAATTACATTATTGTCATTATATATGGCCAGTGGTGTAATCTATCTTATTTTATATACTATGTGTACTGTACAGTGGTGCTCATAAGTGTATGAACACATTCTAAAGCTGACTAAAAAGAGGAATAAAAAAATAAAAAAATCATCTTTTGGAAATTGATCTTAATGACTTAATTAAAAAAGTTGGAAAATCCAACCTTTAAGGACACCAATTTTCTTTTCTTTTTTATTCCTCTTTTTAGTCAACTTTAGCATGGGATCATAAGCTTATGAGCACCACTGTATACTGTGCTGAACATCCAGGCTATGTGAGACACAAAGGCTAACTTAAACACTAAAGACTTTATGCATCCCTGCCCATTTTAAGTGGAACTGAAGTATTTGTACTATACATGGATACATTGCATATACCTGTGCATCACATAGACAACAATACTGTACAAAGCCAACAAACACATTGGTCTGTTTGCCTTCAGGGACTCCTCTCAACAGCAGCTGCAAGAAGCAACAGGAGCCAAAAGACCCAGAACAGCTTTGAGAGAAGAGGAGAAGCAGAGGCTGTCTGAAGAGGTCTGCAACACCATCCTGGATCACACCAAAGAAAGGTTCTCTTTCTCTGGCCACCTTGTGAGTGCTACCTTACTGCAAGCAGACATGTTTGAAAGGTACTGCCATTCAAAAAAATAAAAAATCTGTTCATGTTCATTTTTACAAATCTATACAATTGGCCAGAATATGGTTGTTCATATTTACAAATCTATACAATTGGCCAGAATATGGTTGTTCATTTTTACAAAGCCATACATATTGTTTATGCAGTGTTGAGGAATGTGAAAGAACACCCTTGATTATTTTTACTGTGATAACTTATTTTGCTTTTGTAAGCCAACACTTTTGAGATCAGTCAATAAATGCTTCTGGTATTGACTTATATGCTGCCCCTGTCTTCATGTTGTTGCTGGACATATCTTTTTAAAAATGTGTGTAGGTCACCTAAATCATCAGAAAAATTGCCCCTCCTGAGAATTTTTTCAGGAGCCGCCACTGTCCTGGGGGCATTACTTTGCATGAAAGAACTTTAAACAATCTGAAATTTGAATACAAAATCATTTGTTTAGCTTCTTTCTAATCTGTGGCTGCATGAAATAGCAAACATTTGTTTAATTACTTCATCTTTGTGGCTCCCTGATGAAACAGTAACATCCATTACATAACATCCATTACTGTAAATGTAGCTAACCTACTAATCTATGATTTAGCAGTGTGTTGAATAGATTCCACGATCGACAGCTAGCCCTCGTATGCACGCTGATATCTATGCCCACCGTGAGGTTTTGCACCGCCCACCGGGCGAAATGGCGTGAAAAGAGTGTCCCAAAGGTAAGCAGCGAACTGAAATATTCCTTTTGGGAAGCTCCCAAGCCATCAAGACCCACGCCTCACGCCATTGGCCGTTAGAAAGCGAATGGGCTCTCAGCAACGCTTCCGCCTCAATGTCCTAGGAAAAGCAGTCTGCCTGTTGCGTCAAAGCAGCTAGCTAGCTACCGTCGGCGTCGCAGGATTTAAGGTTATTCAGCCAGCTGCGCTTGACTGAAAGATAACGAGCTAAATACCATGCTATATGTAAATTGAGCAAGCTAGCTAACGGATTAGATAGGATTACGAGTAGAATTACAGGTTTTTAGATAGAAAAACTACAGTCATGTTGATGATGGACTAGATCTCCCCACTTTCAGTCCATATATATGTATTGTGTCCTGCTACCATGTCCCCCAAGGCAAGGGGTTGATAACAATGATGTACATATATCTAATGATGTACATACACTGAGTGTACAAAACATTAAGGACATTTTCTAATATTTGTATTAATTATGGATCCCCATTAGCTGCTTCCAAGGCAGCAGCTACTCTTCCTGGGGTCCGGCAAAATTAAGGCAGTTATACAATTTAAAAACATTACAATACATTCATAACAGATTTCACAACACACTAAGTGTGTGCCCTCAGGCCCCTAATCCACTACCACATATCTACAACACAAAATCCATGTGTACGTGTGTGTATAGTGAGTATGTTATCATGTGTGTGTATGCATGTGAAGAGACCCCTGGTGGCATGTCTTGCATGGGTGTCTGAGCTGTATGCTAGTCATTTAAACAGACAGCTCGGTGCTTTCAACATGTCAATACCTCTCACAAATACAAGTAGTGATGAAGTCAATCTCTCCTCCACTTTGAGCCAGGAGAGATTGACTTTGAATATTATTAATGTTAGCTCTCTGTGTACATCCAAGGGCCAGCCGTGCTGCCCTGTTCTGAGCCAATTGCAATTTTCCTAAGTCCCTCTTTGTGGCACCTGACCACACGAATGAACAGTAGTCCAGGTGCGACAAAACTAGAGCCTGTAGGACCAGCCTTGTTGATAATGCTGTTAAGAAGGTAGAGTAATGCTTTATTATGAACAGACTTCTCCCCATCTTATCAATATGTTTTGACCATGACAGTTTACAATCCAGGGTTACTCCAAGCAGTTAATCACCTCAACTTGCTCAATTTCCACATTATTTATTACAATATTTAGTTGAGGTTTAGGGTTTAGTGAATGATTTGTCCCAAAAACAATGCTTTTAGTTTTTGAAATATTTAGGACCAGCTTATTCCTTGCCACCCATTCTGAAACTAACTGCAGCTCTTTGTTAAGTGTTGCAGTCATTTCATTCGCTGTAGTATCTGACATGTATACTGTTGAGTCGTCCGCATACATAGACACACTGGCTTTACTCAAAGCCAGTGGCATATCGTTAGTAAAGATTGAAAAAAGTAAGGGGCCTAGACAACTGCCCTGGGGAATTCCTGATTCTACCTGGATTACATTGGAGAGGCTTCCATTAAAGAACACCATTTGTGTTCTGTTAGACAGGTAACTCTTTATCCACAATATAGCAGGGGATGTAAAGCCATAACACATACGTTTTTCCAGCAGCAGACTATGATCGATAATGTCAAAAGCCGCACTGAAGTCTAACAAAACAGCCCCCACAATCTTTTTATCATCAATTTATCTCAGCCAATCATCAGTCATTTGTGTAAGTGCTGCACTTGTTGAATGTCCTTCCCTATAAGCGTGCTGAAAGTCTGTTGTCAATTTATTTACTGTAAAATAGCATTGTATCTGGTCAAACACCATTTTTTCCAAAACTTTACTAAGGTTTGGTAACATGCTGATTGGTCGGCTATTTACATTTACATTTTAGTCATTTAGCAGACGCTCTTACCCAGAGCGACTTACAGTTAGTGAATACATTTTTTTTTTTATACTGGCCCCCCGTGGGAATCAAACCCACAACCCTGGCGTTGCAAACGCCATGCTCTATCAACTGAGCTACATCCCTGCCGGCCATTCCCTCCCCTACCCTGGACAACGCTGGGCTAATTGTGCGCCGCCCATGAGTCTCCCGGTCGCGGCCAGCTGCGACAGAGCCTGGATTCGAACCAGGATCTCTAGTGCCACAGTTAGCACACTATATATTATGGCTCAAGACCAACTGTTAACTTTGTGGCCTGTCATACATAGACTACATTGTTTCAAGATGGCAACCGAGCAGCCCATAAGAGAAGCCACAGAACTGCTGGGAGATAATTCTGGTAAGGGCGTTTGATTTCAATAAGCTCATCATAACATACACAAAGGTCATATTTTGTCAAAGTCATCCACGCATCATGAATAACTGAATGTAACTTTCTGTCATTGTTGTCCTTTTAGTGGTCTGTGAGGTGCCGTCGATCCTCAACTTCAACCTGGGCAAACATCCCACCAAAAATAATGAAGTTACAAGGAAAGAGCTGGAAAGGAGAATTGAGGGCCCAGAAAAGTTATATTTAAATACTGTCCAGCTTTATATTAGAAAGGAAAACAACAAAAGACAAAATCAACAACACACAGTGTTCTTCTCAGCACCGTGAGGGTAAGGAAGGAGATAAGGGTCGTTTCCCGGACACAGATTAAGCCTAGTCCTGGACTAAAAAGCATTTTTGGTGGAGATGCTGCTCTTAGCTTGCTTAATGTATCATGATAAATCTCAAAGAAGGCATAGTGAAATGTACATACAAATGTAATCTAGCTAGAAACATGAGACAAAAAGAGCTTAAAACTATTAATTATGATATTGTGTAATGATGCATACTGTAGTACAGTGTGTGTGTGTGTGTGTGTGTGTGTGTGTGTGTGTGTGTGTGTGTGTGTGTGTGTGTGTGTGTGTGTGTGTTTATGTGTGTGTGTGTGTGATGTTCTAAGACTTTTGAGGGGCACTGAGACACGCTGCTTCTGCGGTGAATGTCCCTCAAAGGCTGCTTGAGCTAAATACCACAAGGTAACTTCACAACTGTCCCTCGTGGATTTAAAAGGAATGTAGTGGTGTAAGGAATATGGTGGGAACTTTGGTCCCATTTTAAACAAAGTACAACTTATAAAGGCTTTATATAGCACACATAAAGGTTACTACATAAATCCTTCATGGTGTATAAATACACAATTGACATCAATTTAATGTATTTGGACAGTACTTTATTTATTCCATTTTAAAATTATATATTTGTTTAAATGAGTGTAGTGCTGTTGGAAACATGCATTTTTAGAAAATACAATATGTCTGACTGATCTGACTCATTCCCTTTGGCTCCTATTCATGAGGCAAGGACCAAACATTGAAATAGGTTTAGGATAGGGCAGAACTGGCGATCAGATAACAGACGTATAACCGATTATGCAGCGCCCCATAGTAGGATATTATGCAGTTATACAATGGGGAGAACAAGTATTTGATACACTGCCGATTTTGCAGTTTTTCCTACTTACAAAGCATGTAGAGGTCTGTAATTTTTATCATAGGTACACTTCAACTGTGAGAGACGGAATCTAAAACAAAAATCCAGAAAATCACATTGTATGATTTTTAAGTAATTAATTTGCATTTTATTGCATGACATAAGTATTTGATACATCAGAAAAGCAGAACTTTAATATTTGGTACAGAAACCTTTGTTTGCAATTACAGAGATCATACGTTTCCTGTAGGTCTTGACCAGGTTTGCACACACTGCAGCAGGGATTTTGGCCCACTCCTCCATACAGACCTTCTCCAGATCCTTCAGGTTTCGGGCTGTCGCTGGGCAATACGGACTTTCAGCTCAAAGATTTTCTATTGGGTTCAGGTCTGGAGACTGGCTAGGCCACTCCAGGACCTTGAGATGCTTCTTACGGAGCCACTCCTTAGTTGCCCTGGCTGTGTGTTTCGGGTCGTTGTCATGCTGGAAGACCCAGCCACGACCCATCTTCAATGCTCTTACTGAGGGAAGGAGGTTGTTGGCCAAGATCTTGCGATACATGGCCCCATCCATCCTCCCCTCAATACGGTGCAGTCGTCCTGTCTCCTTTGCAGAAAAGCATCCCCAAAGAATGATGTTTCCACCTCCATGCTTCACGGTTGGGATGGTGTTCTTGGGGTTGTACTCATCCTTCTTCTTCCTCCAAACACGGCGAGTGTTTAGACCAAAAAGCTCTATTTTTGTCTCATCAGACCACATGACCTTCTCACATTCCTCCTCTGGATCATCCAGATGGTCATTGGCAAACTTCAGACGGGCCTGGACATGCGCTGGCTTGAGCAGGGGGACCTTGCCTGCACTGCAGGATTTTAATCCATGACAGCGTAGTGTGTTACTAATGGTTTTCTTTGAGACTGTGGTCCCAGCTCTCTTCAGGTCATTGACCAGGTCCTGCCGTGTAGTTCTGGGCTGATCCCTCACCTTCCTCATGATCATTGATGCCCCACGAGGTGAGATCTTGCATGGAGCCCCAGACCGAGGGTGATTGACCGTCATCTTGAACTTCTTCCATTTTCTAATAATTGCGCCAACAGTTGTTGCCTTCTCACCAAGCTGCTTGCCTATTGTCCTGTAGCCCATCCCAGCCTTGTGCAGGTCTACAATTTTATCCCTGATGTCCTTACACAGCTCTCTGGTCTTGGCCATTGTGGAGAGGTTGGAGTCTGTTTGATTGAGTGTGTGGACAGGTGTCTTATATACAGGTAATGAGTTCAAACAGGTGCAGTTAATACAGGTAATGAGTGGAGAACAGGAGGGCTTCTTAAAGAAAAACTAACAGGTCTGTGAGAGCCGGAATTCTTACTGGTTGGTAGGAGATCAAATACTTATGTCATGCAATAAAATGCAAAATAATTACTTAAAAATCATACAATGTGATTTTCGGGATTTTTGTTTTAGATTCCGTCTCTCACAGTTGAAGTGTACCTATGATCAAAAATTACAGACCTCTACATGCTTTGTAAGTAGGAAAAACTGCAAAATCGGCAGTGTATCAAATACTTGTTCTCCCCACTGTAGATAGAATTATGGTAGACTGATGGAATGCAAACATAATAAATTACCAGGAGTGGGGTGGATTTCACCAGAATGTCACCTTGTGGAACATCACATCAAGGTGTTTTCAATTAAAATGTGCTTGATGTATCTGACACCACAAATTAAGTTCCCTCTGGGAAAATAAAGTCAGTCATACATGCTAGGTTTTGCTATGATGTGTTTCCAATAGCTTTAACTTGAAAATTGAATCCATTTGTCACGTGAGTGCTACAACAGGAATGTGCTGTTTATCTCCACCACAGGCCATTTACTTATGTACAAGACACATTCCTATTGGTCTTCTATGCTGGCAAGACTTCTTTCCTCTGTTTCCCCATATGTAGAGGGACCAAGTGGGAGTGAGGTCAGTGAAGCTGAGGAAGGTGAAGCAGGGGCCGGAGGAGTAGGCAGAGTACTGTACAGAAGACAGATTATCAACAATATTAGAGATTTATCCACAAACCAGAACATAAACTACAATAAATAAGTGTACTAGAGCCCAGCGACAAGACAAATCGGCAGGTGTTATTTGTTAAAAAACTGTAACATGCTCCATGTGCCATGTGCCAGTACAGGAAAATACACAGTGTACAAAACATTATGAACACCTGCTCTTTCCATGACATAGACTGACCAGTTGAATCCAGGTGAAAGCTATGATCCCTTATTGATGCAACTCAATATTAGGAAGGTGTTCTTAATGTTTTGTACACTCAGTGTATATTGCAAGGTTGTTACAATGTCGTGTGAGTTGGGGGAAAAAATCGAAATACCTGAAATAACCATTCACCTGACTTGCAAGGCGTTTCAGGAAATCATCTAATCTCTGATTGGCAGTACCCTTCAGGAACTGATATTTCAGCCACAGGAAAAATCAGGGGGCCACAAAGCTATACTCCAAAGATCCAATTCTTGAATTGAATAATTGGCATTGTTAATGTTATGTGACATATTTCGTTATGTGACAATTGGTGAGATTGTTGGTGTTGCTGTTCTCGTGGAAGAACTTGCTGCCATGGTCAGCCCACATGGGAGCACAAAGGAACCAGTTATTTTTTAGGTAGGACAAAGGGATAGGGAAGTGATTCCTCCAATTATGCTGAAGCATCTTCAAAGTCTTCCTCCTGTAAAAAGACAGTATTGACATAAAAACATAAAAGGCACCTATCTTTGTTTTCTCACAAAATTAGGACAATGTCAGAAAATAATGGGATCCATATTCAAGGAATGGAAAAACCAAACAAAGGACAGGAAAGGCATTGCCATGTAACTGTGAAAGGGAATGGCACCCTTTGAAAGGTATAAAAGCACCCCTTAGTCCTTTTCAGGAGAGAGCTTTACCCCATGAAGGTTGTATGTAGTATGTACTGTGCCGTTGCTGTACAAGTCTACTTCTATGAGGTAACCATTTCCTGTGTAAATGATCAATTAAATTAAAGACAAAATAATGTTTTATCAAATTGCCTAATCTGACTAAATGAAGCCCCAATCTCTGCATGTGTTTTTTTTATAAAGACTAATCTACTCACTGATTGTGTTTTTCAGTTGGATCATGAAGTCAATCACTTTTCTCCTGCCTTCGATGTGCATTCTCTCTTAATTCATTTAAAAAGATACTTGTCAAGTAATCCATTCTAGAAGAAAATAACAAATACAACGTATACTGTACCTCAAAGTGAGCGCTCTCAGACTTTTCTATCAACCAAAAGCTATTTTTATGTTTTCCATTATATATAAATCCATCGGAATGACGGGCCATAAATCCTAGACGATCATATTTTCTAACTATTGTAACTATTTTCATCAGTCACTGAGACATCACTTACCTCTCTCTCCAATACGTTCCTTCTCACACAAGTCTCACAACAAGTGCACTTCTGAGGGAAGACACAGAGGGCAGCTGATTGGCAGATAATTAATGTATTCATATAGTCAAAACCCATACCAGGAAGTGTAGTAATAAGAGACAACTCAAGTCATGTCAACTGATATCAATCAACAATTCAGCTTTATTAAACATACAGTTCATTCGGAAAATATTCAGACCCTTTGACTTACAGCCTTCTTCTAAAATACACACAATACCCCATAATGATAAAGCGAAAACAGGTTTTTAGAAATGTTTGCAAATTTAAAAACAAAAAACTGAAATACCTTATTTACATAAGTATTCAGACCCTTTGCTATGAGACTCGAAATTGAGCTCAGGTGCATTCTGTTTCCATTGATCATCCTTGGGATGTTTCTACAACTTGATTGGAGTCCACCTGTGGTAAATGCAATTGATTGGACATGATTTGGAAAGGCACACACCTGTCCATATAAGGTCACACAGTTGAAAGTGCATGTCAGAGCAAAAACCAAGCCATGAGTACGAAGGAATTGTCCTTAGAG
The DNA here is from genome assembly GCF_964263955.1 of Coregonus lavaretus. Taxonomy (NCBI): domain Eukaryota; kingdom Metazoa; phylum Chordata; class Actinopteri; order Salmoniformes; family Salmonidae; genus Coregonus; species Coregonus lavaretus. Next base: position 39,092,402 of record NC_140005.1, on the reverse strand, counting down.
CTCCGAGACAGGATTGTGTTGAGGCACAGATCTGGGGAAGGGTACCAAAAATGTTCTGCAACATTGAAGGTCCAGAAGAACACAGTGGCCTCCATCATTCTTAAATGGAAGAAGTTTGGAACCACCAAGACTCTTCCTAGAGCTGGCCGCCTGGCCAAACTGAGCAATCGGGGGAGAAGGGCCTTGGTCAGGGAAGTGACCAAGAACCTGATGGTCACTTTGATAGAGCTCCAGAGTTCCTCTGTGGAGATGGGAGAACCTTCCAGAAGGACAACCATCTCTGCAGCACTCCACCAATCAGGCCTTTATGGTAGAGTGGCCAGACGGAAGCCACTCCTCAGTAAAAGGCACATGACAGCCCGCTTGCCAAAAGACATCTAAAGGACTCATGATAAACAAGATTGTCTGGTCTGATGAAACCAAGATTGAACTCTTTGGCCTGAATGCCAAGTGTCACGTCTGGAGGAAACCTGGCACCATCCCTACGGTGAAGCATGGTTGTGGCAGCATCCTGCTGTGGGGATATTTTTCAGCGGCTGTCGAACGGCCAATGGTGTGAGGTTTGGGTCTTGATGGCTTGAGAGCTTCCTCTGAGGAATATTTAATTTCGCTGTGTGTCCCAAGCGAAGAAAGAAACCAATTGCAGAGTGCAGAGTCAAACAACAAGGTGCTGGTGCAACCAAACCTAGTTGTTATGAGGTGTGGTTGATGAGGCTTTGTAGGCTGTAGCTAGGACACCACTGTGTCTGACAAGTAAATCCACCTGTCGCAGCGAGTGTAGGGGTTACCGTGTGAAATCCCAGGGACAGGGTTGTATTTACTAGACAAAACAAGCAAACCGGCTGAAATTGGGGGAGGTACTGTCAACTTGTCCAATAAGAAACACCTGCTTTCTTTTCCGTTGCAAAACTTTTTTTCTATGTTTGTCTATGACGTGAATTAATGAATATGTCTGGTAAACGCGTTCGGTGCCACTGCACTGCCACACCAGATTGAAAAGTACTGGGGCAAATGCTGTTTCACCACACGTTTTCCGGCGGCTCAGACTTCGATGTAGTGCTTGGCTCTGAAATATGTGCTGGTACTCATTTTGGGTGCCGGTACTGTTTATATTTAGGCGCAGGAACTACGCAATACTCCGACAAACTCAAACAGTAGAACATTTGAGGTGCCGGTACTCAGTACCGATGAGCTCCTGTCTAAGTCAAGCACTGCATTTGATCACTGACTTTGCTTTGTCCTGTACAGTAGCATTGGGCTATTTGACTTTGGTAATTTCTTATACTTTATGGGAAGCCTGACCTTATGAAGTTACTAAAGCTCTGTGTTGTGAATAGTCTCCCTGGTGGTTGGGATGAGTCTGGGATGATTGTTTTCTGTTCTGTTGGCTGTACGGCGTCTGGAGCTGTGTCAGATCAGACGTTGCCCCCCAACCCCTGCCCCTCAGCGCCCGCAGCAGCAGCTCAATCAGTCAGCTAATCTCTCCCAGCCAGATCTCCATGCCACCAAGGAGGCCCGGGTCGGGGCCATGCCTCACCGCTCGACTCTGCCTGCCCTCCACCACCTCCTACCCCCCTGTCCCAATTTAGGCTGCATGCTGCTTTGCTTGTGTTATATCACTCCTCCTGCCCTGTAATTATAGGCTCACAGTGAGCAGAGTTAGATCCTTTGACTTGTTCATGGAGGTTTTGTGTACTAGAGATCCCTTTCTCTCCCGCCCTCTCTCCCCCCTTCAAACACACACACACACACACACACACACACACACACACACACACACACACACACACATACACACACACTCTGTTGCTTTCAGCACATTCACACCAAGCCTTTATCAGATCTCCCAGTCTGCAGCCTGCAGCTATGGTTACAGCTGCAGGAGGAGGGAGGGATCCGACATGGGTGGTAACATCAACATCATATCAGAGGAAGAGAGATGAAAAGAGGAGGGAGAGGGGGATGGCAGAGGGGGGAGGAAGAGGGAAAAAGAGGGGGAGAGGAAAGAGGAGAGGAGGAAGCGAGAGGGCAGATGAGGCTAGTGGGTGAGATGGAACAGTTGATACAGGATACAATATAGCATGCAGAGAGGATCCTTAACAGTACTGTTAGGACAATGAAGGAGATGGAGGAAAATGTAATAATATGGAGAGAAACTGTAATGCTGTGTAACTAAGTACAGGTCAAAGTTATTCCCTCTCTCTGCACTAATCAAAACAATCTGTTAAATGCAGTCTTTTTTATAGAATTTTTTGAAATCATCACATTTCATGAAAATAACCCACCATTTTTTTGTTGTTGCATTTATTTCCCTGAGCCTCCTTTTGCCATTGAAATGCTCAGTCTGATCGTTTGGGCGTTAGTGATGCATCCCCGCGGTTATATCCGTGGTGCGGGTGGGTTTAGGGTCATGAAATATTGTGTGGATGAAGGGCGGGTGGGTGGAGGGCAGGTTGCATGAAGAGAAAACAATGCATTAAAAATCCATAAATGTATAATTATTGTGCAATTCATATCTATAGGCTACATTGAGGTTTTTCTATTATATTATTTGTATCTGGCATTAGTTTGTAGTCTAAGCCTAAACTTAAGGGCCTAACTGTAACATGCCAAATACAGCCTAATTGCCAAATGCTTTTGGTAACTCAGGCAGAAAAAGTTAACGTAGATCCACTGAGGCAAAAAGGGCAATGTCAGAGTTTTATTCCATAAGATAAAAGCTGCGAAATGGAGAGTTGAAAATAAATAGAACAATATTCTAATGTTTTGGGAAAGATTTGGAGAAGTGGTCAAAGAGGATGATAGCAGTGCCGGCTATTTAATGTGTGATGATTGTGAGGTGCTATAGAAATTCGACAGTCACTAGACGGGGACTTCAAAATGGCACGTCAGGGCAAGTGTACTGTTCAGATGGGTTAAATGGAATAGTAACATATCTGAAATCTGGACACTGACTGTAGGTCTATAACCTCTTACATAGCCTAATTTAATATTAACTCCTGCTGAATTAAGCATTTCTTGCTGTAAATGTATACACCAAATATTCATTTTGACTCGGTGTCAAGGATGTTGTAAGTGGGTGTGGTGGTGGAATCAGGCGCAGGACGCAGAAGTATAGTTCCAAAGACTTTAGTGAAATCTCTAACCGTGCAAGCATAAAATAGCCCGAAGGCGAAACTCCGCGCGCAGGCGAAACAAAACGGGCGCACAGACAGGTGCGACAAAACTCTCCAAACTATGGAGGACAGCTCTACCGAGCAAATAGTCAAAACATACAGCAACAAAGCACGACAGTGAAAACAATCACACACAACACTAACACAAACCCAAGGAGAACTTATAGGACACTAATTCACTAAACGAAAACAGGTGTGACAACAATTAGACAAAAGCAAACGAACATAGAAACATGCAACGGTGGCAGCTAGTATTCCGGAGACAACGAACGCCGAAGCCTGCCCGAGCAAGGAAGAGAGGCAGCCTCGGCCGAAACCGTGACAGTACCCCCCCCTTGACGCGCGGCTCCAGACGTGCGCCGACTCCGGCCTCGGGGACGACCAGGAGGACGCGGAGCAGGATGCGTCGGGTGCCCACGATGGAATTCCGTCAGGAGAGACGGGTCCAAAATGTCCCTCCTTGGCACCCAGCACCGCTCCTCCGGGCCGTACCCCTCCCACTCCACTAGATATTGGAGACCCCCCATCCGACGTCTCGAATCCAAGATGGACCGCACGGAGTACGCCGGTGCCCCCTCGATGTCCAATGGGGGCGGAGGAGTCTCCCTGATCTCACTTTCTTGGAGTGGGCCAGCTACCACCGGCCTGAGAAGAGACACATGGAACGAGGGGTTAATACTTTTATATTCAACAGGTAGTTGTAATTTGTAACACACCTCGTTCAACCTTCTCAGGACTTTAAATGGCCCTACAAACCGCCGACCCAGTTTCCGACAGGGCAGGCGGAGGGGCAGGTTTCTGGTAGAGAGCCAGACTCGATCACCAGGTGCGTACACCGGTCCCTCACTGCGGTGGAGATCGGCGCTCGCCTTATGACGCCGGAGGGCCCGCTGCAGGTGGACGTGTGCAGCGTTCCATGTCTCCTCCGAGCGCCGCACCCACTCATCCACCGCAGGAGCCTCGATCTGGCTCTGCTGCCAAGGTGCCAGAACCGGCTGGTAACCTAACACACATTGGAAAGGGGTTAGGTTAGTGGAGGAATGGCGTAGGGAATTCTGGGCCATTTCGGCCCAGGGAATGTACCTTGCCCACTCCTCTGGCCGGTCCTGGCAGTATGTTCTAAGAAACCTACCCACATCCTGGTTCACACGTTCCACCTGCCCATTACTCTCCGGGTGGTAACCCGAGGTGAGGCTCACCGAGACCCCCAATCGCTCCATAAAAGCTCTCCAGACTCTGGAGGTAAATTGGGGACCTCGATCAGACACAATATCCTCGGGTACCCCGTAGTGCCGGAACACATGGGTGAATAGTGCTTCGGCGGTTTGCAGGGCAGTAGGAAGGCCCGGCATGGGGAGCAAACGACAGGCCTTAGAAAACCGGTCCACAACGACCAGTATAGTGTTATTCCCCTGTGAAGGAGGAAGGTCAGTTAGGAAATCCACCGAGAGGTGAGACCATGGTCGTTGTGGAACGGGCAGGGGTAGTAACTTACCCCTAGGCAGATGTCTAGGCGCCTTACACTGGGCGCACACCGAGCAGGAGGAAACATAAACCCTCACATCCCTCGCCAACGTGGGCCACCAGTACTTGGCACTAAGACAGTGCACTGTCCGGCCGATACCAGGATGTCCAGAGGAGGGTGACGTGTGAGCCCAATAGATCAATCGATCCCGAACCTCGAGCGGAACGTACTTCCGACCCTCCGGGCATTGAGGTGGACTAGGGTCGGTGCGTAACGCTTGCTCGAGTTCAGCATCGACCTCCCACACTACCGGTGCCACCAGACACGACTCCGGCAGTATGGGAGTGGGCTCCACGGACCTCTCCTCCGTGTCATACCGCCGAGACAGTGCGTCTGCCTTACCATTCTGTGACCCAGGGATGTACGTGATCTTGAATGTGAACCGGGTCAAAAACATATTCCACCTCGCCTGGTGAGGGTTCAGCCTCCTCGCTGCCCGGATGTACTCCAGGTTACGGTGGTCCGTCAAAATGAGGAAAGGGTGTTGAGCCCCCTCAAGCCAGTGCCTCCACACCTTTAGGGCCTGTACCACGGCTAACAGCTCCCTGTCCCCTACGTCATAGTTTCGCTCCTATACCGGCCTCTGACGCGTCCACCTCTACCTGAAATGGCAAAGAGGGATCCGGATGCGCCAGCACCGGGGCCGAGGTAAACAGGTCCTTCAGCCTCCCAAACGCCCTGTCCGCCTCGGCAGACCACTGCAGACGCACCGGACCCCCCTTCAAAAGAGACGTGATGGGAGCTGCCACCTGTCCAAAACCCCGGATAAACCTCCGGTAGTAATTCGCAAACCCCAAAAACTGCTGCACCTCCTTCACAGTGGTTGGTGTTTGCCAATTACGCACGGCTGACACCCGGTCTACCTCCATCTTCACCCCTGACGCAGACAACTGATACCCCAAAAAGGAGACCGACTCCTGGAAAAACAGACACTTCTCTGCCTTGACATACAGGTCGTGCTCCACCAGCCTCCGCAACACTCTGCGCACCAGGGCCACATGCTCGACTCGGGTAGGCGAGTACACGAGAATGTCATCTATGTACACAACCACCCCCTGCCCCTGCATGTCCCTGAAGATCTCATCCACGAATGATTGGAAAACTGACGGAGCGTTCATCAACCCGTATGGCATGACAAGATACTCGTAATGGCCCGAGGTGGTACTAAAGGCTGTCTTCCATTCATCGCCCTCCCTGATGCGCACCAAGTTGTACGCGCTCCTGAGATCTAATTTAGTGAAGAAACGCGCCCCATGCAATGACTCAGTCATGGTCGCAATCAGCGGGAGTGGATAACTGTACTTCACCGTGATCTGATTGAGACCACGGTAATCGATGCACGGGCGTAACCCACCATCCTTTTTCTTCACAAAAAAGAAACTCGAGGACGCAGGGGAAGTGGAAGGCCGTATGTATCCTTGTCTCAGAGATTCGTCTATGTAAGTCTCCATAGCTTTCTTCTCCTCCTGAGACAGAGGATACACATGGCTCCGTGGGAGCGCAGCTCCTGCCTGGAGGTCTATCGCACAATCTCCCTGCCTATGGGGCGGCAACTGCGTCGCCCTCGACTTACTAAACGCAATAGCCAAATCCCCATACTCAGGGGGAACGTGCAATGCGGGCACCTGGTTTGGACTCTCCACCGAGGTAGCCCCTACGGAAACGCCCAAACATCGACCCACACACTGAGCAGACCACTCCATCAGAGCTCTCTCCTGCCACGAAATAGATGGGTTATGGGTACTCAACCAGGGCATGCCCAGCACCACCGGATACGCAGGCGAGTCGATCAGAAATAGCTGGATCATCTCCTGATGACCCCCCTGCGCACACATCCTAAGTGGCGCTGTAACCTCCCTGATCAAGCCCGCACCCAACGGACGGCTATCTAGGGCATGAACGGGGAAAGGAACGTCAACAGCCCTAAGGCTAAACAAAATTGCTTATCAACAAAATTCCCAGCCGCGCCTGAATCTACCAGCGCCTTATGCTGGGAATGAGGTGCTACCTGTGGAAAACGCACAGGTATACAAAAGTGTGCAACAGAGAGCTCTGGGTGAGTGGGGCGCCTACTCACCTGGAAGGACTCCCCAGTGCGGGATCTGTCGTCCTCCCCCCTAGGAGGCCATCCCCAGCACCTAGCCGCGGTGTGTCCTCCCCGACCACAGTTGGTGCAGGAGATGGACCCCCTCGTATTCCGACCCCTCCTCTCTCTAGCGCCAGCGCCACCGAGCTCCATGGGGCACGGCTCGGAAGCGCTGGAGGGTGAAATGGACGGACCCCCCTCGGGACGTCCGCGGGTAGCTAGCAGGGTATCCAGCCTGATGGACATGTCGACCAACTGGTCGAACGAGAGACTGGTGTCCCTACAGGCCAGCTCCCTACGGACGTCCTCACGTAGACTACATCGATAGTGATCGATGAGGGCCCGCTCATTCCACCCTGCATCCGCCGCTAGAGTGCGGAATTCTAAGGCGAACTCCTGGGCACTCCTCCTCCCCTGCCGGAGGCCGAACAGACGCTCCCCCGCCGCTTTCCCCTCCGGGGGATGGTCAAACACCGCCCTGAAGCGGCGGGAGAACTCGTCGTAGGTGATGGTGTTAGCGTCTAATCTCCTCCACTCTGCGTTGGCCCATTCCAACGCTTTACCGGAAAGGCAGGAGATCAGGGCGGACACGCTCTCGTGCCCCGAGGGCGCCGGGTGCACGGTGGCCAGGTAAAGCTCCACCTGGAGAAGGAATCCCTGACACCCGGCAGCGGTCCCATCGTAGGCCCTCGGGAGCGAGAGTCGAACTCCTCTGGGTTCCGGAGCGGGAAGAGGCTGACTTGCCGATGGCGCGGGCAGGGACGATGGTAGTGGAGGTGTCCCTCGGGTCTCCCAGCCTCTGATGGTGGTGATCACCTCCTGCAATGCGGACCCCATCCGCAAGATCTGGTCATCTAGCTGGCGGACCCTGTCCTCCAGCGTCGCCTGCGCTGCTTCGGCTCCTGCTGATTCCATTTAGCGGTGTGTGATTCTGTCAAGGATGTTGTAAGTGGGTGTGGTGGTGGAATCAGGCGCAGGACGCAGAAGTATAGTTCCAAAGACTTTAGTGAAATCTCTAACCGTGCAAGCATAAAATAGCCCGAAGGCGAAACTCCGCGCGCAGGCGAAACAAAACGGGCGCACAGACAGGTGCGACAAAACTCTCCAAACTATGGAGGACAGCTCTACCGAGCAAATAGTCAAAACATACAGCAACAAAGCACGACAGTGAAAACAATCACACACAACACTAACACAAACCCAAGGAGAACTTATAGGACACTAATTCACTAAACGAAAACAGGTGTGACAACAATTAGACAAAAGCAAACGAACATAGAAACATGCAACGGTGGCAGCTAGTATTCCGGAGACAACGAACGCCAAAGCCTGCCCGAGCAAGGAAGAGAGGCAGCCTCGGCCGAAACCGTGACACTCGGGAACAGGTCACAGGACTCGTCTGAAGGTAACCCATACAAACAAATGGAAGTATGGAGGTAGTTTTGAGGCAACAAAAATAAGGGGTTAAATGTGTCCCAAATTATTATTTTTTAATCCTGAGCTTCTTATACAGTATCTCCTAGATATAGGACAGACACTTCAAAACCTTATTCCTTATGGTTTACTTTTTTGACTGTCTTTTTGACCATTTATGAATATTCAATACGATTTTATGGGCTATAGTAGTAAAGACCAAATTCAATATTTTATCAAATAATTTTTTGATATTTTATTTGATAACTAAAGGGGTCCTAAAATTCTAAATCAAATATCTAAACAATTCCATATGTTAGCTTAGTACAAACTTTACCATGTCAACTAGATTGAATAATTCATTCAATCAGTTTCTTACATTATTCTGGTGAGCAAGGGTTTATTTAGTCTTCTATGGCAACAAGTAATGACAGAAGAGAAGCTACATGTATCTAATTATAGACAAGTTGACTGACAAATAGCCTAACAAAATGTCGGAAATTATAAGCAGAAATGTAGGCCTATCTAAAAATGCCTTTCAAAAGATCGTTCCGCCATCTCTGACTGTACAGCGCATTTTCTAGATTTGTGCGTTAGTCTGGCGGTTGCGGATGGGTTATTAGCAATTGTGGGCGGGTGTGGGGAAACAAACAGCTGACCCGCGCATCACTAGTTGATACAAATCTAAATATATCTACATGCACAGCCCTGATTGGCGGATAGGATCGTCTAGACTCAAGTCTAAAGCCTACCCCGCTTACCCCTTCAAAATAGGAAGATACATATGCAAATAAAAGACGACTGGTCATTGATCAGAATAATCAGATCAGATTGTGATGTCATGCTCTGGGCCAAAAACTCCATCCCACCTGAACAAGCTCAAATTCCAGACGTAAAAAAAAATTATAATACAACTTTTACACTAAAAGGGTTATTATCATCATTTGCTTAATTTCAGATTGTTATTTCACCCCCATAGTGTGGAAATATCATTTAAAAAACAGGATATTACATTTTTGACTGCACTGCCCCTTTAACAATCTTTGGTCCGCTTATTTTATTTGAACCCAACATTTTTGGACTCTTTTATTTGTGGGAGTAGCGTAGTTCCACAGAATGATGGATTGGGGTCCATCCAGTGGGGTGAGAGCGGAGAGAGAGGAAAGCCAAAGACAAGCAAACATACAGGCTGTGATTACGAACATACAGGCTGTGATTAGTTAATCAGGACTGTTAGTAAAACAAACCATGACATGGTCTAGGTCTTTACTCCTGCAAATCTGTCAGACAGAGGGAGAGATGGATGTTGGGATGGAGAGAGAAAGAGAGAGAGAAGTCCAGGACTGGGAGGAGAACATGTTGTAGACAGGAAAAAGGGAGAGAGGGAGGGAGGGAGGAGAAAGAGAGGGAGAGAAAGTGAGACAGAGAGAGTGAGGTAGAGAGGGCCACGATTGGGAGGAGAGCATGTGGTAGACAGAATACAGGAACATGGCCAGTAGATTGGGACTCAATGTCCTTGTTTCTGTGATGCTCAAACACTGACAGAGGGACAGTGAGGCGGCAAAGCTGAGTCAGAGCCAGTCAGAACACACACACGTGCACGCACACGCACGCACGCACGCACGCACGCACGCACGCACGCACGCACGCACGCACGCACGCACGCACGCACGCACGCACGCACGCACGCACGCACGCACGCACGCACGCACACACACACACACACACACACACACACACACACACACACACACACACACACACACACACAGAGGAGAGGTTCTGTAGGGTCACCACCTGTGGCTGTCTATTCTCTCCTTAATACTCCCATTACCTCATTATACTGATAACCCCCACACTATGATGTCATCAGCATGGGAAACATTGAGCCACTAGCAATGCGTTGATGTGGTTGCTAGGCGGATTAATGTTCCCACCATGTCATGTTTGTCCTGATTGGCTCCATAAACACCAGTGCTGTCAGTCAACAGGTTATTGACACCACTAATGAGCAGACAGACAGTAACTCCTGTGTACCACACCCGTGTTTCAAATGTTACAAACATCTTCCATTGATGTATGATTGTCACATCAGTGGCAGCTGTGGTGGTAAAATGATAGCGTGGAAGCAACCCCTTCTTATGGATATACTGTAGGATTTAAACACATCATATCCTCAAAGAGTTTTTCCCCAATAGCCTTGATCGTTGCTCTTACTATTATAATGGCCATGTTTATGAGATTTACGTTGGGCTTTTGTATCATGTCATTTTATCTGAGGCGTAGCTGAGCTTTCATCCTTTCTTTCATCCTTCCATTTCCAGACCAGATACAGTCTGTCTACACACGCTACAGTCATCATGAATAGCTGTATGATTTAGGAGCAGATCCAGGTAGCAAGTCATAGGAGATCAGCATGTTGGCTACATCCTCGTTGTTATAGAGGCTGTGAAAGAGTTGACGACTGCAGTGAAAACAACTTGTATTGTTTGTGACTTTTCGGCTTGGCGTCATTGGATTATGAGTGGTGTTTCTGTGTAGGTTGACAATCCTTTTGTTGGATGATTGCTCAGCTCAGTGTCACCTAGAAAACGTTCCAGCGCCTCCTCTCTGTGTTTGACTTGGATAAGTGTCAAGAAGTGGCTTACAGTCAAAACAAATATACTAAACACACACACACTCATACACTATGGGAAGAGGCACCGATATGGTCAAATGTAAATAGTGCATCTGTCCTTGTCTGCACTATGTTCTATGTTCTATGTTCTAGATACAAAGATGTATGTATATGAAGAGAAAAACAAAAAGTCAGCTACAAAAAAAAACAAGAACATAACAAGAACATTTCACAGAGGTTTCTCATAATATAATAATCTCATGGAAGCCATTGAGAAAGATCGGTTCAGAAAACAATTATCTAAACCCGTACCCACTACCCTCAAACGGTTGTCATCAAGATCAATTTCCAGCCGTGCGTGGTGTTGGCAGGAACACAACTATTTGATTTAAAAAAAACGAACAAACAATCAACGGCGTAAAAACGACGGTTTCCTAGACAACGGGTAATTATTTATCAGGGTTGTGTGTCCTGCACCATGGTTACGAGAAGCTCAATCAAAACAGGATATAAAACAGTGATGTGCGTTTGATGATTGTCTATAGTAATTTTTGGTTCTCTCTGGGTAGAGTGAGATTTGAAGCATTAGGTTCACCCGTATCAATGAAATACAATCTCTTATCAATGAAATACAATATTTTATCAATGAAATACAATCTCTCAATCAAAGTTAAAATAAGGTTCCAAATGAGATGGAAAATATGACAGATTAATTCAAACGTGTTTGAATTGTCAATGATTTGGTAATGCAATATTGTTTCAGTGTGACTATGAGAACGTAAGGCATATTTTGGAAAATAAAACCTGGTCTCAGTGCTGCAGTAGTCTCCCTCTGTCTCCCCCAGCGCTCTCACTGTGTTGTCATATTTACCACTCCAATATGTTTCACTTCATGATTTTTCACTGTACAATACAGAACTTCTCCAATATTTGTTACCTCTTTGGGACAGAAACCTCATATCACTTTGGCCCTGTTTTCTATATATTGTTACAGCAGCTATAGGTATTACTTTTATCTGTGTGTGTGTGTACTCTATGTGTGTGTATATGTGTGTACGTGCATATGTACGTGAAAGTGTCCTGCTCAGACTGGCTCTGACTTGTCCCTTCTTTGTGTGTTGACAGGACATGCCCTCTGTGTGATCTGATGCTGAGAACATGTCAGAGACATGACAACATGATGCGCTGATGACAGACACCTGCTGAGCAGGAGGTCGATGTGTCACCTGGCTGTCACTCACTCAGCCCAGAGCCTAAGTCCTCGCTATGGTAACGGAGCAGTCTGGAACACTAACACTAACTACTGTGCTACTGCTGCCACCAGGGACGGCCTGTTCAATAGGGCGATATGGGCGACGCACTGCCAAACGGGAAAAGGAAGGGATTTTTTTTCTAATCAATTATATCACGGCAACAGTAGTTATCAGTGTTGTAATCTGATCTGACTGCCACTAAATGTCAAATCAGGCTAAAGTCGTGCTTCAAATGGCCCCGCCCGTTTTTGGGCGATTTCAGTCAGGTTGAAAATCGCCCAGAAGTCTCTCATAGCCTGTCATGTAAAATCTATTTTTTTCAAATTTCAAAGCTTTCAATACATTCTCTATGGGTGTCTGTGGGCTTGCACTTACGCGCTTTCGTCATACGTGACGTAACCATGAACGTAACTAAGCAAATAGCGGCTAGCAGCGTCTCTTTGCGACCTGCAGTGTGGCGTTATTTTATGTTTTTAATTTGTACACTTAGTGGCGTTATTTTATGTTTTTAATTTGTACACTTAGTTTACAAACATTCTGCCAACCATGGATTTCGAGTGGTGGGTTTTGGACTGATCTTGTTGATCGTGTACATACCCGCTACGAACGGACTAAATAATGAAAACGTTGCTGGCAGCGGAATCCAATACAGCTGGGAGACTTGGCTGGATGACAGAGTCCCGGACAGAGAAGTGGAGCCGGCCGGCTTCACCCTGGTCGGAGCGGACCTCGATCTGACAGTCACAGGGAAAATCGATCCTGGTAAGAGAGCGACTCTGTACCCCCGAGCCCCGACATTGAACTGCTTTCTGTGTCACTGTGACCTTACTATCTGCCCCGTGAGTTCCCCCAATTGTTTGTTACCGTTGTGTACTGTTGATAATCACAAGTTTACTGGAGAACTGAGACCAAGTAGAGACTTTGGACAGGGTGGATATGGTATGATAAAGGCAGTTTATTCAGAGGTAAAGATATCTGGAATCGCGTGCACGGACTCGTTCGTCAAACTCTTAGGGAGCTATCTGAAGAGAGCCCCGAAAACATTGTGTGCTGACATTTTATACAATAAATGATGTAGGTTGAATCTAGTAGTTCTGATCTTCTGATTGGTCCTGATGAGTTGGGCGAGGTCCCCTCCACTGTTGCATTGGCTCTGAGTCGGGTTCTCTGTCTTCAAATGTTCAGCCTAAAGAGAGGGGATTTTTGTGTGTGTGTGTGTGTGTGTTTAACAGTGATGATGTGTGTGTGTGTGTGTGTGTTTAACAGTGATGATGTGTGTGTGTGTGTGTGCGTTATCAGTGATGATGTGTGTGTGTGTGTGTGTGTGTGTGTGTCCTCAGAGCAAGAACTCGTGAGTTGGAAGAACTGAGAGACCTATGGCGTGGGTGTTGTCCTTGGCCACCTGCTGACAAGGCTGACAAGATAGGACTCTTTTGTCCATTGTTATAGGATAGGAACAGCATTGATTGAAAACAAACGCCCAACACAAAATGGGTCATGCACAAGATTTTAGTCAGACCAAGCTATAACATTATATATTTACTACGACAGTACATTCAACCAAAAGCTAATATAACAAAGGCATCAGAGATTATTTATAATCTGTCACAGAAACTGGAATCCATCTCCCCAGATCAGTCAATAAATGCTTCTGGTATTGACTTATATGCTGCCCCTGTCTTCATGTTGTTGCTGGACATATCTTTTTTAAAATGTGTGTAGGTCACCTAAATCATCAGAAAAATTGCCCCTCCTGAGAATTTTTTCAGGAGCCGCCACTGGCTGCCACTACCATAGTTATAGATTTGGTCTGTGGCTACTACAGTAAAACGGAGCGTTCTAGAACATTCTAGACTAAAGCACTAACTCCTGTGTTGCTGTTGCTGGTACTACAGTGGTAAAGCTGAGTCTGTTGTTTTAAAGGGGATTAACCTTTCATCCCTCTGCAACTGGATCCTGGACTTCCTGACGGGCCGGCAGCAGGTGGTAAGGGTAGGCAACAACGCCTCCACCACGCTGACCCTCAACACGAGAGCCCCTCAGGGGTGTGTGCTTAGTCCCCTCAGGTACTCCCTGTTCACCCACAACGGCGTGGCCCCGCATGACTCCAACATGATCATCAAGTTTGCTGGCGACACAACGGTGGTAGGCCTGATCACCGACGGCGATGAATCAGCCGACAGGTAAGAGGTCAGAGACATAACAGTTTCGTGCCAGGACAACAACCTCTCCCTCAACATCTGTGAGACCAAGGAGCTGCTTGTGGACTATAGGAGAAAGAGGGCAGAGCACGCCCCCATCCACATCGATGGGGCTGTTGTGGAGCGGGTCGAGAGCTTTAAGTTCCTTGGCATCCACATCACTAAGGATCTAACATGGTCCATACACGCCTGCACAGTCGTGAAGAGGGCACGGCAGCGCCTCTTCCCCCTCAGGTGGCTGAAAAGATTTGGCATGGGCCCTCGGATCCTACAGCTGCACAATCTAATGCATCTTGACTGGCTGCATCACCGCTTGGTATAGTAAATGCACCACCCTTGACCGCAAAGCGCTAAAGAGGGTGGTGTGGACAGCCCAGTACATCCTTACCCTGCCTTCATGTACAGTGCATTCGGAAAGTATTCAGACCCCTTGACTTTTTCCACATTTTGTTACATTACAGCCTTATTCTACAATGGATTAAATAGTTTTTTCCACCTGTCTATATAAGGTCCCACAGTTAACAGTGCATATCAGAGCAAAAACCAAGCCATGAGGTCGTAGGAATTGTCCGTAGAGCTCCAAGACAGGATTTTTTATTTTATTTATTTTATTTCACCTTTATTTAACCAGGTAAGCCAGTTGAGAACAAGTTCTCATTTACAACTGCGACCTGGCCAAGATAAAGCAAAGCAGTGCGATAAAAACAACAACAACACAGAGTTACATATGGGATAAACAAAACGTACAGTCAATAACACAATAGAAAATCTATATACAGTGTGTGCAAATGTAGTAAGTTATGGAGGTCAGGCAATAAATAGGCCATAGTGCAAAATAATTACAATTTAGTATTAAAACTGGAGTGATAGATGTGCAGAAGATGATGTGCAAATAGAGATACTGGGGTGCAAATGAGCTAAATAAATAACAATATGGGGATGAGGTAGTTGGGTGGGTTAATTACAGATGGGCTGTGTACAGGTGCAGTGATCGGTAAGCTGCTCTGACAACTGATGCTTAAAGTTAGTGAGGGAGATAAGTGTCTCCAGCTTCAAAGATTTTTGCAGTTAGTTCCAGTCATTGGCAGCAGAGAACTGGAAGGAAAGGCGGCCAAAGGAGGTGTTGGCTTTGGGGATGACCAGTGAGATATACCTGCTGGAGCGCATACTACAGGTGGGTGTTGCTATGCTGACCAATGAGCTAAGATAAGGCGGGGATTTGCCTAGCAGTGATTTATAGATGACCTGGAGCCAGTGGGTTTAGCGACGAATATGTAGTGAGGGCTAGCCAACGAGAGCGTACAGGTCACAATGGTGGGTAGTATATGGGGCTTTGGTGACAAAACGGATGGCACTGTGATAGACTACATCCAATTTGCTGAGTAGAGTGTTGGAAGCTATTTTGTAAATGACATCGCCGAAGTCAAGGATCGGTAGGATAGTCAGTTTTACGAGGGCATGTTTGGCAGCATGAGTGAAGGAGGCTTTGTTGCGAAGTAGGAAGCCGATTCTAGATTTAACTTTGGATTGGAGATGCTTAATGTGAGTCTGGAAGGAGAGTTTACAGTCTAACCAGACACCTAGGTATTTGTAGTTGTCCACATATTCTAAGTCAGACCCGCCGAGAGTAGTGATTCTAGTCGGGCGGGCGGGTGCAAGCAGCGTTCGATTGAAGAGCATGCATTTAGTTTTACTAGCGTTTAAGAGCAGTTGGAGGCTACGGAAGGAGTGTTGTATGGCATTGAAGCTCGTTTGGAGGTTTGTCAGATGTATACAAAATGGTGTCGTCTGCGTAGAGGTGTATCTGAGCGTCACCAGCAGCAAGAGCGACATCATTGATATACACAGAGAATAGAGTCGTCCCGAGAATTGAACCCTGTGGCACCCCCATAGAGACTGCCAGAGGTCCAGACAACAGGCCCTCCGATTTGACACATTGAACTCTATCTGAGAAGTAGTTGGTGAACCAGGCGAGGCAGTCATTTGAGAAACCAAGGCTATTTAGTCTGCCAATAAGAATGCGGTGATTGACAGAGTCGAAAGCCTTGGCCAGGTCGATGAAGACGGCTGCACAGTACTGTCTTTTATCGATCGCGGTTATAATATCGTTTAGGACCTTGAGCGTGGCTGAGGTGCACCCATGACCAGCTCGGAAACCAGATTGCATAGCGGAGAAGGTACGGTGGGATTCGAAATGGTCGGTGATCTGTTTGTTAAGTTGGCTTTCAAATACTTTCGAAAGGCAGGGCAGGATGGATATAGGTCTGTAACAGTTTGAATCTAGAGTGTCACCCCCTATGAAGAGTGGGATGACTGCGGCAGCTTTCCAATCTCTGGGGATCTCAGACGATACGAAAGAGAGGTTAAACAGGCTAGTAATAGGGGTTGCGACAATTTCGGCGGCAAATTTTTGAAAGTAAGGGTCCAGACTGTCTAGCCCAGCTGATTTGTAGGGGTCCAGATTTTGCAGCTCTTTCAGAACATCAGCTGTCTGAATTTGGGTGAAGGAGAAGCGGGGGGAGCATGGGCAAGTTGCAGCGGAGGGTGCAGAGCTGGTGGCCAGGGTAGGGGTAGCCAGGTGGAAAGCATGGCCAGCCGTAGCAAAATGCTTGTTGAAATTCTCGATTATCGTAGATTTATCGGTGGTGACAGTGTTTCCTAGCCTCAGTGCAGTGTGCAGCTGGGAGGAGGTGATTTTATTCTCCATGGACTTTACAGTGTCCCAAAACTTTTTGGAGTTTAGTGCTACAGGATGCACATTTCTGTTTGAAAAAGCTAGCCTTTGCTTTCCTAACTGATTATGTATATTGGTTCCTGACTTCCCTGAAAAGTTGCATATCGCGGGGGATGTTCGATGCTAATGCACAGGATGTTTTTGTGCTGGTCAAGGGCAGTCAAGTCTGGGGTGAACCAGGGTCTCTATCTGTTCTTAGTTCTGGATTTTTTGAATGGGGCATGCTTATTTAAGATGGAGAGGAAAGCACTTTTAAAGAACAACCAGGCATCCTCTACTGACGGAATGAGGTCAATATCCATCCAGCATACCCGGGCCAGGTCAAAGTGTTTTAGGGAGCGTTTGACAGTGATGAGGGGTGGTTGTTTGACCACGGACTCATTACGGACGCAGGCAATGAGGCAGTGATCGCTAAGATTCTGGTTGAAGACAGCGGAGGTGTATTTAGAGGGTAAATTAGTCAGGATAATATCTATGAGGGTGCCCATCATTACGGATTTAGGGTTGTACTTGGTAGGTTCCTTGATAATTTGTGTGAGATTCAGGGCATCTAGTTTAGATTGTAGGACGGCCGGGGTGTTAAGCACATCCCAGTTTAGGTCACCAAGCAGTACGAACTCTGAGGATAGATGGGGGTCAATCAATTCACATATGGTGTCCAGGGCACAGCTGTGGGCTGAGGGGGGTCTGTAGCAAGCAGCAACAGTGAGAGACTTATTTCTGGAAAGGTGGATTTTTAGAAGTAGGAGCTCAAACTGTTTGGGCACAGACCTGGATAGTATGATAGAGCTCTGCAGGCTCTCTCTACAGTAGATTGCAACTCCGCCCCCTTTGGCAGTTCTATCTAGACAGAAAATGTTGTAGTTGGGGATGGACATTTCTGAATTTTTGGTGGCCTTCCTAAGCCAGGATTCAGACACTGCTTGAACATCAGGGTTGGCGGAGTGTGCTAACGCAGTGAATAACTCAAACTTAGGGAGGAGGCTTCTGATGTTAACATGCAAGAAACCAAGGCTTTTACGGTTACAGAAGTCAACAAATGATAGCGCCTGGGGAGTAGGAGTGATACTGGGGACTACAGGGCCTGGGTAAACCTCTACATCATCAGAGGAACAGAGGAGGAATATAATAAGTATACGGCTAAAGGCTTTAAGAACTGGTCTTCTAGTGCGTTAGGTACAGAGAATAAAAGGGGCAGATTTCCGGGCGTTGTAGAATAGATTCAGGGCATTATGTACAGACAAGGATATGGAAGGATATGAGTACAGTGGAGGTAAACCTAAGCGTTGTGTAACGGTGAAAGAGATAGCATCACTGGAGGCACCGATTGAGCCGGTCTCCGCATGTATGGGGGGTGGGACAAAGGAGCTATCTGAGGCAGGTTGAGCGGGACTGGGGGCTCTACATTGAAATAGTACAATAAGAACTAACCGAAACAGCAATAGGCAAGGCATATTGACATGGGAGAGAGGCATAAAGCAATCACAGGTGTTATTCGAGAGAGCTAAGACAACAGCTGGTAATGGCGACGAAAGTTTGGGCTGAGGCTAAACAGATAAACAGGATGGGGTACCGTATAAAGGAACAGTCCAGCAGGCATCAGCTGTGTAGCTGAGTGATCATAAGGTCCGGTGAACAGAAATAGGTGAGTCCGGGAGCAGTTCGGTGGCTAATACGGCACAGGCAAGCAGGAGGCACGGATGTTGATTGCGTGTGCTAGCGGGCCGGGGCTAGCAGATGGATGTTCGTGGTCATCACAACGGGAAGCCTGTTGAAACCACATCAGACAATTACATCGGCAGACCAGTTGTGATGGATCGGCGGGGCTCTGTGTCAACACTAGGAGGTCCCGTCCGGTTGACAGAGAGGTAGATAGCCGGGAGATGGGCCTGGCTCGAGGCTAGCTCAAGGCTAACTGGTGCTTGCTTCTGGACAATGGTGATTAGCCAACAACAACAACAGCCATTCGGTTGCAGCTAGCTAGTTGCGATGATCCGGTGTTAAGGTCCTGTGATTCAGTGATCCCGGCAGAAAATCCGGAAGCCATGTTAACGGTTCGTTATTTATTTCAATGGTCACTCGTCTCGGTTGTGTCGAGGCACAGATCTGGGGAAGGGTACCAAAAAATATATTCAGCATTGAAGGTCCCCAGGAACACAGTGGCCTCCATCATTCTTAAATGGAAGAAGTTTGGAACCACCAAGACTCTTCCTAGAGTCGGCCGCCCGGCCAAACTGAGCAATCGGGGGAGAAGGGCCTTGGGGAGGTGACCAAGAACCCGATGGTCACTCTGACAGAGCTCCAGAGTTTCTCTGTGGAGATGGGAGAACCTTCCAGAAGGACAACCATCTCTGCAGCATGCCACCAATCAGGCCTTTTGGAAGGTTGGCCAGACGGAAGCCACTCCTCAGTAAAAGGCACATGACAGCCCGCTTGGAGTTTGCCAAAAGGCACCTAAAGGACTCTCAGACCATGAGAAACAAGATTCTCTGGTCTGATTAAACCAAGATTGAACTCTTTGGCCTGAATGCCAAGCGTCACGTCTGGAGGAAACCTGGCACCATCCCTAAGGTGAAGCATGGTGGGGGTAGCATCATGCTGTGGGGATGTTTTTCAGTGGCAGGGGCAGGGAGACTAGTCAGGATCGAGCGATAGATGAACAGAGCAAAGTACAGAGAGATCCTTGATGAAAACCTGCTCCAGAGCACTCAGGACCTCAGACTGTGGCAAAGGTTCACCTTCCAACAGGACAACCACCCTAAGCACACACCCAAGACAACGCAGGAGTGGCTTCGGGACAAGTCTATGAATGTCCTTGAGTGGCCCAGCCAGAGCCCGGAGTTGAACCCGATCGAACATATCTGGAGAGACCTGAAAATAGCTGTGCAGCGACGCTCCCCGTCCAACCTGACAGAGCTTGAGAGGATCTGCAGAGAAGAATGGGAAAACTCCCCAAATACAGGTGTGCCAAGCTTGTAGTGTCATACACAAGAAGACTCGAGGCTGTAATCGCTGCCAAAGGTGCTTCAACAAAGTACTGAGTAAAGGGTCTGAATAGTTAGGTAAATGTGATATTTTCGTTTTTTATTTTTTTACATTTGCATAAATGTCTAAAAACCTGTTTTTGCTTAGTCATTATGGGGTATTGTGTGTCGATTGATGAGGAAAAAACCCAATTTAATCCATTTTAGAATACGGCTGTAATGTAACAAAATGTGGAAAAGGGTACGGGGTCTGAATACTTTCAGAATGCACTGTATATCGGTACACTAATACAGGACTAGTAAAGGCCCAGTGCACTATTTTTGTGAAAGAATAATTTTGTAATTTGAGTCTGATAATTATCTGTATAAAACAGTTAATCTTATAATACTTGTAGAATATAAAAATACTTGCTTGATATATGTTTTCCAGTTTCTTGAAATACTTTGCAAATTCAACTTATTTCTATGTGAAAACTGTAATGGTCTATTCATTCCTTTTTAGTAGATGCTCTTATCCAAATATGTTTTTTTGTCTGTGCTACAAACATCTGCATCTGTCCGCTAATACTAGTAAAGGCTCAGTGCAGTACTTTTCGGGAAAAATATATATATAAAAAATTAAATAATTTATTTTTATTATTATTATTTTTGTATTATTATTTTTCAGGGGGTGCTGCAGCACCCTCAGCACCCCTATTTCCCGCAGCTATGCAGCAGGGTGTGTTATTATTAAATGTAAGGCACCCATTGTATACACTCATACAATAGCCCTTTGCTATAAAAGTAATATATATATGAGTAAGTGTCTGCTGCCTTTGATACTGTGAACCATCAGATCCTCCTCTCCACCCTCTCCGAGCTGGGCATTTCCGGCGCGGCTCACTCTTGGATTGCGTCCTACCTGACCGGTCGCTCCTACCAAGTGGCGTGGCGAGAAGCTGTCTCCGCACCACGTGCTCTCACCACTGGTGTCCCCCAGGTCTCAGTTCTAGGCCCTCTCCTATTCTCCCTATAAACCAAGTCACTTGGCTCTGTCATATCCTCACATGGCCTCTCCTATCATTGCTACGCTGACGATACACAACTAATCTTCTCCTTTCCCCCTTCTGATAACCAGGTGGCGAATCGCATCTCTGCATGTCTGGCAGACATATCAGTATGGATGACGGATCACCACCTCAAGCTGAACCTTGGCAAGACGGAGCTGCTCTTCCTCCCGGGGAAGGACTGCCCGTTCCATGATCTCGCCATCACGGTTGACAACTCCGTTGTGTCCTCCTCCCAGAGTGCGAAGAGCCTTGGCGTGACCCTGGACAACACCCTGTCGTTCTCCGCTAACATCAAGGCGGTGACCTGATCCTGCAGGTTCATGCTCTACAACATTCGGAGAGTACGACCCTGCCTTACACAGGAAGCGGCACAGGTCCTAATCCAGGCACTTGTCATCTCCCGTCTGGATTACTGCAACTCGCTGTTGGCTGGGCTCCCTGCCTGTGCCATTAAACCCCTACAACTCATCCAGAATGCCGCAGCCCGTCTGGTGTTCAACCTTCCCAAGTTCTCTCACGTCACCCCGCTCCTCCGCACACTCCACTGGCTTCCAGTTGAAGCTCGCATCTGTTACAAGACCATGGTGCTTGCCTATGGAGCTGTGAGGGGAACGGCACCTCCGTACCTTCAGGCTCTGATCAGTCCCTACACCCAAACGAGGGCATTGCGTTCATCCACCTCTGGCCTGCTGGCTCCCCTTCCTCTGCGGAAGCATAGTTCCCGCTCAGCCCAGTCAAAACTGTTCGCTGCTCTGGCACCCCAATGGTGGAACAAGCTCCCTCACGACGCCAGGACAGCGGAGTCACTCACCACCTTCCGGAGACATTTGAAACCCCACCTCTTTAAGGAATACCTGGGATAGGATAAAGTAATCCTTCTACCCCCTACCCCCCCCCCCCCCCCCCCCCCCCCCCAAAAAAATAAAAAAAAATACAAAATTGTAAAGTGGTTATCCCACTGGCTATAGGGTGAATGCACCAATTTGTAAGTCGCTCTGGATAAGAGCGTCTGCTAAATGACGTAAATGTAAATGTAAATGCCTGGAGTTTTACCTGATAATATCTCATCACCAAGAAAAGCTCTGAGCCCTACTTATGAGACCTAACTTCTTGACAAGGTACAACAGATAACATGTAGGTATTAGGCACAATAAAACCCAGACTAATGACAGCACTTTTTATGACATCAATAGTGTTAACAATGTATACCTTCTATCAGAACAGCGGAACAAAAATCGCCTATTCAAATATTTACCGTAGCAACTTTATTGATACCCTAGCTCCCTGGGTGTCTCCAGTGATTTGTGTGAATGATTTGTCAAAAAAAGAAAGAATTAAAGAGGAAGAGAGAGAAAAAATATGCACAGGTCGAAAGTGTTGCTTCGATATTTATGCTTTGTTTTATCTGGAGTGGATTTCCTCAGACTAGCAAGAAATGAAAAATATACAATTCCTTCTTTGTGCTTTGGCCTGTATGAAATGAATGTACTTCATCCGGTCAATATAAATGTACTCCTTGGGCCCAAAAGCTCCAAACATTCAGTGTAAATAGAAACCCAGGGTACGGTGTTGTCCCATAAACCAAAAGCCTAGTCATTGATCAAAATACTGAATACTGAGAGGTGTCGATTGTCTACTGACCTTGGTGAGATCTAGTTAATAACAACTGTCATCACATTTCCAATTGTTCACAACCTATCCTTGGCTTATCAACAATCTACAAAGGCTGAGATTTGTATACATTACAAGAAAACATTGAGCTGTAATTCAAGCACATGCTTTTGGGGCCTACTGTAGGTTAGAGTGTTATCTAGTTTCTGTACCAAAAATGTGTATGTCTCCTTTTCAAGTGTTAATTTATCCTATTTAAAAACTGAATGGGTCTTGTCTCACTTCACTGAAGGTTTGGACAGCTCATGGCCATCCCAAGCCAAACAAACTCTCTATCCTACAGTCTTAGCACTGTCCTAAATCCCCAACCAGGCATTTACCCACCTGTTTTTGCCTTAACATAACAGGTAGTCAGTCACATAATAGGCCTAGATTCCATCCCCATTTCTGGCTAGATCAACAGAGCAGGCTCCATTAATCATTTTAGCGCCATTGTCCCGGCCATGTTCTAGGGCCAGTTTTGCCTCACAGGGTTATATTTCAGGAGCAGACAGTCTCTCTGGAGAAGACGCTGGTTCCTGTGTGTTTCTGCCATGGCTCTCCTGTTTGAAAAGACCACAGCAGTCTTACATTTAAGTCATTTAGCAGATGCTCTTATCCAAAGCAACTTACAGTATTGAGTCCATACATTTTCATACTGGTCCCCTTCGGGGATCGAACCCACAACCCTGGCGTTGCAAGCGCCATGTTCTACCAACTGAGCTACACAGGCTCTACCAGCTACACAGGCTCTGCCAACTGAGCTACACGGGACTCTTGACAGTCCTGAAGGTTTCTGTTATGGGTGTGTAAAAAGCCATGCCTACCGCCTGGCTTCTGTCAACTTTGAAAACTCTCTGCCAAGCGTATGGTACCACTCAGTTCCCGGCAACCTACTCTGGGTAGTCTACAAAGATAGAGAGGGAAACTCAGCATTGAATGCACAACTCTAAATAGTCCCGATAAATTGTGAACTTTGAGTAGACATTAGTTTGGAGTCTGTAAGAGGTGTTGTTATGGTATATACAGTATATCTAATCTCTGTTTCTGGCAAGGTGAGGTTTCCCAGAGCAGAGGGAGACAGGAAGGAGGGAAGAAAGAAAGGAGGGAAGGAAGGGGGGAGGAGGGAAGAAAGAAAGGAGGGGTTATATGATTTTGATTAAGGATTAAGGGGTCTCCATTATGGTTTAGTGCACCATGAGGAGGACTAATCAGTAATCACACACACATGGCTGAGGACCTGCAGGTACAGCTACAGTACGTCAGAAAGTTCTCCATGACAAACCCCACTATTCAGAAGGTCCTCCACTCCTCCACTTTAACAGGCAATTTTACATTACACAGTGGTTTTCTTTTGATGCTTTTCAAAGCTTCATGGTTGGTTTGAACTTAAATTGTATTTAAACCTGGAACAATGTAGCCTACTGTACAGTATGTAAGTAATCATAAAAGCTATACCAGAGCTTTGAACGGCTACATTTCCATCCCATTGTATACGCCACATAAATACAATTTCAGAGCAATCACTGTACCCATACTTCACAAACTGAAGGAAATTACATGTCTGTGCTATTTTGCACTCATAAGTTCTGCAAAGGACAAGCTACCAACCCTGGTTCTGTACAGTAGTTCCAATATTTATTACACAACAGCAACCACTGAACTAGAGTAATCATTAACATAGTGTAGGATTAATTTAGGAGAATTATAATTGGGCTCTGTTATTTACACCAACTGGATAGTATTGACTTTGTATTGGTTCATGTGGAATTTGTTTATATTATGGCAACGTCCAATGGCATTGATCCTAATAGGTTCTGATGGAAGAACAGACCAGAGGGAAGCTTGAGGCAAAGGATGCATTATAGTCTGGTAGAGCAGCTGTGGCCACTGCTACTCCCATTAGCCAATCTCCTCCATCAAGTCAGATGGCGTGAGGAATGAATGTTAAGATAGGCCTTGTTGAATTCCCTCAGCTCCATCTGAAAGCTTTAGTGGAGTCGTTTGATCTCTCTAATAGTTGATTGTTCCCAACTTCCCTCTCTCACAATCTGGTGCTTGGACCATTTGTGGGAAATGAATGGGAACAAATTAATAAAGTGGACTGGTATGTGGAAAATACTGTACTGTAGTATGCAACAGGAGAGTTATGTGAGGCAGTGGAAAAAAATAACCAAAATAGGTCTCATGGTATTTATGCCCTCAAAGAAGCAGTGTTCTGGAGAAGTCATCAGTCAGGAGTCTCTCTTCACTACACATTATCTGTGAATGGAAGAGATCCAAGCTGACCCAACATCAAATGGATGTCTGGTCACAGACTCATACTGTAGATCACTCTTCTGGATGGGTTCTGTCAGACAATGTTTGCTGTTTTAAGGCCATCCTTATGTTATATGTTATATACAGTAAAAAAAAAAAAAAACTATACCTACTATAGTTGCACAGATCAATAACGGAGTGTTTTTTACTGAGCTGACCTGTTGGCCAGGTCTCCCTTGTGAGACAATCTGGATAAAAGGTTAAATAATAATTAGATGATGTTGATAGTACTCTGGGCTCAGTCTAGAAGGTCAATAGGAGCTTTGGAGTCTTGTGAAATGTGACTCCTCCTTGTTGGAGTCTGCAATGATTAGAAATCAGACTGTGAGTATTTTGTTCGCTGCTTTCTTTCTCCCGCCAACGTTGCTATAACTCTGGTGGTTGCATTTGTGGTCTGCTGTTTACGATGGCTGTTGTTCTTTATCAAACCGGCCCATTAAGTATGGCAGAACTCCGGAAAGCACCAGTAAATCAGTAGAGAGGTAGGCCAGGGTTACAGATACAGTAATGAAAACACACATTCGATAAATACGGTAACTCACTACTTCACCAGAATGACCATATTTACTCCAATCAGATATTTACTCTGTCATTAGGCCTTCAGAGGTTTAGCAGTTAGGCTTAGCTCTCAGGCTGATAATCCACAGAGCAGACCAACATGGTGTAGTTCACCCCTGGCCAGTGATGGGTGGTGGTTACAGTGTTTCCCCTGTACTTTCCCCTTTCTGCACTCCATTGCATTCCAACTGCATTAATATATCTTCATCATCTCATTTGCAGAAACATTTTAATCACTCTCTCTGATGTGGTGGTTCTGACAGTTCCAGAAGCCTCCTGTCTCTGTTCTGCAATGTTTCCTCATTGCAGTGCTAATGGGTGGGACACTGAACAGAGTCCATCCAGAAGGTTCCAGAGTTAATTGAGGTGCATTTATGAGTATGACGGAGAGAAAAAGCAAATAGTGTAGACTTTGACAAACCCGGCAGGCCTAGAAATGGATCGATTGCATATGGCATGTCGTTTGTTTCTTCCCTGCTAAAATATACATGATGTTCGGTTTGACGCAAACAAATCTGCAGTGTATTAAATGTCCAGAATCATGTGGAGCTCAGATGATTATTGTTCATGAGTAAACCACCACAGAGCCTTGCAAGATGTTGCTTTAGCCGACATAAGAGTATTTTTGGTACAGTTAGTTTGCACGTATGCTTTATTTCTTTCCAGCAGTCCTAAGATCACTGAATAATAAACTCATCTGAACTACCATTTTTCAATTCTAAATAAGGAAAGATTATTTTTAACCAAACAACATCCCACTGGGCACACACTGGTTGAATTAACGTTGTTTCCACGTCATTTCAATGAAATTACGTTGAACCAACGTGGAATAGACGTTGAATTGACGTCTGTGCCCAGTGGGATTCTTCTCTGTTGGAAGGAACCAAGAGGGCTGTTACTGTGGTTTCCTCTGATACAATCCTGGCTCAGCCAATCAACTAGGGTTTCTGTTGGAGGGGGATTTTAAAACCACATATCTGGCAACCGCAACCCCTATCACTGCCTGTCCTGCTGTGCTCCAGTCCAGCAGCTAACATGGCAACCCATAATCAAGTGCTAATCACACGTTATCTCAATGAAAGGTCGGGATTTCCAGTCCTTTGGGGATCCAGTTCCATTAGTGTTCCTGTAAAGCAGAGCTTCAAACAATCTAATCTGATCTCTGTAATATCCTCCCAACCTGATTTAAAACAAGCCAAGAGCCTTACTGAGATGCAAAATATAATCATAAAGGCCATTAGAGAATAGTAATCAAGTCAACTTCCTCTCCAACATCTCAAAGGGGGACATGGGGCTTTATATTTAAGACACTCTCTTTGTCTGTATGATATAAAAAGTAAGAGGGGTTCGAAAATAAAACTGGAATGCACCGAGTCTGAGATCCTTGGTGCGTCTCCATGGCAACCATCTCCCCCTCCAAAACACTAACAAACTCCCTGATTTTCTCTCCAGATGAAAAAATAGGGAGGGAGAGAGAGAGGGAGGGAGAGAGCAGAGAAAATGTTTTCCCAAGTGATAGCTGTGGAGGGGCTCCTGTTTTGGTCCTGCAGTTGGAACACTTTCAAACCACTGAAGAATTCAGTAAAATAATATCTTGACCTGCAGCTGTGAACTGAACTGGGCTGGCATGCTAGAATGGGATTTCGGTTGTGCCCTGCTTTTTCCGCCTGTTGACATTAGTTCTGGTGTATGTAACTGTATGGTACTGTAGTTGTACTGTATGGTGAAGTGATGGTGACTGAGCGGTTAAAAAGCCATAGATGTCGAAAAGCAACAGGTCACTGATTGAGTAACTTACTCTCAATCTCAGGAATTATATTAGCTATCCTTTTTACCACAAGCGTCAGGAGAGACTTGACACTTTGTGATGAACTTGAATGATTGTCTAATTGACACCTGTTCCTCCGATTTTGCTCATCATCTACTTACCCTCCACACCTTTTTCATTCCATTCATTTTCCTCTCCTCCTCCATTATCGTCCTACTAACTGCCTCCAGCACTTTGCTCTTCCGCTACCTTCGTCACCAGTTTTCCTTCCCAGTTTGGCAGCTGAGACACTGGGGCCATTGTGTGAGGATGATGGGCCTTCCCTTCCCTGGTTCCCCAGGCCGGATGCTCAACTACAACAGAATGGAATGGGTTGTGAGTGACATCACAGGGTTGTGGCCCTGGATATGGAGCTGAAAGCTGAATCTGAAACCAATGGTCAATAGCTTCGTCCTGCAACTAGGCATTTATATTAACATTTATATTATAAATGTTTATTTTAACATTATAATATAAATGTTAATATAAATACCTAGTTGAGGGACAAAGCTAAGTGGTCAGTTTAATTCAGAACTATCTAACTGGCATGGACTATCAAGCTAGCTAGCTAACTGGTAGGCTAGCTAGCTGTAAGCTAGCTTGCTTACTGGGTAACCATTTGGAAGCTTTGTTGTTAAATAAAAGGCCAAACATTTGGGGGAAATGTTAACATGCAGCATTTCATCAGATACGTTTTCCATTCTACCAATATTTGGGGATTTCAATAATTTTTCTTGCTTAGCGGTGTGGTGATACTGATGGTTTGTCGGGACTGACGCTTGGGACTGATGCTCGGGACTGATGGTTTGCACTGTTGGTGCTAGAACCACAAGCATTTCACTGCACCTGCGATAACATCTGCAAATCTGTGTACGCGATCAATAAACTTTGATTTGATTTCTACGGTTGTGGCTAGATGGAGTACAGTTATGGACAGAAGTGACTTTACGTAGCAGGTTAGAAGAACTAACGCAGTAGGTTTGGCAAATTAATGTAGCAGGTTAGGAGAATGAGGTTAAGGTTAGGAAAAGGGTTAGGCTTAGCTAAAATGCTACAGTTATCAACAACTGTTGTCCCCAACACAACAACTACATGTAGTTGTACTCCATCTAGCCACAACACTAGAAACCATCAGTCCTGAAAAACCATCAGTATCATAACACTGGCTCAGTTGGCTCTAGTTTCGGGCGGTTTCAAATTTGAATTCAGTTAAGTCAAGTAACATATTAGGAATGCTCACAGACAACTATGTGGCATCCTATTTCCTATTTAGTGCGTTACTTTTGACCAGAGCCTTAGTTCATTAAATAGAGAATATGAAGCCATTTGGGATGCAGCCAGGGACTCGGGGTAACTGATCTGGTAACAGCAGCAAGGGGGATATTTCACCCCATACCACTTGGCATCTGACAGCTCAGTACAGTAGGAACTCTAGCTATTCTATCTTACCTGGACTAGCTTTCTGGCAAAGGTGAAATTATTTAATAAATCCTTTTGGCTCTTGCAATGCTACAATACATTTGTGCATATTGTAGCAAATTCGGTCCCAAACCTGTGACGAGGTCGCTTGATGTTGGGTTAAGGTCGCTACAATACATTGAGATAAGCAGAGTGGAGGATATCAAATCACCTTGCATGTTACACCCTACTTATGCCTAATCTATAACTTAGAAGTATGCATACAAACAGAGTGTGTGACTTAGAACAGTGTAGTCGGATAATAAATCACAGGCCTAAGGGCCCTATTCAGTGACACTCCAAAACTCGTTTTCAATGCCATTCTTTCTGGCATGCACCGTGCACACATGAGAAACCATGTTTGAGTTTCTCTTTATTTGAATCTGTAAATATAGTTTTTTTGTGTACAGTGCAGTATGGGCATTTCTGGCTGGGCTTCGGACAAGTTTATGTATATAATGTTAATCTTCATTGTATCGTTGTTTGATGGTTAGGTGTACATTTCATCACAGGGAATTACAATACAGTAAGAACATGAGGGGTGAGAGGGTTGCCATAAAAAACAGCAACAACAGGAAAGGCAGTGACAAAAGAGGGAAAGGACCCGGGACAGACAGGGGGTGAGGTCATTACACATGATCAGCTAGCCAGCTGTTTCCTGATGTCTGAGAGGCGTTATAGTGGACTGAGATTATATGGATATCATAAAACCCAATGACTCTATACATTTGAATAGCACATTTACAGCTTAGAGTTTAGAGCAGGGCTGCCCAACCCTCTTCCTGGAGATCTACTGTCCTGTAGGTTTTCAGTCCAACTCTAATTTAGCGTATCTGATTCAGCTAGTTAAGGTCTTGTGAGCAGCTAATAAGTAGAATCAGGTGTGTTAAATTAGGGTTGGACTGAAAACCCACAGGACGGTACAGTGCCTTGCAAAAGTATTCATCCCCTTTGGCGTTTTTCGTATTTTGTTGCATTACAACCTGTAATTTAAATTGATTTTGATTTTGATTTCATGTAATGGACATACACAAAACAGTCCAAATTGGTGAAGTGGAATGAAAAAAATAACTTATTTCAAAAAAGTATACAAAAAAAATAACGGAAAAGTGGTGTGTGCATATGTATTCATCCTCTTTGCTATGAAGCCCCTAAATAAGATCTGGTGCAACCAATTACCTTCAGAAGTCACATAATTAGTTAAATAAAGTCTACCTGTGTGCAGTCTAAGTGTCACATGATCTGTCACATGATCTCAGTATATATACACCTGTTCTGAAAGGCCTCAGATTCTGCAACACCACTAATCAAGGGGCACCACCAAGCAAGCGGCACCATGAAGACCAAAGAGATCTCCAAACAGGTCAGGGACAAAGTTGTGGAGAATTACAGATCAGGGTTGGGTTATAAAAAAACATCAGAAACTTTGAACATCCCACGGAGCACCATTAAATCCATTATTAAAAAATTGAAAGAATATGGCACCACAACAAACCTGCCAAGAGAGGGCCACCCACCAAAACTCACGGACCAGGCATGGAGGGCATTAATCAGAGAAGCAACAAAGAGACCAAAGATAACCCTGAAGGAGCTGCAAAGCTCCACAGCGGAGATTGGAGTATCTGTCCATAGGACCACTTTAAGCCGTACACTCCACAGAGCTGGGCTTTACGGAAGAGTGGCCAGAAAAAAAGCCATTGCTTAAAGAAAAAAATAAGCAAACACGTTTGGAGACTCCCCAAACATATGGAAGAAAGTACTCTGGTTAGATGAGACTAAAATTGAGTTTTTTGGCCCAAGGAAAACGCTATGTCTGGTGCAAACCCAACACCTCTCATCACCCCGAGAACACCATCCCCATTGTGGTGCCAGCATCATGCTGTGGGGATGTTTTTCATCGGCAGGGACTGGTAAACTGGTCAGAATTGAAGGAATGATGGATGGCGCTAAATACAGGGACATTTTTGAGGGAAACCTGTTTTAGTCTTCCAGAGATTTGAGACTGGGACGGAGGTTCACCTTCCAGCAATACAATGACCCTAAGCATACTGCTAAAGCAACACTCAAGTGGTTTAAGGGGAAACATTTAGATGTCTTGGAATGGCCTAGTCAAAGCCCATACCTCAATCCAATTGAGAATTTGTGGTATGACTTAAAGATTGCTGTACACCAGCGGAACCCATCCAACTTGAAGGAGCTGGAGCAGTTTTGCCTTGAAAAATCCCAGTGGCTAGATGTGCCAAGCTTATAGAGACATACCCCAAGAGACTTGCAGCTGTAATTGCTGCAAAAGGTGGCTCTACAAAGTATTGTAGAGGTGAATAGTTATGCACGCTCAGGTTCTGGTTTTTTTGGTCTTATTTCTTGTTTGTTTCACAATAAGAAATATTTTGCATCTTCAAAGTGGTAGGCATTTTGTGTAAATCAAATGATGCAAATCCCCCAAAAATCAATTTTAATTCCAGGTTGTAAGGTAACAAAATAGGAAAAATGCCAAGGGGGTGAATACTTTCGCAAGCCACTGTAGATCTCCAGGAAGAGGGTTGGGCAGCCCTGGTTTAGAGAGTGTGTGTGTCAGTCAAAGCTATTTGCTGCTCTGGCACCCCAATGGTGGAACAAGCTCCCCCACGACGCCAGGACAGCGGAATCACTGACCACCTTCCGGAGACACTTGAAACCCTACCTCTTTAAGGAATACCTGGAATAGTATAAAGTAATCCTTCTACCCCCCCCCCCCCCCCCCTCCCCCACCCACTCAAAAAAAATAAAAAAAAATAAAAATAAAGTGGTTGTCCCACTGGCTATCATAAGTTGAATGCACACATTTGTAAGTCGCTCTGGATAAGAGCGTCTGCTAAATGATGTAAATGTTTAAACAAATTTAAACGTGTGTGTGTTTGTGCTTGCGTGCGTGTGTGTGTGCCTGTGTTTATAGTTGCTTCTAATCTCTTTAGCTCGTCCCTGTAGTATAGGCAGAAAGGAAACTCAGTGATAGCTCCCGCTCAGAAACATGGCCACTCCCAACGAGGAGGTAAATAGCAGAGCAGAGGAAAGGCCTGGTGTTGGTGTTGGAGCAGAAACCAAAGGGAGCTGCTAGGCTGCTGTTGGAGCGCTTCACTAACTAATCTATGATGTAATTCCCTGCCTGGACTGGACTGTGTAGACCAGGGGCCAATTGTGTACACCAGGGGCCCAGGGCCGAAGCAGCACTTATCCCTGTGTGTTCCCCACTGGCCCCTGCCGGACCGGCTGTCAACTTTCATCACAGCGCAGACACACAATGGGTGAGAGATAACATGATAAAACAGCTGGTTCCTATGAGACATGCCCATACATAATATAAATCCCTATATACTCCCATCCATAACTCCTGTACTAAAAGCGTATATAATCTTCTTTTATCGTGTTGGTCTGGCCGCCTCATTGAGCCAACAGGGAGAGAGGGACATAGCCAACTGTGATAAAGGAAAGCAGAGGAGGAGGTGGTGGAAGAGAGGATGGAGGGAAGATTTTGGATCCTTGACAGTGGCAGGGTGCCATGGTTTCGAGTCTCTCTCATGAATTTGAAACGTTAGTGCGCCTGCCAAGCCGGCCCACCTGTGCCGATCTGAGCCATTAAGTGATTATGTAGGGGGGGTTTGTCAGTGGGTTCAAGAAGGGTTGAAGGTTTTTTGCTGGGCCAGGGAATATGTCTGGGCCCTCAGGGTAGCAAGGGAGCTCTGGGTTCCATTTGAACCTCCTCTTTCATCATTGCATCATTACAACATTAACCCTGATCACACAGGTTTTACTGGCTTGTCCAATGGCTCTCTTGAGCTAGGGCTGAGTAGGGAGGATGGAAGGATGTCCTGAGAAAGAGAGAGAGAGAGAGAGAGAGAGAGAGATAGTGAAAAGAGAGAGAGAAAGAGAGAAAAAAGAGAGCGAGAGAGAGAGAGAGAAAAGAGAGAGAGAGAAAGAGAGAAAAAAAGAGAGCGAGAGAGAGAGAGGGAGAAAGAGAGGAAGAGGAGTCATCTATGTGAAGCTGATTGATCTGGGATCCAAGTAACATCTGTTTCTATGCCTGAACTTTTAAATAAAGCCCTGGGTCGTAGAGACAATCTGATAGGAGCACATAAACAAGCCAAATCAATAGGAATGCAATGTGTTAGCAATTGGAGTCGGAGCATCTTTGGGTCAGGTCCACATCTGGTTGTTAGGATGTTACAACTGGAGAGAGACATCGAGGAGGAGCTGGGAGGGAAAGACACTGACGTAGGATTATCATTAAGAATAATGAGATGATGCAGATGATGATGAGGGAGATGATGAGGAGAATAATGATGATGATGGTAACAACAATAACACTGATGATAATCGTAATGCCGCCACTTAAGTATGGTCAGCATTAGCAAGCCTCTATAATCACCACAGATCAGTGAGACCAAAGGGAGCAGCAATATCATTACCATTACTGCCAGCTAGGCGCCTCACCAAGTCATTCTGACGTTTTAACTGCGTGTGTGTGTGTGTGTGTGTGCGTGCGTGTCTGCGTGCATGTGTGCACACACAATGGTTTAACTGGCTGAGAAAAACACTGTGACTTTGGCAGACAGTCACCAGAAATCAAACTAATTGCAAATAGAATCTGGAGGTAATTTAATCTAACATGGGGAAGTTCACTGGAGGCTGTGGCTCTGGACAGGATCTGTGTCTGGACTGGCTGCTACAGAGGGTCTGGGTCAGCCACTCACTGACCGTTGTCATAGTGAGAAACAACTCCAGAATCCCTGACTCTCTGCCTCCCCCTCTAAAGCTGTCTGACTATCTGAGTTCACATCTTTAAAACATTAAAACAAATGTTATTTGAGTGCAAACTCAAGACAAATGTTGTTTTTTAAAGATGAATACCGTGCACTAGATGATGTTGTGAGTCCTGTGCTAAACTGTATGTATGAAGTTGACGAAACTGCTTGCGAAGTTAAAGGCAGGGCACGGAGGGAATGTGGGGTTAAAGTGACTCAATGGTCCTTTGAGACTACTGGGATGTGTCCTAAATAGCACCCATTCCATACATAGTGCACCACTTTCGACCAGATCCCTATGGGCCCTGGTTAAAAGTAGTCCACTACAAAGAGAAAAGGGTGCCATTTGGGATCAATCAACTTTTTAAATCAGCAGATGTCACAAAGTGCTATACAGAAACCCAGCCTAAAACCCCAAACAGCAAGCAATGCAGATGTAGAAGCACTGTAGCCCTGGAGTCCTGGTTCCATTTTAGTGACCCATCCAGTCCCTCAGATCCCATAAACCCAGGGTTTTGGACCAGCCCATCTGGTAGATGAGTTGAATCTATGCTACTTTAAAATCCCCAGTAGTCATTTCTATTTAGGGGTTTACTGTAGATGTTGGTGGAAATATTATTTTATGATGTCAGTCAAAATCTCTTCTCTCGATGAAAATGGAAGCAATGGTCAAGGAAAAAATAAAGACAGATAAAGCAAATAAGTCTGTCTCTCTGTTTAAATAATAGTCATTAAAGATCATACAGATGACTTTCCATTACTATTTGGAATCAGTAGACAGAGGCAGGTTGTTAGGTGGTTGTGTGAAAGTTGTTTGGTGTTTGTGTGCATGTTATTGGATGGTTGTGTTGTCTCTCTGTCTCTTTGAGAGGGTATACGCTGCCCAGACCCTCTGGAGCAGGGGAAGGTTGTCTGTAGGTTATATGAAAGTTGTTTGAGGGTTGTGTGAAGGTTGTGTTGACCCAATGTATCTTTGTGAGGGCACACACTGTCCAGATCCTGTGGAGCAGAGAGAGAGGTCTGGAGCAGAGCCTCCACGGACCCCTGTCGTTAATCCTAATGCTGCCTTAATCTAAACAGACCTGTTTCCTTTGGCTACCCCCATCACAGGGCCAGCAGCTCTCCCAGCTAGCACATTTGGTTCTGAAGTTGTGGGAACGTATGTTTTTGATTTCACATTGGTTGTGTGAACGAAGCCATACATTTCCTTACCGGTAAAACTTAACGTTTTTTAAACATTCTGAAAACAGAAGTAAAAATGTCACCTGTTCTGGGAACCTTTATTTTTAGATTGCATGGAGGTTTACTCTGGTTCCTTGAAAGTTTACCTGTGAGGTTTTATTAACGCTCTGCGAACGGAAATTACAATTTGGTGTCACGCCCTGGCTCTGGGGACTCTAATATGTTGAGCCAGGGTGTGTAAAGTCTATGTGTTTTGTTCTAGGTTTCACTTTCTAGTATTGTTGTTCTATGTTGGCCAGTGTGGTTCTCAATCAGAGGCAACGGGATTCAGCTGTTGCTTGTTGTCTCTGATTGAGAACCATACTTTAGCAGCCTGTTTCCCCACAGAGTTTGTGGGATCTTGTTTCTAGTCTGTTGTGTTAGACCGTGAACTGTCACGTTTTCGTTTTGTCGTTTTTTGATCGTGTCTCTATTAAAGAGTATGTTTGCCTGCAACGCTGCGCCTTGGTCCTCATCTCTGTTCAACGAGCGTGACAGAAGATCCCACCAAGACTGGACCAAGCAGCAAGTCCAGGAGCCATCGCCTGAGAGATCTCTAGCGGATCTCCTTCGCCTCCTCGACTGGGTCAAGCCATGTGAGGAAGAGAGGAGCTTGACGTGGAGGCAGAAGGGCGAAAGGCTGGCGAGAAGCATGGAGACCTGGTCCACGGGTAGGAGTGAAGCCCATAAATTTTTTAGGGGGGGGCTAACGACGGGGCAGCAGGAGGCCGCCAGGTTACGGGAGTCACTGGTCACCAGGGGGAAGGAGGATGTAGAGGCACGGCGAGAGGTACTGGCGTGTGTTGCCAGTCCGGTCCGGCCTGTTCCTGATCCCCACGTAGGGCCAGTGGTGTGTGTTCCCAGTACGGTCCGGCCTGTTCCTGCCACTCGCACCAAGTCTACGGTGCGCGTCGCCAGCTCGGCCCGGCCTGTTCCTGCTCCCCGCACCAAGTCTGTGGTGCGCGTCGCCAGCCCAGTCCGGCCCATTCCTGCTCCCCGCACCAAGTCAGTGGTGCGCGTCGCCAGCCCAGTCCGGCCCATTCCTGCTCCCCGCACCAAGTCAGTGGTGCGCGTCGTCAGCCCGGTCCGGCCCATTCCTGCTCCCCGCACCAAGTCAGTGGTGCGTTTCGTCAGCCCAGCTCGGCCCGTTCCTGCTCCCCGCACCAAGTCAGTGGTGCGCTTCGTCAGCCCGGTCCGGCCCGCTCCTGCTCCCCGCACCAAGTCAGTGGTGCGTTTCGTCAGCCCGGCTCGGCCCGCTCCTGCTCCCCACACCAAGCCAGTGGTGTGCGTCGTCAGTCCGGCACGGCCCGTGCCTGTTCCACCGGTGGCTGGTCCGGCACCGGTCAGATGCTTCACGCCGGAGCTAGAGCAATCCGCTCCACCAGTGTGCAGTCCAGCTCCGGCCAGCGGGGAGCTGGTCAAGTGCAAGTGTTGGTTCAGGAATGTATTTTATTTTATTTAAGATACTCTTTGAAGAGGTAGAGTTTCAGGCAGTGGCGGCTCCTGAAAAAAATCAATTTTTCTGATGATTTAGGTGACCTACACACATTAAAAAAAAGATATGTCCAGCAACAACATGAAGACAGGGGCAGCATATAAGTCAATACTGATATACACATTACTTGCTTCAAAAAGGTCTCATGGTTGAATTGGAAATATGTGCACCTGAGCATAATTCACAACAAGCAAGCAGGAGCTTTTGATAGAGGCTACTGAAAACATTGATGCAAGTTATTGGTAATAAGAAATGTTTATAGACTTCCATATTCTGCC
Organism: Coregonus lavaretus; assembly: GCF_964263955.1. Taxonomy (NCBI): domain Eukaryota; kingdom Metazoa; phylum Chordata; class Actinopteri; order Salmoniformes; family Salmonidae; genus Coregonus; species Coregonus lavaretus. The sequence goes on along the minus strand of NC_140005.1, from coordinate 39,055,797 downwards.
CTCTTGTATAGATTTGTGAAAATGAACAGTGATAGACATTTTGCCTGAAAACAGAATTTGAAAATAATTTCTAGAAAAGGTAAACACAGCTATCTGTATGGCTTTGTAAAACTGAACAACCATATTCTGGCCAATTGTATAGATTTGTAAATATGAACAACCATATTCTGGCCAATTGTATAGATTTGTAAAAATTAACATGAACAGATTTCTTTATTTTTTAAACTTTTTTTTAAATGAAAAATAACTATTTTAAACAACATCAACTGTGAACTGATTTGGGCGTGTGTGTGTTAAAGAGACAGACAGGGAGGGACAAAGAGAGAGAGAGGCTACATTACTTGTACTGAAACTGTTCTCTTCTCTCTTTCAATGCAGCAAAGCGGTCAATGACTTTCTCATTGAAATCAGGCATGCTGAGGACTAGTTCCCTCTCCATGGAAAGCATGGCCAGTGCATTCAGACGTTCCTGGCCCATTGAATTTCGCAGGAATGTCTTAACTCGTGTCAAAGTTGAGAAACATCTCTCAGCTTCAGCTGTTGTCATGGGAGTAGTTATGAGGATGTTCAACAGAGTCACAGTCTCAGAGAACGTCTCCTGGAGGTTGTAGCTCATGAGAACCTGGTACAGTGCCAGTGCACCACAGCAGCCCTTGAATTCAGGATTCTCATAGATCAGAGATAGTTCTGTCTTGAGCTTTGCCTTGCTCAGCATGGGGTATGCATTCACAGTGGCATTCAGAGCCTCATCAGGAAATGAATGGCAGTACCTTTCAAACATGTCTGCTTGCAGTAAGGTAGCACTCACAAGGTGGCCAGAGAAAGAGAACCTTTCTTTGGTGTGATCCAGGATGGTGTTGCAGACCTCTTCAGACAGTGTCACGATCGTCTGGGTAAGGAGTGGACCAAGGCGCAGCGTGTGAAACGAACATGACTTTAATTAGTTAAAGCACAAGTACAAAACAAAACACGATCGTGAAGTCCACAGTAACACTGACTGAACACGGAACAAAAACCCACAAACACAAGGTGAACACAGACAGTTTAAATATGGCTCCCAATCAGAGACAACGAGCCAACAGCTGACACTCGTTACCTCTGATTGGGAGTCACTCATTCAAACAAAGAAATACAACCACCTAGAACAACCCAACCAAACAGAACACAACGAAACGAACACACCCTGGCTCAACATACAAAGTCCCGGAGCCAGAGCGTGACAGTACCCCCCCCTAAAGGCGCGGACTGCGACCGCGCCTCAAAACCCCAAACAGGAGAGGGCTGGGTGGGCATTTCTCCTCGGAGGCGGCTCCGGCTCCGGGCTTGACCACCAACCTTCCACAATCCCCCCGTAGCGCCCCCGGTCCGGTCTGACCCCGCTGGCTGGATCTGGACCGGACATAGACGGAGCGGATTGCTCAAACTCCGTAGTGGAGTAGCTGACCTGATCAGGCACCGGACTGACGACGCGCACCTTGGCTTGGCGCGTGAGGCAGGAACGGACCGGACCTGGCTGACGATGCGCCCCCTTGGCTTGGTGCGTGGGGCAGCGACGAGCCGGACCTGGCTGACGACTCGCACCCCGGGCTTGGTGCGAGTAGCAGGAACGGGCTGAACCAGGCTGACGACTCGCTCCCCTGGCTTGGTGCGAGTAGCAGGAACGGGCTGGACCAGGCTGACGACTCGCACCCCTGGCTTGGTGCGAGTAGCAGGAACGGGCTGGACCAGGCTGGCGACTCGCACCCCTGGCTTGGTGCGAGTGGCAGGAACAGGCCGGGCCGGGCTGGCGACGCGCACCGTAGGTTTGGTGCGAGTGGCAGGAACAGGCCGGGCCGGGCTGGCGACGCGCACCGTAGGTTTGGTGCGAGTGGCAGGAACAGGCCGGGCCGGGCTGGCGACGCGCACCGTAGGTTTGGTGCGAGTGGCAGGAACAGGCCGGGCTGGGCTGGCGACGCACCCCGTAGGCTTGGTGCGTGGAGCAGGAACAGGCCGGGCTGGGCTGGCGACGCACACCGTAGGTTTGGTGCGTGGAGCAGGAACAGGCCGGGCTGGGCTGTCGACGCACACCGTAGGTTTGGTGCGTGGAGCAGGGACAGGCCGGGCTGGGCTGGCGACGCACACCGTAGGTTTGAGGCGTGGAGCAGGGACAGGCCGGGCTGGGCTGGCGACGCACACCGTAGGTTTGGTGCGTGGAGCAGGGACAGGCCGGGCTGGGCTGGCGACGCGCACCATTAACTTAGTGCGGGGAGCAGGAACGGGCCGGACCGGACTGGTGACGCACACCACTTGCTTGGTGTGAGGAGCGGGACTGGGTTTCTTCATAACCCTCCGCTCCCTCAGCTGCCTACACAGTTCCTCTCGCCGTGCCTCTACTCTCACCCTCTCCCTTATCGCCTCCAGTACCCACGTCGTCCATGCCCTGTGCCCCCCCCTAAAAATTTCTTGGGGTTGCCTCTCGACCGTCCGACTTTGACCCGTTTGCCGCCGCTGCTCCTCTCTACGGCGCGCCTCCCATGTCCAGGCTGCCTGCTCCTGGACACGCTGCTTGGTCCTTTTATGGTGGGTTTTTCTGTCACGATCGTCTGGGTAAGGAGTGGACCAAGGCGCAGCGTGTGAAACGAACATGACTTTAATTAGTTAAAGCACAAGTACAAAACAAAACACGATCGTGAAGTCCACAGTAACACTGACTGAACACGGAACAAAAACCCACAAACACAAGGTGAACACAGACAGTTTAAATATGGCTCCCAATCAGAGACAACGAGCCAACAGCTGACACTCGTTACCTCTGATTGGGAGTCACTCATTCAAACAAAGAAATACAACCACCTAGAACAACCCAACCAAACAGAACACAACGAAACGAACACACCCTGGCTCAACATACAAAGTCCCGGAGCCAGAGCGTGACAGACAGCCTCTGCTTCTCCTCTTCTCTCAAAGCTGTTCTGGGTCTTTTGGCTCCTGTTGCTTCTTGCAGCTGCTGTTGAGAGGAGACCCTGAAGGCAAACAGACCAATGTGTTTGTTGGCTTTGTACAGTATTGTTGTCTATGTGATGCACAGGTATATGCAATGTATCCATGTATAGTACAAATACTTCAGTTCCACTTAAAATGGGCAGGGATGCATAAAGTCTTTAGTGTTTAAGTTAGCCTTTGTGTCTCACATAGCCTGGATGTTCAGCACAGTATACAGTGGTGCTCATAAGCTTATGAGCCCATGCTAAAGTTGACTAAAAAGAGGAATAAAAAAGAAAAGAAAATTGGTGTCCTTAAAGGTTGGATTTTCCAACTTTTTTAATTAAGTCATTAAGATCAATTTCCAAAAGATGATTTTTTTATTTTTTTATTCCTCTTTTTAGTCAACTTTAGAATGTGTTCATACAATTATGAGCACCACTGTACAGTACACATAGTATATAAAATAAGCTAGATTACACCACTGGCCATATATAATGAGAATAATGTAATTTCAAACACAAATGCAGTCTCCTTTCATGCATACATTTTCAAATAAAGCTCTGCTTTGAGAAAGATCGAATGATATTGTTTAATCTTACCTTATGGCCTGCACACTGCTTGTGAAGCTGTCGAGGGCACGTTTGATGAAGACAGCATTGATGTCCTTCTTCTGTAGCTTCTGGTACAGAATGTCGACGTGGGGCATGATTTTGTGAAAAAGCCCCAGGAAAAAAACAAAATCTTCATCATGTAGCATCCTCACGTAGCCAGATGCCTCTCTCACGGTGGGCTGGTCAAATGAACCCAATGAACCCGTCCGGATGGCTTCAAAACATTCTATGAGGTCGTCTCGATTCTCGTAGACAGTGTTCACGACTCTGCTGTTGAAGTTCCACCGTGTGGATGAAGGTCTGGGCAGTCTTCGTGCAACAGTCTGGTCAAGAATGCTGGTGCGTTTGGGTGACCGGGAAAAAAAAGTTGCAATCCCGCTCAGATCGGAAAAGAAAATGTTCACTTTTTTGATGCGAGAAGTAGCTTGCTGCATGATCAAATTCAGCTGATGCGCATAGCAATGCACGTAATGGGCATTCTTGAAATGCTCACGCACCTTTTGCTGCACACCAGCCTTCTCTCCCCTCATCACACTGGCTCCATCGTAAGCTTGCGCAATGAGTTTGACTTTCTCGTCGTCGGCAAAAAGACCGTTCAGTCTCTCCAAAAGCACACTGGGGATTGAGACTGAGGTTGATTCCGAGATGGGAAGGAACTCAAAAAAGCGCTCCTGCACTTTGTGGTTGCTATCTATGTACCTCAGCACAAGCACCAGCTGTGTCTGTGTAGAAACGTCCGTGGTCTCGTCAGCTTGGATAGCTACGAAGTTCGCCGACTTCACCTCCTCCACAATATGTTCCCTCATGACCGCTAGCATACACTCCAGTAGCTCGTTTTGAATGGTCTTTGATGTGCCCTTGAAAACTTTAGCATTTTTAAGATGGTCATCAAACACCTCATCTAATTGTGCCACAAAGTTGACAAGTCCAAGAAAAATACCAGGGTTGGTGGAGCCCTCAGTTTCATCTTTGCCTCGCAAAGCTAACTCAAACACTCCGCAAAACTTCACACACTGGATTAGCCGGCTGAGGATGTGGCGGTTCTTGCTAACCTCATCGTTGTGGCGGCGGACAGCTAGCCTGTATCCCTCATCCAGTTGAGTGGCAATGTTCACTCTCCCCAAAGCAGACAATCTCAAACAGCTATCCATGTGGGTCTTTGACAGCTCATGTTTCTTAATCTTTTCTGAAAGATGGTGCATGTCCGTTACACCAGTCGCTGTCCAAGCGGTGCTGTCTGCCGTGCCGCCTTCAGGGTGAAAGAGTAAGCAGGGGTAGCAGAAGACTGCATTAGCTACATCGCAGCCTGCTAGCCAGGTTTTTCGTTCGTACCAATTTTTGGAAAATCCTCGGGTGTAGGACTTTCCCCCTTTAGTAGAAACCTGTTGAATTATTAAATTTGGTCTGGGAGGTCCTAATTGTTTCGTTGCCAATTTATCTTGATTTGTTCGCCGACAAAAAGGAACTTCTTTCAAAGAGACAATCGAGTTGCACTGAACGCTAGCCATCTTGACAGTAGTACGTGAATTGATTGACGCTGCTACCCGCTCTTTTCTTAGTTATGTTCATGGTTATGTTACGTATGACGAAAGCGCGTAAGTGCAAGCCCTCCTGGAACCCATAGAGATTGTATTGAACGCTCTGATATTTGAAAAAAAAAAGATTTTACATGAGAGTCTATGAGAGACTTCTGGGGCGATTTTCAACCTGACTGAAATCGCCCCAAAATGGGCGGGGCCATTTTAAGCACGACTTTAGCCTGATTGGACATTTAGTGGCAGATCAGACGTCTAGATTAGAACACTGATAACTACTGTTGCCGTGATATAATTGATTAGATAAAAAATCCCTTCCTTTTCCCGTTTGGCAGTGCGTCGCCCATATCGCCCTAATGAACACACCGCACCTGGTTTCAGGTGCATTCAGAAGATGGGCTGGGACTCTGCTGTCCTAGATTCAGGGGAAAGATGGTTCCACCATTGGGGTGCCAGGACAGAGAAGAGCTTGGAGCAGTTCCTCTTGCTGCTCCATAGGCAAGCACCATAGTCTTGTACTGGATGCGAGCTTAGACTGGAAGCCAGTGGATTGCGCGGAGGAGCGGGGTGACATGGGAGAACTTGGAAGGTTGAACACCAGGCGGGCTGCAGTGTTCTGGATAAGTTGCAGGGGTTTGATGGCACAAGCAGGGAGCCCAGCCAACAGCGAGTTGCAGTAGTCTAGACGGGAGATGACAAGTGCCTGGATTAGGACCTGCACCACTTCCTGTTTGAGGTAGGGTCGTACTCTACGGATGTTGTAGAGCATGAACCTGCAGGAGCGAGTCACTGCTTTGATGTTTGCAGAGAACCACAGGGTGTTGTCCAGGGTCACGCCAAGATTCTTTGCACTCTGGAAGGGCGACACTGTGGAGTTGTCAACCGTGATGGAGAGGTCTTTGAGGGGGCAGGCCTTCCCTGGGAGGAAGAGCAGCTCCATCTTGTCGAGGTTGAGCTTGAGGTGGTGGGCTGAGGTCCAAGCTGAGATATCTGCCAGGCATGCAGAAATGCGTGTTGCCACCTGGGTGTCAGAAGGGGGGGAGAATAAAAGTAGTTGAGTGTCATCCTCATAGCAATAATAGGAGAGACTAGGGCTTTTTTTTGCTACTTTTTCAAATCATAGTCGCACACCTCATGTAGCCTAGCCCATAGGCCTATATGTTTTGATAAGGTTTGTATCACAACTAAAGTGTCCAAATAACTTCTTAAAATTAAGCACATTAAGCCGCATTATAACGGGTGTAGAGCCTAACTGGCATACATACGCAGCACGTGAGTATTACGTTTGGAGAAGATTATTTTCACCATTAAAAAAATGCACCTTCATAATAAAAGCATTACATACATAATCGCATTTTCGGTCACTTTTGAGAATGGTGTTCTCCCGCTAATGGAACATTTGCGCTTATAGCCTACTGCCATGTGCACATTGCTGTGCTTATAATGTGAAGAAATAGCCAAATAGTTTATCAACATTTTAAGCTAAAGGTTCTGATCTGTTGTGTCAGCCTCATTTCTTTAAAAAGGTTTGATGCTAGTGGTTGTATTAATTTGGGATCTATATCATCCCACAACTGTCCCAGACTATGTTTGGAATATTTATTTCTCGCACAGAATAGGTCAACTTTTGTACTATGGGGGAATAGTAAATTGACATAGGCTAGTGCTTTCGCTGTTTGTTAGGCCTACTGATCTTGTTGGCTGACGAAAAGTAAATGTGGGCAGTTCTTCCAATACCTTCAATATGCGCCTCGGAATTGGATAAGGATGCGCGCAGTTGCGTCCCAGATGTGTTGGTCTTCACTTGTAGCCTGTGAGAAAGACCTGGGAACGTAACGGAAAGCCATTTGAGTGAGAGGTGCTTTGGAGAATGCAGCTGGGAGAAGGGAATTATAATTAGGGGGCATTACGGCCTAGAAATCCGAGGCATTATCAAGTGCTTGTCAAGTTGTGAAGGATTTAATGTGTACAGCCTGCGCAAAAAAAAAGCAGAGCTCATGCCATTCATGCAACTTTTTTCAAATCATCATTAGTTGCATCATGCAGCCTTAGAATATTTTAAATATCAAAACATATAGCCAAATGTTTGTATCACAACTAAAGTTACATAAATAACTAAATTAAGCATATAGGATGACCTGTTTCTTTGTTAACTGCTCAACACAGAGCGCACTCCCTCAAATCGTTGGGAGAAAATATGCTTTCTATTTTATTCAGCTATGTTCAACTGTATTCTTCATACTATAAAATAATACCACAGAATTCGAAGCAAATCTTGTCTGCTAAACTAGTGTAGCCCACAGCCATATGGTATAGCCAGATCAGGGCCTAACATAAGGACAACTCAGAGTATACTACATTTTCTTCATATCATGTTTCTTTAGACCTGTCTAAAATAAACAATGGATTTATTGTGATGGTGTAGGCTATATTACATGGATTTATTTGACTTTTTAAAATGTAGATGTTCCAAAGGTCTGCATCAGTGGTTTGTAGACTATGCGTGGAAGCCAGGAGATGCTAAATGTGTTTATGTTAATATGGTCAATTACCGGAATACCGGCAGTTATTTGCTTGACAATCACCGGCTGAAGAAAATGTCATGACAGCCACAGCCCTAGGAGAGACCATGTGACTTGGTGTATAGACAGAAGAGGTCCTAGAACCGAGCCCTGGGGGACACCAGTAGTGAGAGTACGTGTTGCAGACACAGATCCTCTCCAAGTTACCTGGTAGGAGTGGCCTGCCAGGTAGGATGCAATACAAGAGTGTGCAGAGCCTGAGACGCCCAGCCCTGAGAGGGTGGAGAGGGGGATCTGATGGTTCTTGGTGTCGAAGGCAGTGGATAGATCTAGGAGGATGAGAACAGAGGAGAGAGTCAGCTTTGGCAGTGTGGAGAGCCTCCATGACACAGAGAAGAGCAGTCTCGGTTGAGTGACCCGTCTTGAAGCCTGACTGGTTAGGGTCAAAAAGATAGTTCTGAGAGAGATAACGAGAGAGTTGATCAGAGACAGCACACTCAAGTGTTTTGGAAAGAAAAAGGAGGGATACAGGTCTACTGTTTTTGACGTCAGATGAGTCGTGTTGGTTTCTTGAGGAGGGGAGCGACTCTGGCCTTTTTGAAGTCAGAGGGGATGGATGAGTTGATGAGGGAAGTGAGGAATGGAGGATGTCTCCAGAGATGGTCTGGAGAAGGGAGGAGGGGATGGGGTTGAGTGGGCAGGTTGTCTGGCGGCCAGACCTCACTAGTCGCAGGATTTCATCTGGAGAGAGGGGAGGAAGAGATCAAGGCGTAGGTTAGTTCTGCGTGAGTGGAACCAGTGGACTCAATAGGCTGAGTGAATGAGGAGCGGATGTTGTCAAGTGGTTGACAAAGTTATCCACGGAGAGGGAGGAGGGAGGGGTAGGGGGTGGAGGATTAAGGAGGGAGAAGAAGGTGGAAGAGAGTTTCCTAGGGTTAGAGGCAGAACCTTGACATTTAGAGTGATAGAAAGTGGCTTTAGCAGCGGATACATAGGCAGAGAATGTAGAGAGGAGGGAGTGAAAGGATGATAGGTCCTCCGGAAGTTCAGTTTTCCTCCATTTTCACTCAGCTGTCCACAGCACTGTTCTGTAAGCTCGCAATGAGTCACGGAGCAGGAGGGGAGGGCCGAGCTGGTCTGGAGGAAAGGGGACAGTGCGAGTCATAGGATGCGGAAAGGGAGGAGAGTAGGGTTAAAGAGGCAGAATCAGGAGACAGGAGGGAGAAGAATTTAGCAGAAGGGAGAGATGATAGGATAGAAGAGAGTAGAGGGAGAGAGCGAAGATTGCGACAGATACGCCGAATACAATAGGTGTAGACCTTACAGTGAAATGTTTACTTACAAGCCCTTAACCAACAATGCAGTTTTAAGAAAATATAAACAGTTTTAAGTAACAAATTAAGATAGGGAGAGGTTGTTGTCCTGCCACCACTTGGCCAGGTCTCTGACCTCCTCCCTATAGGCTGTCTCATCGTTGTCGGTGATCAGGCCTACCACTGTTGTGTCGTCTGCAAACTTAATGATGGTGTTGGAGTCGTGTCTGGCCATGCAGTCATGGGTGAACAGGGAGTACAGGAGGGGACTGAGCACACACCCCTGATGGGCCCCGTGTTGAGGATCAGCGTGTGAGCCATGACCAGCCTTTCAAAGCACTTCATGGCTACAGATGTGAGTGCTACGGGTCGGTAGTCATTTAGGCAGGTTATCTTAGTGTTCTTGTGCACAGGAACTATGGTGGTCTGCTTGAAACGTTGGTATTTCAGACTCAGTCAGGGACATGTTGAAAATGTCAATGAAGACACTTGCCAGTTGGTCAGCGCATGCTCGGAGTACACGTCCTGGTAATCCGTCTGGCCCTGCGGCTTTGTAAATGTTGACCTGCTTAAAAGTCTTACTCACATTGGCTACGGAGAGTGTGATCACATAGTCATCCGGAACAGCTGATGCTCTCATGCATGCTTCAGTGTTACTTGCCTCGAAGCGAGCATAGAAGTGATTTAGCTCGTCTGAGAGGCTTGTGTCACTGGGCAGCTCGCAGCTGTGCTTCCCTTTGTAGTCTCCTTGAAAGCGGGAGCTCTACGCTTTAGCTCAGTGCGGATGTTGCCTGTAATCCATGGCTTCTGGTTGGGGTATGTATGTACGGTCACTGTGGGGACGTCATCGATGCACTTATTGATGAAGCCAGTGACTGATGTGGTGTACTCCTCAATGCTATCGGAAGAATACAGGAACATATTCCAGTCTGTGCTAGCAAAACAGTCCTGTAGCTTAGCATGAGCGTCATTTGACCATTTCCTTATTAACTGAGTCTCTGGTGCTTCCTGCTTTAGTTTTTGCTTATAAGCAGGAATCAGGAGGATAGAGTTATGGTCAGATTTGCCAAATGGAGGGCGAGGGAGAGCTTTGTATGCGTCTCTGTGTGTGGAGTAAAGGTGGTCTAGAGTTATTTTTCCTCTGGTTGCACATTTAACATGCTGGTAGAAATTAGGTAGAACGGATTTAAGTTTCCTTGCATTAAAGTCCCCGGCCACTAGGAGCGTTTTCCTGTTTGCTTATGGCCTCATACAGCTCATTGAGTGCAATCTTAGTGCCAGCATCGGTTTGTGGTGGTAAATAGACAGCTACAAAAAATATAGATGAAAACTCTTGGTAAATAGTGTGGTCTACAGCTAATCATGAGATACTCTACCTCAGGTGAGCAAAACCTCGAGACTTTCTTAGTATTAGATTTTATGCACCTGCTGTTGTTTACAAATACACAGACCGCCACCCCTTGTCTTATCGGAGTCAGACGTTCTATCCTGCCGATGTAGCGTATATCCCGCCAGCTGTATGTTATCCATGTCGTCATTCAGCCACGACTCTATGAAACATAAGATATTACAGTTTTTAATGTCCCGTTGGTAGGATAACCTTGTTCTTAGGTCGTCCAATTTATTTTCAAATGATTGTACGTTGGCTAATAGGATTGATTGAAGAGGCAGTTTATTCGCTCGCCATCGGATCCTTACAAGGCACCCCGACCTACATCCACGATATCTCAGTCTCTTTTTCATGCGAATGACGGGGATTTGGGCCTTGTCGGGTGTCTGTAGAATATCCTTCACGTCAGACTCGTTGAATAAAAAATTGTCGTCCAATACGAGGTGTGTAATCGCTGTCCTGATACCCAGAAGTTATTTTTGGTCATAAGAGACGGTGGCAGAAAAATTATGTACAGAATAAATTAAAAATAATGCGAAAAAACATACATAATAGCACAATTGGTTAGAGGGCCGTAAAACAGCAGCCATCTCCTCCGGTGCCATCACGCTTAGCACTAATTCAAACAGACCCCATGTCAAAGGAAACAAGCACTCATTAAGATCAGGTGTGGGTGTGGTCAACACACCTGAACACACTTAACAAGATAGAGGATAGAGAGAGTTTTGTTGATGTTGAGAACGGAATGTATATGTTTTTAATGGGAGAGGAGTGAACAGGTATAGAAAACACACAGTTGCCAAAGCTGCAAAATTAGATAATCAGCTATAACTAGGTAAGATACTCAAGTGAGAGAGTTGTGTGGAGCCTTCCTCTTTCCTTTCTCAAAGAACTCGGCAGAACAACTCGGCAGAACCGTCTTTGTTTCAGCGACGGTCTTAGTTTTGCCGACAAGACCGCCACTGACATGACCGCCACTTACAGCTGCCTCTGAGAAACCAGGGGAGACTGAAGTACTAACACTAATTGCTAATTGCCTAGCAGAGGTGAAGAGCACACCTCCCTGTACTAATTTCTGATTGTCTAGGAGAGGAGAAACCACTCTCCCTCCAATACAGCCACTGATTCCCAAAACAAGTCACAAATTGCCATGCCCCTTGATCCTGGTTGATGTGCCCCTTGATACTGGTTGATGTGTCAACAATCATATGCAGGTTATGAGCAGTTAGCAGTTCACACACCAAGTAGGCTACTGGGAAGACAGGCAGCACTTAAAGTAGATAACCCTAGCAAGCAAAAAGACAGTACTAGACAACAGATAAAGACAAAAATTATACTTATCACTCCTGGAGATATCAGTTCAGGCTGGATCTGATTTATCTCTAGAGAAACTGCAATGTGTGCATTGAGTTCACAGAATTAAAAAAAACGAACAAAATATAATTCAAATAATTGACCAGATGTCGGTCAATTAGTTGTTTAAAAACCAACGTTTTGGTTAATCGCTTAGCCCTAATTCAAACAGACCCCATGTCAAAGGAAACAAGCACTCATCAAGATCACCTGAACACACTTAACAAGATAGAGGATAGAGTTTTGTTGATGTTGTGAACGGAATGTATATGTTTTTAAATAACATTACTTTAAATAGAACCATGAGGAAACCTGCAGAAGACTTTACGCTGAAGTATTGAAATTCTCACAGAAGAACTGTTTCTTAACGTTCTCTGAACATTCTGAGAACATGACTTTAAATAGAACCATGAAGAAACCTGTAGAAAATGTTGTACTGAAGTACTGAAATTCCCACAGAAGAATGTTGTTTCTTAACGTTCTCGGAACAATTGTCAAACCAGTTGGAGAATGTTCCTTGAACATTAGCAAAATTTAAATGTAACCATGTTTGAACTTTTAGGAAACTTTCTGTTAAAGTAATGAAATACCAAGAAAAGTATTTTTGTCAAGTTCCTTAAATGTGCTGAGAATGTTCCAAAGCCAAGCAATGCTGCACCATTCCCAGAAAGTTGTGGGAAGGTTGTATGCAAAATAATCATAGGACAACCATGCTCTCACCAAGCTCTAAGAAACATTAGGTTCTCAGAACGTTACGTGCTAGCTGGGTAGTGACTGTTTGCAGCCTAGTCAGTCTGCATAGCTTTAGTCAGTCTGCATAGCTTGTTAGCAGAAGGAAGGGACTTCTGTTTGGGAACCAGGCAACCACATAGTTCCCTAAGGCGTGCCTAGGGGCGGGGCCATCATGGTCCAGTCAGGTCAGACTGAGTGATGGAAGGGCAATGTTTCCACAGGGTTGGGATCCGACCTAATATGGATTATAGAGGTCTAAATATCCAATGATAGGACTGAACTCAGGCTCATACACCCCTACTGATGCTTAATGAGGAGGTAGGCTAGTCTGTTCTAACTGGTTTCAATTGTCATTGGTTGTAATAACATGGGGATGATGATGATGATGATGGTAATGTGATGTTGGTGACGATTATGTTAATTATGATGGTGATGATGACGTTGGGGATGATTTTGGTCAGCATATTCTTGATGATGATGTTGACGTAATGATTTGAGAATTGTGCACAGTGCACTTGACTTATTAGGTAACTTGGTCTTTGTACTATTGCTATATAGGTGGTGGGAGATATACCTGTTCCTGTTCGATGGAGTGAAACTGGTACACATTTGTACACAGTGAGGTAAGGCTGAAACTGTACAGTAGGCGGTAGGCATTCCTTGAGCTGTCAAACACTGTCTGTGTGTGTTATTCTCTTCCTCTTATTGAGACAGTCTGGAGGCTTGGGAGGTCAGTCAGGTCTGCAGTACAGCCCTCTGCAATAGCTACATCTGTGGTTCCATGTTGAGTTGATCCCGGGAAAAAACAGATTCAGTTCTTCTCACACACATTCGCCTGGGTCGCGTGTATGCGTTCCAACTGGAACTTATGCGTTCCTGTCATTTGGGACACACAGATTTACAAATGTGTCATAACTCCCAAACCAGGGGTGGTAGGAATATTTCACAATCAAACCAAATCCGATTATCCGTACAGAGTACGCCGGGGCCCCCTCGATGTCCAGAGGAGGTGGAGGAACCTCCCGCACCTCAGACTCTTGGAGTGGACCAACCACCACCGGCCTGAGGAGAGACACATGAAACGAGGGGTTAATACGGTAATCAGGGTGGAGTAACAACCTATACGTGACCTCGTTGATTCTCCTCAGGACTTTGAACGGCCCCACAAACCGCGGCTCAGCTTCTGGCAGGGCAGGCGGAGGGGCAGATTCTGGGTCGAGAGCCAGACCCGATCCCCCGGTACGAAGACCGGGGCCTCACTGCGGTGACGGTCAGCGTTGGCCTTCTGACGACGCGCTGGAGGTGAATGTGGGCAGCGTCCCACGTCTCCTCCGCGCGCCGAAACCAGTCATCCACCGCAGGAGCCTCGGTCTGGCTCTGGTGCCACGGAGTCAGAACCGGTTGGTAACCGAAAACACATTGGAATGGTGTTAGGTTAGTAGAGGAGTGGCAGAGAGAGTTCTGGGAATATTCTGCCCATGGCAAGAACACCGACCACTCCCCCGGCCGGTCCTGGCAGTAGGACCGCAGGAACCTACCCACATCCTGATTTCCCGTTCCACCTGCCCATTTGACTCGGGGTGGAACCCAGAGGTCAGGCTGACCGAGACCCCCAGACGTTCCATGAACGCCTTCCAAACCTTGGACGTGAACTGGGGACCTCGGTCGGACACTATATCCTCTGGTACCCCGTAGTGCCGGAAGACGTGCATAAACAGAGCCTCCGCAGTCTGTAGGGCCGTGCGGAGACCGGGCAGAGGAAGGAGGCGGCAGGACTTGGAGAAGCAGTCCACAATGACCAGGATGGTGGTGTTACCTTGGGAGAGGGGAAGATCAGTCAAAAAATCTATACTAAGGTGAGACCATGGTCGTTGTGGAACTGGTAAAGGTTGTAGCTTACCCGCTGGGCCTAGGTGCCTTACTCTGGGCGCACACCGAGCAGGAGGAGACGTACACCCTCACGTCCTTAGCCAAGGTAGGCCACCAGTACTTTCCGATCAAGCAGCGCAATGTACGACCGATACCTGGGTGACCAGAGGAGGGTGACGTGTGTGCCCAGAAGATCAGACGATCATGGATAAGAGCAGGCACGTACCGCAGCCCAGCTGGACACTGCGGTGGAGATGGATCTGTGCGTAATGCCTGCTCTATATCCGCGTCCATCGCCCATACTACCTGCGCAACAATGCAGGAGACCGGGAGTATGGGGGTGTTGTCTCTGGGCCTCTCCTCTGTGTCATACAGCTGGGACAGTGAGTCTGCCTTCACGTTCTTCGTACCCGGAATGTGTGACAGTGTAAAATCAAACCGGGTGAAGAATAGGGCCCACCTGGCCTGGCCAGGATTCAGCCTCCTTGCTGCCCGAATGTACTCCAGGTTACGGTGGTCCGTCCAGACGAGGAAAGGGTGTTTCGCCCCTTCGAGCCAATGCCTCCACACGGTCAAAGCTCAGACAACAGCCAACAGCTCCCGATCACCAACGTCGTAGTTCTGCTCCGCCGGGCTGAGCTTCTTAGAGAAGAAGGCACAGGGGCGGAGCTTGGGTGGCGTGCCTGAGCGTTGGGACAGGACAGCGCCTATCCCTACCTCGGACGCATCCACCTCCACTACGAACGGTAGTGATGGATCGGGGTGGGCCAGTACCGGAGCTGAGGTGAACAGACCCCGCAGTCTCCTGAAGGCCAGGTCAGCCTCAGCAGACCAGCAGAGCCGGGACGGCCCACCCTTCAACAGGGATGTAATGGGAGCTGCGACCTTGCCAAAGCCCCGGATAAACCTTCGATAGTAGTTGGCAAAGCCAAGGAATCGCTGCACCTCCTTAACCGTGGTGGGAGTCGGCCAATTACGCACGGCTGAAATGCGATCTCCCTCCATCTCCACACCTGAGGTGGTAATGCGGTATCCGAGGAAGGAGACGGACTGCTAGAAAAACATACACTTCTCTGCCTTGGCATAAAGGTCATTTTCCAACAGTCGGGCCAGCACTTTGCGAACCAGGGACACATGCTCGGCGCGAGTAGTGGAATACACCAGGATGTCATCGATGTAGACCACCATACCGCGACCAAGCATGTCCCGAAACACCTCGTTCACAAAGGACTGGAAGACGGATGGAGCATTCATCAAACCATAGGGCATCACCAGGTATTCATAATGCCCTGTGGTTGTGCTGAATGCTGTCTTCCACTCATTCCCCTCCTGAACACGCACCAGGTTGTATGCACTCCTGAGATCTAGCTTAGTGAAGAAGCGTGCCCCATGCATTGACTCAATCACTAAAGGAATGAGGGGGAGAGGATAACTAAATCTAATCGTCTCCTTGTTCAGTGATCGATAATCAATGCACGGGCGCAGACCGCCTTCTTTCTTCTTCACAAAGAAGAAACTCGAGGAGGCAGGTGAAGTGGAGGGACGTATATACCCCTGGCCCAGGGACTCGGAGATGTATGTTTCCATAGCCTCCGTTTCAGCCTGCGACAGGGGGTACACATGACTCCTGGGAGGTACAACGTCTACCCGAAGGTCTATCGCGCAATCCCCCGCCCGATGAGGTGGTAATTTATCTAGGTATTCGGGGGGGAATGCGCACAGTGGATGTACCGTCTGGACTTTCCACCGTGGTTGCACCAACGGAAACATCTAGACACCTACCCTGACACTCTCGCGACCACCCCGTGAGAGACCTCTGCGGCCATGAGAAGGTGGGGTTGTGGAGTGCTAGCCAAGGGATACCTAATACCACAGGGAAAGCAGGAGACTCAATCATCAAAAAAATAATCTGCTCACAATGAGTCTCCTGGGTGAGAATGGTGACTGGTATAGTGACTTCCGTAACAAACCCGGACTCTAATGGTCGACTATCGAGTGCTCTGATGGGGAGTGGAATGGATAGGGGAACCAATGAAATGCCTTGACGGCGTGCGAATACCCTGTCCATAAAGTTTCCAGCTGCGCCTGAATCGACTAGCGCCTTACACTGGGGAACTACCATGTGATCGGGAAAGTGGATAGGTAGGGTACAGTGCGCAGCAGAGGTCTCTGAACAAGTGTGGGTGTTCAATCCCTGGGGTGATGCGTGAGTGCCCTGCCTGCCGCCTCCAGGCCCAAAAGAACGATGACTACGACGTGTGGTGCACTGTCCCTTCGTGCCACCAGAGTGGCACTGTCGCTGTCCTCTTCCGCTCTCTCGGCCGGCGGCTCCACCCAGCTCCATCCGCTCAGGCTCCGAGCCGTCCGGGGTGGAAACAGGAAGACCCCTACCAGGACGTCCTCTGGCTGCCAGCAGGTTGTCCAAACGAATGGCCATGTTCACCAGTTTCTTGAAGGACAACATGGTGTCCCGGAAGGCTAGCTCCCATCGAACGTCCTCCTGCAGATGGCACCAGAAATGGTCGATCAGGGCCCGCTCGTTCCACCCGGACCCCGCTGCCAGCTTCCGAAACTCCAACGCGAAGTCCTGCGCGGTCCTCGTCCCCTGCCTCAGGTGGACCAGCCACTCGCCCGCCTCTCGACCCTCGGGGGGATGATCGAAGACCGCCTGAAAGAGGTGAGTGAAATCCCCGTAGTCCTCCAACACAGCTCCTCCTTCGTTCCACACCGCGTTGGCCCACTCCAGGGCTTTCCCACAGAGGCAGGAAACGAGGACGGACACCTTCTCCCGCTCCGATGGCGCCGGCCTGATGCTGGCGAAGTACAGCTCCAGTTTGAGGGATATCTGGATCCCTCCGGGTGCTGGGGTGTAGGTGGCTGGATCTGGTTGGCCAGCTGGTCTCGACAGATCGGGTCCTCTCCCCTCTAGGCATTGGACGACCTGAAACACCCGATCCATCGCTTCCCCCAAGCTGGCCAGCATCGTGGAATGCTCCTGGACCCGTGCCACGACTCCAGGCATGCGCTCTTCTCCCGCTGACTCCATAGCGGGTGGGTGATTCTGTGATGAGTGTGATGGAAGGAGTCCGGCGCAGGAGGGTAATCACTGAATACAGAGTTTATTCCTTTGTGGACACACAAATGCGCTCAAATAGCGATCAACGAAACAGGAACAGGGGAAACACTCATCCCTGGCAAATACACTGTAACGGTAGAATCCAATAATACATAGGCACAGGGGAAATCTACCCTGGCAACAATATGTACGAGTAGCTCCACCGAGCTACACTACTCGCACAAATAACAATCACCCACAAGGACAAGGGTGCAGAGGGAACACTTATACACGGACTAATGAGGGGATTAGAACCAGGTGTGTGTGATTGACAAGACAAGACAAAGGTGATGATGATTGGGGCGGCAGTGGTTAGTATGCTGGTGACGACGAACGCCGAAGCCTGCCCGAACAAGGAGGGGAGGCAGCCTCGGCCGAAGTCTTGACAATGCTCTTCAAACCCCACTTCTCCTTAACCCGCACTCCTCCCTCCAATACCCACCTCCTTCCCTCTCTCATCCCAGGTTTTGTACCGCATACAAACAAGATAAAGCAATGTCTCATGTTGAAGAATCATCATCAGTTGAAATACCACTTCTCCTTAACCCATCTTTCCTCCCTTCTTCCCTGCCTCTCTTCTCCCAGGACCCCATACATACACAGTGTGTGTGAGGAGACATCTGAGTCTCATATTGTTCTTGTTTCAGTTCCCAGAAGGGGAAGCTCCGGTGCTTAACATCCAGTTGAAGTCGGAGGTTTACATACACTTAGGTTGGAGTCATTAAAATTCGTTTTTCAACCACTCCACAAATTTCTTGTTAACAAACTATAGTTTTGGCAAGTCAGTTAGGACATCTACTTTGTGCATGACATAAGTCATTTTTCCAACAATTGTTTACAGACAGATTATTTCACTTATAATTCACTGAATCACAATTCCAGTGGTTCAGAAGTTTACTTACACTAAGTTGACTGTGCCTTTAAACAGCTTGGAAAATTCCAGAAAATGATGTCATGGCTTTAGAAGCTTCTGATAGGCTAATTGACATCATTTGAGTCAATTGGAGGTGTACATGTGGATGTATTTCAAGGCCTACCTTCAAACTCAGTGCCTCTTTGCTTGACATCATGGGAAAATCAAAAGAAATCAGCCAAGATCTCAGAAAAATAATTGTAGACCTCCACAAATCTGGTTCATCCTTGGGAGCAATTTCCAAACGCCTGAAGGTACCACGTTCATCTTTACAAACAATAGTATGCAAGTATAGACCAGCCATCATACCGCTCAGGAAGGAGACGCGTTCTGTCTCTTAGAGAAAAAGTGAAAATCAATCCCAGAACAACAGCAAAGGACCTTGTGAAGATGCTGGAGGAAACAGGTACAAAAGTATCTATATCCACAGTAAAATGAGTCCTATATCGACATAACCTGAAAGGCCACTCAGCAAGGAAGAAGCCACTGCTCCAAAACCGCCATAAAAAAGCCAGACTACGGTTTGCAACTGCACATGGGGACAAAGATCATACTTTTTGGAGAAATGATTTCTGATGAAACAAAAATAGAACTGTTTGGCCATAATGACCATCGTTATGTTTGGAGGAAAAAGGGGTAGGCTTGCAAGCCGAAGAACACCATCCCAACCGTGAAGCACGGGGGTGGCAGCATCATGCTCTGGGGATGCTTTGCTGAAATAAATCATTCTCTCTACTATTATTCTGACATTTCACATTCTTAAAATAAAGTGGTGATCCTAACTGACCTAAGACAGGTAATTATTACTAGGATTAAATGTCAGGAATTGTGAAAAACTGAGTTTAAATGTATTTGGCTAAGGTGTATGTAAACCTCCGACTTCAACTGTAGTTGGCAGTTCTCCTCATCCTCCTAACTACATAGTCTGGCCTCTCGACCTGAAGATGGCCAGACCAGGGGCATATTCTCTTCCAGATCCAACTCTGTTCTATTCTAGTACTGAAGCTCTGTCCAGCACTACTGTTCAAGTTTGTCCAACACTTTCACTGCAGCGAGAGAGCAAGAGAAAGAAGAGAAATATGAAAAGTGAGAGGAAACATTAGAAGAGCGGAACAAAGACACTTGCAGAAAAAAGTACTACATTTTTTTTTATGTAAAAAAAGATATCTAAAACGTACTACCAAACATCCACACCCAGTTCCATCCAAACCAACTCTACATCCAAACACCAGTTTGGAGGTTCCACTAAAACAGTCACATCCAGCAAGCGTGACTCACACAGCCACATGACACAGTCTGAGATGAGAAGCAGCCAATGTCTTACTCTGGATAGATGTCTTACTTATAGCTTACTTACTCTTACATTACAGAGAGTAAATCCAGTATTGTACAGAGTATTACACTATTCTAGCTCAATCTTATGTGGAATAAAGGTACTGTATTTATAAAGGGACAGAAGAAAAGAAAAGCCAAATGAACATATGTCAAACAATGGTTCCATCTTGTGCTTGGACCATGTAAAGGCATGTTAGATTCCTGCTACAATACTGCCCCGTTGTGGATCTTAGTAAAACAACTACACTCAGACACGGTGTAGGGTGAAGTTGCCCCTAGAAACTGATCTAGGGTCAGTTTAGCATTTTCCACACTAATGGTTAAGGTTAGGATTTGGGGAGAGGAAGATGATCCTATATCTGCACCTAGGGGAAACTTCACCCTGGAGCCAGACACACAGTGGGTCATGTTCATTAGGCACAAAATGAAAAAGAACGGACTGAAACGGCGACTACCTGGACTTGGTCCAATTACAAAAGTTAATTTTCGTTTTCGTTTGCAAAACATTTTAAAACGGTTGCTTGACCTATTGAACACAACCCTGATGTCATGTTATGGTAGATACAGAACATTTTGTAAAGGACCAAAACACTTATTTCATCAGTATTGTAAACATTTTATTAACAGTGCTTTTCCAATATAATTATTATTTTTAAACACGGGTGGTAAAAAGCACTTGAGATTCCATTTCATTTTACATCATTAGTGTGAAATGAACCCCATATGAAAATAGCACAGAAAGTATGCATTCATAGAATTTAATTTATAGATATATATTAGCTAAATAAACCTTTACATTTTTCTATTCCCTTCCCTAATTCGATGAAAGCGAATAAGGTTAACAACTTCTTGGCATGCCCTCAATTTCATCCTTAATTCTGTTTTACAGTATTAAAAAACATTTCAAAACAAACAATGCCTCATGACAATCTCATGGGAAGAAGAAAAAAAAAAGTTAAAAGGAGATATAAATTAAGATAACAAAAGTGAAATGTCAGGATTAAACCTATTTTTCACAAATGGCTGAATTTCAGAATGATATTTGACTAAAAGAAGCACACTTGCAAGCAGCCGTCCACACACTCACAAACACCCCAGAATACAGACAGACAGACACAGACAGACACGCACAGTTCATAGTACGCAGGTAGGTTTAACTGGGTTAAAGGTAATTGGAGCAGCTCCCCTCTACTTAACAAGAAAAATCTTCAGCCTGCTCATTTGTTGCCATGGCGACAGATAGAGCCTGGTCTGGTCGCTTGGCAGAGGGAATAAAGATATGTCGACATTGATAGATAGAAACAGACTCTTATGGGAGGCCCTTTTTTTAATAGGCCAGACAATAGGAGTTGTCCCCATAGAAATAGAATGACCAGAGCAGACCTTCCCATTCAATTCAACATCATTCAACAGTCAACATCATGTTTCCCCCTCTTTCCTCCTGCTGTAATCATATGGTTAACAGAGGGTTAACTACCTATAAAGCTACTAGGGAGGACCAATTTGGAGAGGGCACAAAGAGGGGCATTCTGGGTACGGGGGCATTGTTGTTCTATTGCACATTTACATTTTTGTTTCACCTTTTCTTCTCTTCTCAGAGACTTATTTTTCTTGAGATCTCATTCTCAGACCTCACAGTTCAAAACAGACAGCAAAAGCAATGTCATAAATAACCCTCTACTATGGTCAAATGAGAAAGAGAGCTCCAAAGCAACCTGCCGCAAAAACAATATAATAATAATAATAATAATACACGAGACAACAGAACAGTGACATTATTAATAACAATGATCATATTAACAAAAACAACAACCACCATTTGATATAATAAGCAAAAAAAGGAACAGTAATCTGTTGAATATAAAAAAGAACCTTTGTAAAATTGATTGTCATTCGTTCAAAGATAAAACGCATTAAAAACATCCAAGGCATCGACAGTAAGGAGGAATACCAAATGACTATAAAAAAGTGATAAGGTAGGGATTCACAAAACTAAAACCCAAAAGAACAGCACTTGAAACTAAGACGAAACCTGTTTGGTGAACTGAGGACTGACGCATCTGTACAATCTTTTGGCAGTGTTGAGTGGAAAAAGTCCCAAACAGGAAAGACTATGAAACACATACAATGCAATGCGTGTTCTCTAAACGGATCCTTCTTCCACATTTAGGTATGTCTCCACACAGGTAGTGTTACCACCACATCAGTCTATCTGGGTTTTTCCTGATCTGGAAGTCCTTTCCACTTCAATATTGCATTGTCCCAATCACTCATTTTATCTCCTGTTCATAACAACATATCAAACTGCAGAGAGCAGAGAGAGCGCAGAGCGGTTGGTTGCCAAGCCGGGTTGCATTGTGGTTAATGTAGTCTTGCGTTGACAAGCATCACAGTATTCTCGTTTTTAAAGCCTAAACGGCTGGTGGCGTGGCTATGAGTTCCCACCTGATGAGTCTGTGTGCTGTGCTGTGATTGGCTGAAAGTGCTGACAGGAACAGGAAGAAGCTAGGGGTGGATGGCAGACAGGAGAAAGAAAAGTATTGGCGTTAGAGAGAGATGGCATGGCTTTCATACCCTACTGTATAGCCGTGGGTGTGTCAAAGAGCAGTAACCCTGAACGCATCACAAGCAGGTTAAAGGGAAGAGGGAGAAAACACGGGAGAGAACCTGTACCTGAAAGTGTCAAGACAGGAGATCCTGTTCCATGAAACAAGAAAAAAGCAGTTTGTTTCAAGAGAAATGCTGCTAAAGCAGGCGTAACAAGAGGGCGTAAAATGTCCCCAGAGTGCTAGGAGCAGTGGCTGAACACTAGAGGGTGCTAGGGTTTGGAGGCCTCAGACTTCTGTTATGTTCCCCTCACCCTGCCAGTAGAGGAGCAGTCAGTCTGCCTTGTCTGTCTGTCTGTTTGTTCGTTTGTCTGTCTGTCTGTCTGTCTGTCTGTCTGTCTGTCCGTCCGTCTTAGCCATAGAGATAACTAGAGGGTGCACTTGCCATAATGGCATAATATGTTGTGGGCTCTATTTCTATCTTTACGGTCTTAGTGCCAGTCCTCATCTTCCTCTACATCATCATCTTCCTCAGATGAGTCATCGTTAGCGCTGTCTCCTCTAGCTGCGTTCCCCTCCCATGCCCCGTTCTGCCGTGCGGCCAGTAACGCTGCAGCTTCCGCTGCTGCCTGGGCCGCTGCCCTCTCCTCCGCCTCCTTCTGCCTCAGCGCTGCAGCCTTCTTCTCCTGCTCCGCGTGGCTCTTCATGTGGGCACTGCGGCTTTTCACCTTGTAGAAGATCCTAAGGGGAGGAGGAGGATGAGAGGGGCAGAGGTTAGAGGTCAGAGGTCAGAGAGAAGACTGGGTTGGCTTCATTGTTAGCTTTCGTATCTGTGGACAAGCACTGCACAGATGTGGTCCCCTGTAGCTCAGTTGGTAGAGCATGGCGCTTGCAACGCCAGGGTTGTGGGTTCGTTTCCCACGGGGGGCCAGTATGAAAATGTATGCACTAACTGTAAGTAGCTCTGGATAAGAGCGTCTGCTAAATGACTAAAATCTAAAAATGTAAATGTAGGATCCTAATTTGATCACCCTGTTGCAGGACATTTTTAACTTGTAATATATCTGAGGTTTAAAAAGTATTCTGAAGATTGTAATTTCTACTTGATTTTCCCTTACGAAAAATTTACCAACCGCTACAAAAATGTCCATTAATTATAATCCACATTTCCTGTTGCTGCAGGATTACTTTCCTACTGTAGAAAACTGGCTCAAATTAAGATCCTACATCTGTATGGTTTTGGTTCACAGTAGACAAATAGAAGGTCCGCACTTCAATTTGAAGAGTGTAGACCTTCTCTTTGCACAAGCACTGTACTGGGTGTGAACCTGAAGGAAGGAGAACTGATGAAGTCCAAATGCCAGAAACATTTGTCCATGTGTAATTACTTTTCCTTACTTCATATTCGAGGTTCACCAACCATACAGTGCTTGTGCAAAGAGAAGGTCTGAACTCTTCTTCACACAGTTTTCTACTGTGAACCTTCATTCTATAATTGGATGAAGTGTAACACCATGCCATGGCAGAATACTGCAGAGTAGTCTACAGTATATGGGCCAGTGAGGAATCGGATAAGGGATAAGAGCTGTGTAGACTGGGGGCATAGCATGCCATATACATTTACATTTACATCATTTAGCAGACGCTCTTATCCAGAGCGACTACATATCACTGCTGTGTTTCAGTTGCTAGGAGGCAGTTGATAATAACAGGACTGCAGTTGCTAACTGGGTGAGCTCTTCAATCAGTCAGTCAACAATGCTTAATTTTTTTATAGCAGGAAGCTCAAACAACCACCAAGGAGCACTTCTCACTATATTACACACGCGCATGCACACAGTGCTCAGAGCAACCAACAGCAGCTCCAAGATTCCAACCTATTCCAACCAACCAGTACAAGACAGTTATCCTGCAGATCTTGTGGAATCTCAGTACTCTTTGATCAATGTTTCTCCTCCAATATACAAATCACAACTACCAGTCCATACAATTCACTGTCAGAGTAACATGCATCAAAATCACGAGCGGTGATGGCATTGGTTAGTGTGCTATTACTGTAAATGAAGAGTGGACAACTTCTAATTGCAAACATAGACAACTGTTTGACACTTTGCAATCAATCAATTGGAACTGCTTTATCCAAATCTGGAATCTCAAGACTAACTTTTTTAACTAGCACCACATAAAGAGTTCGGCCAACTTTGACAATAATGACAACACCATGTTGCTCTGCCTATTGGCATCTAAGACCTTCTAAGACATGTCTCAGACACTGACCTGTCACACTTCTTGCAGGGGAACTCTCCCTCTGGTCCGGCGGGGCCCTTGGTCCCTGATATGGCCCCGGTCTTGGGGGCCGGTCGTGGTTTCGAGGGGTCACTGGGAGGGCGCTGAGGAGGAAGACTGACCCTGGATGACGTCTGGTCTCTCCTCAAATCCTCCTGACTCTTCAACACCAGGACTGCTCCAGCCTGCACACACATTTTAAATACATCATTTGCTAAATGATTTAAGCATGCAAAAGATCATAGATGCAAGGACACAGGCATGGATACAAAAAGCACCTTCTCCTCCACATTGCCAAGCAGCCCAATAACCATGACAGCTGATCAGAATCAGACACAGGATGATGGAGGCACCTTAATTGGGTGGAATGGTATCAAATACATCAAACACATGGTTTCCATGTGTTTGATGCCATTCCATTCGCTCCGGACCAGCCATTATGAGCCGTCCTCCGCTCAGCAGCCTCCTGTGGAGTCAGGGTAGTATCTTGCAAACTGCACCCACACCTCTGTTCAGCACACACACACGCACACATCCCAGCTAGAGTCAACCTAACCTGAACATTGTGTACCTGGATAGTACAAAATAAGTACAACATAATAAGGCAGGTTCTTTACACAAAAATAAGATCAGATCCTACATCAGATCTTACAAAACATAACAAAGCTCTAAGTTTCACCTCAGGCCATATTTTAAAACCATAGACTTCTTCCAGGTCACCAACTAACAGCAGAAATTAGGTCAAAGGTTTTCTGAGTCATTGTTTGCTGACTGAGTCAAATAACGCAACATGGGGAGTCGGGAAGCCAGCCAAATCAGCTGTTCAGTGTTTAGCCACTAGAGGGCAGCAGACCTAAGAACACCGTAGCTTTGTATCCATAGCCACTATCCTACTGTGAACTCAGTCAAGGCAAGTTCAAAAGTGCAAATATTGTTTACTGCATGGGGTGTTGATCTCATACATCCATGAAAATGCTCATTCATCTTCTAGTCAGTGTCTCCTCTACTCACACAGACACAGACACAGTTCCCCTGCATCTCCCACTCACGTTCTCAGTGGCCTGTACCGTCTGTGTCATCCTGCTTGGACTGGAGCCCCGCTGCTTCCTGTCAGCTGACACCGCCCACTTCCGGTTGTCTTCCTCTTCCTTCCGAGATTCTAATCTCTGAGAGCTCTGTTGGTAGAGAGAGAGAGAGGCCTTTTATCAATTATATTTGCTCACTTCCTGCATCCTCTCTCACCTCCTTTAGAAAATGTCAAATCGAGGACAGTCGGCAAGGAGAGTCAGTGAGGAGAGTGAATGTGGATGGAAATGCGCTTGCTTGAAATGAGAAGGCCCTTTTCCACTCGTGCGTCATTAGGCAAATCGTTTACATGGGTGGAGCCCAAAATAAATGTGTAAAGTGCTCAAAACAAATTAAGTTAGTTGTGCAATACATTTCATAGACAAAAGGATAAGTAAAATGGATTTGCTTCCTGGCCAAAAGGAGGCCGTGGAGGAGGGGAGGACCATCTTCCGTTTACCTACTAATGAATTGACACACTACTCGATCACTTATGGGTTCTGGGTCACGGAGGAGAGAGGACGGACTTTTGCCCAAACGAGAAAGCGAGAGAGAGAGAAATAGTGTCATTATAGAAATTATGTTTATCTCGTGTTGTATCTGTTGGTAGGGAGATGCAGCAATATGTTTCATTGTACTTTTAGGATTGTTTATACAGTATACAGTAGTCTGTACAGTAACATGGTATCCCACACAGTACATTTTATGAAATACTTATGTAATGCTTATGAATGTGTTATGAAGTCTGTATATAGGTAGCCCTCAAATAAAGTGTAACCAAGAAATTGCAACTCATTTCCTAGGTTAAATGGGTGGCTGTGAGGGAGTGACATGATTCTACTCACTTTGGGATTGACTTGTTTCTCTGTTTTTGTCATGCTTATGAATGCAATATATATATTATGAATGCAATTTATATATATATATATATATATATATATATATATATATATATATATATATATATATATATATATATATATATATATATATATATATACATACATACAGTTGAAGTCGGAAGTTTACATACACTTAGGTTGGAGTCATTAAAATTAGTTTTTCAACCACTCCACAAATGTCTTGTTAACAAACTATAGTTTTGGCAAGTTGGTTAAGACATCTACTTTGTGCATGACACAAGTCATTTTTCCAACAATTGTTTACAGACAATTATTTCACCTATAATTCACTGTATCACAATTCCAGTGGGTCAGAAGTTTACATACACTAAGTTGACTGTGCCTTTAAACAGCTTGGAAAATTCCAAAAAATGATGTCATGGCTTTAGAAGATTCTGATAGGCTAATTGACATCATTTGAGTCAATTGGAGGTGTACCTGTGGATGTATTTCAAGGCCTACCTTCAAACTCAGTGCCTCTTTGCTTGACATCATGGGAAAATCTAAAGAAATCAGCCAAGACCTCAGAAAAAAAATTGTAGACCTCCACAACTCTGGTTCATCCTTGGGAGCAATTTCCAAACGCCTGAAGGTACCACGTTCATCTGTACAAACATTAGTACGCAAGTATAAACACCATGGGACCACGCAGCCGTCATACCGCTCAGGAAGGAGACGCATTCTGTCTCCTAGAGATGAACGTACTTTGGTGCGAAAAGTGCAAATCAATCCCAGAACAACAGCAAAGGACCTTGTGAAGATGCTGGAGGAAACGGGTACAAAAGTATCTATATCCACAGTAAAACGAGTCCTATATCGACATACCCTGAAAGGCCGCTCAGCAAGGAAGAAGCCACTGCTCCAAAACCGCCATAAAAAAGCCAGACTACAGTTTGCAACTGCACATGGGGACAAAGATCGTACTTTTTGGAGAAATGTCCTCTGGTCTGATGAAACAAAAATAGGACTGTTTGGCCATAATGACCATCGTTATGTTTGGAGGAAAAAGGGGGTTGCTTGCAAGCCGAAGAACACCATCCCAACCGTGAAGCACGGGGGTGGCAGCATCATGCTGTGGGGGTGCTTTGCTGCAGGAGGGACTGGTGCACTTCTCAAAATAGATAGAATCATGAGGAAGGAAAATTATGTGGATATATTGAAGCAACATCTCAAGACATCAGTCAGGAAGTTTAAGCTTGGTTGCAAATGGGTCTTCCAAATGGACAATGACCCCAAGCATACTTCCAAAGTTGTGGCAAAATGGCTTAAGGACAACAAAGTCAAGGTATTGGAGTGGCCATCACAAAGCCCTGACCTCAATCCTATAGAAAATGTGTGGGCAGAACTGAAAAAGTGTGTGCGAGCAAGGAGGCCTACAAACCTGACTCAGTTACACCAGCTCTGTCAGGAGGTATGGGCCAGAATTCACCCAACTTATTGTGGGAAGCTTGTGGAAGGCTACCCGAAACGTTTGACCCAAGTTAACAATTTAAAGGCAATGCTACCAAATACTAATTGAGTGTATGTAAACTTCTGACCCACTGGGAACGTGATGAAATAAATAAAAGCTGAAATAAATAATTCTCTCTACTATTATTCTGACCTTTCACATTCTTAAAATAAAGTGGTGATCCTAACTGACCTAAAACAGGGATTATTTACTAGGATTAAATGTAAGGAACTGAGTTGAAATGTATTTGGCTAAGGTGTGTGTAAACTTCCGACTTCAACTGTATATATATGTTCTAACTGTGCTATGAAGTCCTTCATATCGGTACTATTCATTGGCTTCAGGACATGCTTATGAATGGACTATGTATGGGCTATGAATGTGTTAGATATGGGTTATGAATGTGTTATGAAGTCCTTATGTAGGTAGTCAATCAACTCACTTTGAGGTCCAGCTCCTCCTCAGTGTTCCTGCTCTCAGGTGGCTCTGTGTCTCCGTAGATCAGAGCTCCGTTCCGACCGATCTTTACCTGTTTCTTATAGCTGTAGTAGTACTCCACACACTGAGCCACCGTCTTAGTGCTCACCTGTGGACCAGCGACATACACAGAACACACACTTCAAATCTAGGCCTATTACAAGGTTTAGAGCAGAAGACGAAACGTCAGTTGGAGGGAAAAAACATCAACTCAACTCTATCCTCCTGAAAAAAATGACTCACTTGATTCAATTGCACTTGGGAGTTTTTTTTGGGGCAGAGGCAACCTCTCAGTAACCAAGTAGGAATGGTGAATGGGAACAGATTAAGCAAGACCCTCAGTTGACTTTTTCATGTGAGTACTGAGCAGTCCATGCCATATATAGATATATACATAGACTGTCACATACCAGTTTCTGGACCATGAAGAAGTCTTTCTTATAGGCAGTGATCCCTTTGTTAAAGTAACGTCTCTCTACTGAGGTCCAGCTGTCTGACCCTGAGAGAGAGAGAGAGAGAGAGAGAGAGTTAGACGGACAGACACAGACTGGTGACTGTCTGCTTCTGTATGCACAGGGTGGACACACACGACTGGTTGGATAAACAATGGTACTCTGTCCTCTGTTTGGGATTAAGCACACGCCACAAACTCCCCCCCCAAATCCCCCTTCCTCCCCGCTCTCACTACACTCCCATTCCAGGAACACTCCCTCGCCAGCTACCCCACCCCCCCCGTTGTCATTCAACAAGAGACGAAAAATGTTCATGCACATTTTTTTATTGAAAAAAACTGTTAGGTGTTAGATGTAAAATTTTGCGACTAAGATCTATTCGGCAAAAACGTCAAAATTAATGACAGATTGCTTGAGTTATCTTAGATTAATTCTGACTATTTTGACTATGGCGTCTCAATATGGACAAACAGTACTATTGCCACTTCCATCTCGTTTTTCAAGCAATGGTCTTTTTAAGGGAGTATGCGAGCACACTCGTTTGGTTCGTCTAGCCGTGTTCTGATGCTGACGCCTTAAGGCTGAGAGGGGCTCTGGAGACATCCCTGCTACTATACTGAACAAAAATATAAACGCAACATGTAAAGTGTTGGTTTCATGAGCTGAAATAAAAGATCCCATAAATGTTCCATATGCACAAAAACCTTATTTCTCTCAAAGTCTGTGCACAAATGTGTTTACATCCCTGTTAGTGAGCATTTCTCCTTTGCCAAGATAATCCATCCACCTGACAGGTGTGGCATATCAAGAAGCTGATTAAACAGCACAATAATTACACATGTGCACCTTGTGCTGGGGACCATAAAAGGCCAATCTAAAATGTGCAGTTTTGTCACACAACACAATGTCACAGATGTCTCAAGTTATGAGGGAGCATGCAATTGGCATGCTGACTGCAGGAATGTCCACCAGAGCTGTTGCCAGAGAATTTAATGTTCATTTCTCTACCATCGTCGTTTTAGAGAATTTGGCAGTACGTCCAACCGGCCTCACAACCGCAGACCACGTGTAACCACACCAGCCCAGGACCTCCATATCTGGCTTCTTCACCTGCAGGATCATCTGAGACCAGCCACCCAGACAGCTGATGAAACTGAGGAGTATTCCTGTCTGTAATAAAACACTTTTGTGGGGGAAAACTAATTCTGATTGTCTGGGCCTGGCTCCCCAGTAAATCCATTGATTAGGGCCTAATGAATTTATTTCAATTGACTGATTTCCTTATATGAACTGTAACTCAGTAAAATTGTTGAAATTGTTGCATGTTGGGTTTATATTTTTGTTCAGTATAGAAAATAGAAGAACATAACCCATGCAAGTAAGCATACAGCACTTTGACATACTCCAGTGAAGTTTGATGATTCAGATTCAGTAAAAGGACCCACAGAGTTATGCACACAGGCTTGCCTGTAGGAATACACACACTACATAACCCAGTAGGAATAGGGTACCACAGAGTGAGTTAGAGACACAGTAGGAAATGGCCAGCACCCATAGTGCTAATACTGCAGAGATAGTGTCCTAATCTATAGCATGACAAACCTGAGTAGTGGTAGTCTCCTAGACGGTGGTTCTTAGGGAAGATGGGGTTTTTCAACAGCAGGAGGGCCAACGCTCCCTGAAAACCAAGAACAACACTATCAACCCAAATCATTCACAAATTCACTCTCAAGAGTAACACATGAAACATTTGCTGTTTTGTACAACAATAACAAAAAATATCAACAGCTTATGAGTCACTGAGCAATATTTGAAATCAAGGGCTACGTGGTTAGTTTTCAGAGCACACACCGGACGCTGACATTGATATTGACCGATTATTTGATATTGAGGCTGATCTGTTGGTAATTATGATGGGATGGATTAACAGGGAGAGTGACTGTAAAAGAGCAACAGCTTGCCTACTGCTGCAGAGAGAGAGAGAGAGAGAGAGAGAGAGAGAGATAGAGAGTGGGTGCACCGCACACACTGATAACCACCCTCTGTCTCCTTGACAACATGGCCAAATGCTGCAAGCTGGAGCCACTACTATAAGGCCCTCTTCCTTATGCTCTTTTTATCCATCTCCCTTCCTCTATCTCATTGTCTCACTCGCTCTTTCTCGCTCTTACTCTCTGAACACTCTGCTGAACCTTTACTTCAGTGTGTCAGTGTGTGTAAGAGAGAGTGTATGTGTGTGTGTGTGTACTGTATCAGTGTATGTGTGTAGGTCTGTTTTCTACATTGGGCAGATGGAGCACTGGGCATATCTTATAACAAAACAACACACAGATTAGGGAGGATTAATGAATGGGCACAGTCACTATGGGAGCTCTTTCTCGAGCGCCCGTTAAATAGTGCTTACAAGCATTTTTAAACTCTCTCCATGGTTAAAGCAGTAATACTTGTATTTAATTGTTGTAAAAAACAGTGAGTGTGCTTCATTAACTATCATCATAAATTGAAAAATTGAATTATTTTGACATTGGGAATTATTTTATATTACGCTAATTTCCCTATGGTGGAAAGAACGTGTTACTACATTAGACAAACTAACGTTTTCAACATAGCAACTTTTTGCTACATTGTGCACTAATGAACAGGCCCCTGGTGTAAGCTGATATGGCTGATGCTGAGGGGGCGAGGGATGTTTAAGGAGGGAGTGTTGCCTTGTCTGTGCCCAGCTGAATCATATCATGTGTAGGCTACACACAAACTGTCAACGCAGTTACTGAAGGCAATCTCCATCTCACATTCACAAATCTCCAAACTATCTGTGGCACTGGCAGAGGCTCACAATATAAACTGCTACTCACTGTTAACAAAATGGCTGGTACATTGTGTCCGCAAACGTTTGCAACATCGTTCCATGATGTTACAATAACAAAAGCGAGTGCACGGGCTTGACTGGTCAGATTTGTGGGGATTTGCTCCATGGTGCTTAATCTCTGCTACTACACAAAAAAAAGCTGGGTTAAAAACAACCCAGCGCTGGGTAAATATTGGACAGAACACAAACAGGGTTATTTTGACCAAGCCAGTTGGGTTGCGTGAATAACCCAACATTTTGGGTGGTTTGAATTACCCAAACAGGTTAATTTAACCATTAGTTGGGTTTATATTCACTTTCATGCTGCGTTGACCCAGAAGCTGGGGGAGGGAATGGCCGTCAGGGATGTAGCTCAGTTGATAGAGCATGGCGTTTGCTACGCCAGGGTTGTGGGTTTGATTCCCACAGGGGGTATGAAAAAAAATAATGTATGCACTAACTGTAAGTCGCTCTGGATAAGAGCGTCTGCTAAATGACTAAAATGTAAAATGTACATAGATTCAAGGAGAACGTGGCTACTAGGAGGAATAGTGAACTCAATAACCCCTGTACTGTATCATACCTGTTACATGTTCACTACACAGTTTACACAGCTGTTGACATCACAACCCACCCCTTACCATACCATACACCATGTGTTTGCAGTAGGAAGAGAGTGCTGTGCTAGAGTGGCCATGTGGGTTTGATTCCCGCTGGGGCCACCCATATGTAAAAAGTATGTATAGATGACTGTACGTCGCTTTCGATAAAAGCGCCTGCTAAATGGCATATATTATTATATTGTGTATGCATTCGGAGGTGGTATCGCTAGCTGATATACTAGTATGGATATTGGAACACAGCCTGCATCTAGTTAAATCACACCCACCAAAGCCACGGTTGTTCTCAGTAGACACAAAATGGAAGATAACTATCACAAACGGACAGATACAATCTGCACTTGTCGAATCACAAACACTCTTTTTCTTTTTCATTTTCATTTTCATTTCGCTACAGTGTGCCCTAATGAACACGACCCAGCTCTCATCCCCTCCCCGTCATCCCTCCTCAGTCAACATGACCCATCATGCATTGCTCACCATGATGTCACCCTTGCACTCGTACAGGCAGTGCAGCGCTAGCTCCTGATTGGTCCCTCCTCCGTGCAGAGCGCTGGAGCATGACAGGTGCATGAGGTCATCCACTGGAGGGAGAAAGAGAGAAGGAGGGGGGAGAGGGGGATGGGAAGAGGGAGGGAGGGAGGGAAGGAGAGAGAAAGAGAGATCGGGATCAAGATCGAGATAGCATAATCAGCCCATTGTTGGCATTGGGGTCTTCAAATCACTACTGAATGTTTGATTTACTGAGACTCATTTCTATTTGATAAATACCAACCTGGTTATTGACAGTATTATGACAGAGTATTAAAGACGTGCCAGCTGATATGTTAGTCTGTTACCTCTCTCCTGGTGTCTAGGTTTACCCTCCAGGTCGTGGAGAGGAGCCCAGACCAGTTCAGCCTTGTGATGGTCGTGTTTGGCCGATGAACGCTGCCTCAGCTCTGGAACCTCTGCCTGGTACCGGACGCCAATGTTTATACGCCTGAGATGACAGAATGTACAGTCAGTGGCTGGTTGGGAAGACAGAGAGAGTGGTTAAAAAAATGAGCATGAGGTTACCATCTTCGCCCTGCTATGGCAAAGCCTTCACTATTCTGGTGTCTGTGAAGGGTACAGCCATGTTATGGCTAACTCTAGATCAGGGGTATTCAAATCTTACCCTACGAGGTCCGGAGCCTGCTGGTTTTCTGTTCTACCAGATAATTAATTGCACCCACCTGGTGTCCAAGGTCTAAATCTGTCCCTGATTAGAGGGGAACAATGGAAAAATGCAGTGGAACTGGCTTCGGGGTCCAGATTTGAAATTGAGGGCTCTAGATCATATTTTTGTCATTGACAGGGAAGCTTTTGGAACTATTGTAAATGTTCTATTTAAAGAAATATCATGTGAATAAACGTTCTTATCCAGACATTTAGCTACCCAGGGGCTGGCTGTGTTGCAGAAATAAGCCAAAGCTAATCTTTAAAAAATAAATCTCTGCACCCAAAGCTACAGGATAAAATTTATGCTGTAAATCTATCAGATTACCCTCAGGATACTCCAAATATAGCTAATGGTTGCTTTGTCTGGAACGCTTCCACTGTTTAGCCTGCTACCTGCCTGTGCACAAACTGCAAAGGCCTGCAGACTGCTAGCTCAGTTCAGGTCCCTCCTCGTTCCTCGCAGAGTGGGCTAGCTGGGGCGCATTCAGCAGGGCACAACGTTGTAGAACGTCCAGAGATAAATATATTAGGCCTATGTACAACAAACATGCCTGTGACATCACGTCAGTTCTATTCATTACATTTCTATCTGCTACTTTCACAAACAAGTTGCAGATAGAAATGTAATGAATAGAACTGACGTGATTCTTTATTCTACATGTCACAGGCATGTTTGTTCTACATAGGCCTAATATATTTGCAACATCGTTCCATTATGTTACAATAACAAAAGCGAGTGCACAGGCTTGACTCGTCAGATTTGCAGGGATTTGCTCAACCACGGCGCTATCCACGGTGCTGAATCTCTGCTACTACACAAAAAAATTATAGGTTAAAAACAACCCAATTTGGGTTAGCTGGTAACCCAGCGCTGGGTAAATATTGGACAGAACCCAAACTGGGTTATTTTGACCCAGCCAGTTGGGTTGCGTGAATTACCCAACATGTTGGGTGGTTTGGATTACCCAAACAGGTTAATTTAACAATTAGTTGGGTTTATATTCACGTTCATGCTGCGTTGACCCAGAAGCTGGGTCTTTTTTTACTCTAATCCATAGGTTATTTTCAGGAGACATGGCCTATTAGGGGCGTGTCTTTCAGGTAGTTATTTCTGGCCACTCGTGGGAGTAAATGTCATTAATGTTAACTTTGTACACTGCACATTATTATTTTCCTTTAATATTTTTGCACTTACATATACTAATATAAAATTAATAACATTATTATTTACATATTGTAACAAAGTGGTAACTATCCCAACATTGGGCTATGCATAGGCTCTTGAAGAACTCATACTCTTGTGTAAGCCTCATTAAAGCTACAAAAGTATCAGTGTTCAACCTTAACATGTGATAACAATACAATAGAACAGATGAACCGGATTAAATGTTACTCTCACGGGGGGCCAAAAATAACTATCTGAAAGCCACGCCCCAACTAAGCCACGCTTCCAGTCTTATCTCAATAACCCAGCATCAACAACCCAACTGTGCTCTTTTTAAAGAAAACAACTCAACTAAGTGACCCAATGCCTGCAACCCAGCAGATTGGTCATCCAAACAACCCAGCAACCCAGAGTGTAGGCCTATTTGCTTGTCTGTTTGTTTGGTGGAGAATCGGAAGTGTTCCCTGTGACAAAGTCACCACAATAAGCAAGTTATCCTAAAGTAAAAACAGCCACAACCTTCCAAAATCCCCCTGAGCCAGGTGCAAGGGGAGAGAAAAAGGGACAACAAGCTGGCTGACATCTTTAAGTCAAAAGGTAAGCTAAAACAAATGTAATTTTAACTAGGCTGTAGGCTAATAACTTCACAATACTTTAGGTCTACATTTAAACTATGCTACATCAACAAATTGTGTGGTGACTTTGACAGAACTTTGAGTTGATTAAATTGTGACAAATTCAACAAGAAACCAGTAGAATACCGGGATATTACAAGGATGGTTGCAATTTTCTCGGGAAGAAAAATGTATAGATTTTCAGGAAAATATTCAACCCTAGTGTGTGTGTGTTCTGTACTCACGGTTCTATGCTGACTGGAGTGGCCTCGCCGATCACAGAGAGGACTGGTGGGGTTATGTCAACGCTGTCTGAAAAACACAAAAAACTAACTTTGTATTTTCTTTATTAACCCTTATTTTACCAGGTAAGTTGACTGAGAACACATTCTCATTTACAGCAACAACCTTGGGAATAGTTACAGGGGAGATGAATGAGCCAATTGGAAGCTGGGGATGATTAGGTGGCATGAGGACCAGATTGGGTATTTAGCCAGGACTTCAGGGTTAACACCCCTACTCTTACGATAAGTGCCATGGGATCTTTAGTGACCACAGAGAGTCAGGACATCCGTTTAACGTTCCATCCGAAAGACAGCACCCTACACAGGGCAATGTCCCCAATCACTGCCCTGGGGCATTGGGATATTATTTTAGACCAGAGGAAAGAGTGCCTCCTACTGGCCCTCCAACACCACTTCCAGCAGCATCTGGTCTCCCATCCAGGACCAACCAAGACCAACCCTGCTTAGCTTCAGAGGCAAGACAG
This sequence comes from Coregonus lavaretus, assembly GCF_964263955.1. Lineage (NCBI taxonomy): Eukaryota > Metazoa > Chordata > Actinopteri > Salmoniformes > Salmonidae > Coregonus > Coregonus lavaretus. The sequence goes on along the minus strand of NC_140005.1, from coordinate 39,019,748 downwards.
CAGTGGGATGCAGGGTGGTATGCTGCTGGCTAAACTTTTAAATTCACTGTCCTTATATCTCCTCCTTATCTTCTTACAGCAGAAGATATTTAGTATGAGCTGAGCTAATCTCATGCGTATTGCTCAAGAAAAGTTTATATGAAAGAATAATGTTATGGTTCAACTCCCACAGCTACAGTTCATTCTGAGGATAGCTTGTTCAAACCATAATGTCCGGTTTCCAGGTCCCAGATTAAGCCTTTCCCTGGACTAAAAAGCATGAGAGAATCTCCATTGAGAGTGGTTTTTAGTCCAGGACTTGTCTTAAACTGTCTGGGAAACTGGTGCCAAATGATCTACAACCCCCAGCAGGACCCAGGTAGAATATGTTTGGACTACAAATCCTAGTCGGACCCAGGTTGAGTTATGTTTGGACTACAAATCCCAGTAGGATTTAGGTAGAACATCTTTGAACTACAACCCCCAGTAGGACCCCAGGTAGTGGTACTCACTGGATCTCAGCAGGCTGCGTGTGGCTGATTTGGGTGTTATGGGTGGAGGCAGACCCTGGCTGGAGACAGCAGCTGCAGCAGAGGAGAGGAAGGTAGAGAAGTAGAGACCTGATCCCTCTCTCACCGGGCTGAGGATGGGCGGGGGGGTGTAGGGGGGCATGGTTAGGGGGTTGTCAATCAGCCGGACAGGGGAGCGGAGGTGGCTCTGGTAGGGAGTGATGCTGGAGTAGACAGGAGGGGCGATGAAGGTGCCAGGTTTGGGAGGCGGGATGAAGAGAGGCTCGGGCCGGGGACGCCGTTTGGACTTTCTTCCGTCGTCGTCGTCTTTCCCTCCCTGGGTTCCGCCGTTCTAAAGAAGGAGGTAGAACATCAGTACAAACATATTTACATAACTGACAACACGGCACTGTTCCAATGTCCAAACTAGCATACACCAGTTAGTAAGAAGAGATGTATTGTAAGTGAGTTGTTTATCTGGTCTGATACTAAAGAGCGAGGATACATTCTACAATATGTCCAGCTCACCCCCACCCTATCTACATTATCCCCCCATACATTACATGACCAGTTCACCCCCACCCTATGTACATTATCCCCCCATACATTACATGTCCAGTTCACCCCCACCCTATGTACATTATCCCCCCATACATTACATGACCAGTTCACCCCCACCCTATGTACATTATCCCCCCCATACATTACATGTCCAGTTCACCCCCACCCTATGTACATTATCCCCACATACATTACATGTCCAGTTCACCCCCACCCTATGTACATTATCCCCCCATACATTACATGACCAGTTCACCCCCACCCTATGTACATTATCCCCCCATACATTACATGTCCAGTTCACCCCCACCCTATGTACATTATCCCCCCATACATTACATGTCCAGTTCACCCCCACCCTGGTAGTTGTACAGTACATATCCCCCCATACATTGTACTGTATGTACAGTACAGTAGCAGGCTATATCTCCATCTATAGTGTGGATAACCCCTGCTAATCTGCTTGACCTGATCTGAGGCAGCAGGGGGGAGGGAGGTTTGGAATGAGGGCAAGGGGGGAGAGAGAAACATGGGGGAACCAGGGGAGAGTGGGGTGCTGGATAAGGGGGAGTGGGAGAGAGGATGGTGGCAGGATATGAGGGATTATAGGAGAAGGGGGGCATGAACCAAGCTCGTTAGTTAGGTGGGAGGGGAGGGGAAGACTTGCTGGACCCACCTGTCCTGAGCTGTCCGTCAGAGAGTTCCTGAGCGATCGTCGGCGGGTGACGATGACGGAGGGTTTGCGGTCCATGCTGGTCATATCCTGGAGCGTGGAGGGTCGCTGTGGCCAGCCTGTGCCCAGGATAGAGTGCTCCCTGTCTGGGGAGGATGAGGACGAGAGGGGGTCTGGCCTCCGTACGGGGACTGACACAGGGATGACCAGGGGCATCATGCTCTCATCACGAGGCTGCTTGGCGCTGTGACCTCCTGAATCCCCTTCCATGGTCCCTCGCCCTGGCGCTGGTCTTTGGGGGCTCCAGGGCCTGTGTGGCTGCTCCTGCGGACGAGATAGACAGATACACATACCTGACTTGAAGCTACCTGAACAGGCTTCCTTTACAGATCAAATGAGCAACCATAGCTATTCCTTACTGCGTAATGTATTACCATCTTTGTGTTGCTGTATTGAAGTAGAGTTATGGAAAACCTGTTTCAGCAGAACTATACTGCCCGGAAGCTAAAAGAAATATATTGCCGGAAAGTGAATTTCCATTCCCTAAATAAACATCCTAAAATGAAGTGAGGTTGTTGCACATCCCTAGTAGAGTCTTTCATCAGCTGAAGCCCCGAGGAGTGAGTGAGTGTGGCAGAAGCCTATAGGAGTCAGCATGGCCTGGTGCTGGAGCCCCATTCACTGTCTATTCCCAGTGGAAAAGTCCAGCCTCCAGCCCCAACACCAGGACAGGAGAGACAGGAGAAAGAGAGGCATATATTCTGCTGAGCACTGCACCCCGGCCCCCTACCCCAGCGCTCCTGCCCTCCACTGCCTGTACCCCTCCCCAACAGAGTCCCCCAGGAGGTGGAGTTTCAGCCCTATGGTGGAATGAATGGGGGAGGAGTGCAGAGTGAAACGGGTCTAGTCAGCATTCAGCAACGTAGCAGTCCTATTTTATATTGTATATGGTAAGGCATGAGGCACCCACGATGGAATGCACAGTTACAAGCTAACTACACAGTCAGGTAGGGGAAGACCAGGGCTGCATATCACAGCAATACCATCATCACTCACCATGTTGTTATGTATTATAGAGTAATAGGTCAAAACTTGCACTGTTTTCTAGCAATTTCTTTACACAAAAAGATCAGGAGTAGTGCTTATTATCTATCAATTTAGCTGTACCTGAAGACCGTCACTCTGGATAAGAGCGTCTGCTAAATGACTCAAATGTAAACAAAAAAATGCACTGTAATGTTCTGTACTGCTAAATCATTCAGTTCTGCTGTTTTTCTATTGGGCTGATGATTGCTTATTCCGCTCAGCAAAGTGCTAATCATTCATAAAGAACATAATTTCTGACTCAGTTGGCCTTGGCAGATGCATTAAGGTTTTTGTTTTTGTTGTAATTCTAGATAAGGGAGACATAATCGCTCTGCAATTATACCCAGGTAAACAACAACAAAATGGATGTTTTATTAATGCAGCTCCTCCAGCCCAACAACTCTTCAGCACTGTGTGTTTGAATAGATTTGTAAGCGAGTGCATGTGTATGCATGAAAAGTTGGGTTAGAATTAGGGGTTGGCATTTGACAATATTTCAATATTCAAATATTATCATGACTTTTTTGGGGATAGCCAGATAGATTTAAAAAACGCATTGATCTGTGTCAGGTCTTGTGGAAACTCCGTTAGGTATGTGCCTGTAATTGCTATTGAAGTGGGGAGAGTAGCATATGTCAGAGTAGGCTGGAGGGCTAAATGGTATAATATCCTTGTAGGTAACAATTTCACAAGGATAAATCTAATTTAATGTATAACTAAGCTTTTTCATTGTCAAATCGTAACACTCACTCAAGTAATCTAATACTAACTTCCGTTCAGATATCCGGATATCTGGATAACAGTGTCCATTCCTAGTTGGAATTGAGGGTGGGATATGCCTGTTAAATCATGTAACTACACTATACCCTTCAAAGCATTATCACAAGCACCACGAGCACCAGGACATGCAGCAATATTTACCTTGACAATGTGTGGCGGTAGTGACTCCATCTCTGAAGCTTTCTGGGCCAGTGTCTCCAGGTTAACCTCCTGGGAAACCCTCAGTTTCCTGTGTGTGCTCTGAATGACCCCTGTAGGGGCCAACTGGGCAGCGTGGACCTCTTCCACCTTGGGGGCTCCACCTTGCCCTTCAGAGGCCCCGTTCTGGGCCCCATCAGATGGGATGACGAAAGGGTTGTCAACTGGTGGTGGTCCACCTTCCTTGGAGAGTCTCCTGGACCGTCGAGGCTGCAGCTGGAGCTGGGGAGGCTGGAGCTGGGTCTGTGTGGGGGGGAACTGAGGGTCTGTGTGGGGGGGAATGTGTGGAGAGTCTGGGGACGTCTCCTGGAGGTCTGGGGGGGTTGGTGGAGGAATGGTCTCCTGGGAGTGCACCAACACGGGCGGCTGGGAGTGAGGGTGTGGGTGGGTAGGTGGGTTCTGGTTGTTGGGGTAATATTCTAGTACATGTTGTGGTTGTTGCTGCAATTGCTGTTGTTGTATTTGGTGTCGTTGTTGTATTCGTTGCTGTATTTGTTGCTGTTGTATTTGTTGTTTTTGTTGTATCTGTAGTTGTATTTTCTGCTGTTGCTGCTGTTGATGCTGAAGCATTTGCTGCTGCTGCATCTGATGGTGTTTTTGTTGCATTTGTTGTTGTTGCTGTAATATTTGTTGCTGTTGACGTTGTTGTATTTTCTGCTGCTCCTGCTGTTGCAGCTGGAGCTGTGGATGTTGTTGGGGTTGTGGATGCTGTTGGGGATGCTGTTGGGGTTGTGGATGCTGTTGCGGTTGCGGTTGGGGTTTGGATTGTTGGGGTTGGGGTTGTTGGACGTTGTAGTTCAGATTGGGTAAAGTCCGGTTGCCCCCCTGAAACACCTGGTAGTAGCCAGCCGTTAGGTGCTGCTTGGGCTGGCCGAAGGCTAGCTGGAAGGGCTGAAGCACAGAGCTTCCCCCAGGGTTGGATGTGCTATGCTGGGCGTTTAGAGCACCAGGTTTAAGGGTCTGTGGGAACGCCTGGGACTGCTGTTGGGAAGCATGATGCTGCTGTTGCTGCTCCCACTCTAGACTGTGAGCCTTGGCCACATTCCTAGTGTCTCTGTAGGCCTCTCCTCCAGCAGGGAGAGGGTTAAGGTTAACCACCTGCTGCTGCTGGGGCGGCTGCTTCTCTGCAGCCCTACTAGGGGGCTGGGGCTGCTGTGGCTCCAGGGGTGAAGGCCCCTCACGGATCTGCTGCTTGACAAACGCAGTCTGGATCTGGGACCGTGAGTCACCGACGCCTCCTAGGTACGGAGCAAAGTTCTGTCCCCAGTTAGCCATAGTGACACCCTGTGTCCAGTTCCCAGTCCCAGTTCTTTGTGGAGGCTGCGGTTGGGTTGCTGGGTCCTGGTGAGCCCACTTCATGGGTACAGTCTGTTGGTAATGTCCCCGACTCTGGTCTCCTTTCTCTGGGCTGAAGATCACTGAGTTGAGGTACATACCAGTATGGGGGGCCTCTGGATTGGAGGTTGTGGAGGTGACGGTGCCTGCAGCCTCACTCTGCCCAGGACCAGGCCCTGAGGCTGGGGCACCAAGGCTGTAGTAAGAACCTTCTGGATGCTGCTGAGAGGATGTCTCCTTCATTGCCACTCCTTGGTCGTTGAAAAATGAGATCCGCTTGCCTGTTCTCTTACTGTTTAGTTTCTGCTGGGGTGGTAAACTCATGGCTAGCATGAATAACGGTGCAAGGTTGAGGTGGGGGGGCTATGGGGTACTAGGTGCATAACAGTCCCCCAACCACACAACCCACCAACCAACGTCCCCTTTAACTGGCCCTATCTGAACACAAAAGGAATAGAATGTTCACAGCACACACCCTAGGAGAGGGGGTTGCATATTTTAACGGAAATCACATGTGCAACCAACAGCCAGGGAGTTGGACTGGACGTAGACAAAACCCAATCTTCTTCCCTTTAACTCCTCTTCCTGCTGTATTGAGAGGTTGCCGGTGCTGATAGAGATGTCTGGATGTCCACTGGCCTCGTTCATTCATGGGAGACACCCTGTGAAGAGACCAGAAGGGTCAGGCATGTTTTACAGGGCAGTCCAGAAAGGTCGAAAACATGGGTCCTAATGGTCCTATTGTAAAAGCTGCCTGCAGCCATGTAAAAACCTGCTATGGCCTGGGGGCCTTTCCAACACAATGGAGTACCAGTGAAAGGTATCGGGTTGGGTGGGAAAGGTGGGAATGAAAGTGTGTGAGCATGTGTTTAAAGTGTGCCTGCCTGACACCCTGTATGCTGTGTCCTTATCCATGTGTCATGTGAGCTATGCTAGTAATGAGACAGCTCAGCACACACACACACACACAGACACACACACTGAAGCAGGACTAATTGCAGAAGGAATGTTGTTATAAAGGTTAAATACTTCCTGATCATATGGTAACTAACTGGCTCCAGCAGTGAAAGGACCACTTCAGGCCACCATCACTTTACATTAGGTTCTGAGATTGACACAGCAGGGGATATGAGGATGCACTACAGCCATCAAACACACAGACACACACACTCACACATGCACGTGCATAGACAGCGTTTCATACACACCACATCTTGTGAGAATGAGTCTGAGTTGACCAATAGTCACGGTTGTGGCTCATTGATCATTTCAGCTTCCTCTAATGTTGCAGTCTGGAACTTAATTGACTTGCTGTAGAAAGGGTTTCATATTTAAGCAAGGCCGTGCTATATAATGAATACAGTGGCAGGTAAATGCCGTTGTTCGGCCAGTCAACCCACTTACCTATGACTGTATTCATTATATAGCACTGACTTGCGTGCCTTATTGCTTTTATAAAACAGTTAACAACATATTAAAATAACAATGACAAAGAATTACCATACATTACCATAATTCTTATAAATAAATTCATACAATTCCACAAGAAGATATAGTCCGGACATCATTCTGGTCATGTTGCTATGCAAAATAACTGGTCGTTTGTTCTAACCATAGAGATCTTATTCAATTACTATGTATTCTAATTCCTAATTATATGGTTCTAACATAAACGGTTGCTATGCAGGCTGACTAATGTTATTGTCACTTGCTAGCTAGCTAGCCAACTTCAGCTAACACAGTCACATCAAACATTGGACCTGGAATGACAGTAAACTAGCCGCATTTTCATTTGTTTTAGCTTTTTTCAATTGACATTTAATTGAATATATCCATAATATTGATGGGTGATTTCATCTGGCTCAGAAAATGTTAATGTCTCGTCTGGACAACATTCACTCTCTATGGTACAGGAGAGATCGCATTTCAAAAGTGAAACATTGTTTGAGTTCAGAGGGAGACCGCAAGGTTTATATTAACCCCCGCTGTTAGCCTAGAAGCACGGTGAGTGTGAGTTGAGATAAATTCAAGAGAGGATTCAGACAGCAACATTGAACATGATGATATTCACATGGGCAGTGATAATTCAGTTGGAACTGTTAGCAGGTGGGATACTGAGACTCAGATCTTTCACTTTAAAATGTATGCCAAACAAAAACCAATGATTGCAAAGTTAAACAAACCATACAACTCTATGCACAAGGACAACTTTTAAAAAGTGTAACAATTTCCACGACATTTTGTGCCGTCTTTCTGTTACCAAACATTGCATGTACACTCCAAGTAAATGTGTTTTATAATTTTTTTTTAAAAAAGTAGTCCATAGAGTTGCATGGTTTGTTTAACTTTGCAATCATTGGTTTTGTTTGACGTACATTTTAGGGCTGACCCCATTTAGTCGACTGGTCAATGGTTGACTGAGATCTCTTTAGTCGAGCAGTAGCAAAAAATATATATATATATTATATTTTTTTTTGAGCAGTGTATGTATGTATATATATATATATACACTGCTAAAAATAAATAAAGGGAACACTTAAACAACACAATGTAACTCCAAGTCAATCACACTTCTGTGAAATCAAACTGTCCACTTAGGAAGCAACAATGATTGACAATACATTTCACATGCTGTTGTGCAAATGGAATAGACAACAGGTGGAAATTATAGGCTATTAGCAAGACACCCCCAATAAAGGACTGGTTTTGCAGGTGGTGACCACAGACCACTTCTCAGTTCCTATGCTTCCTGGCTGATGTTTTGGTCACTTTTGAATGCTGGCGGTGCTTTCACTCTAGTGGTAGCATGAGACGGAGTCTACAACCCACACAAGTGGCTCAGGTAGTGCAGCTCATCCAGGATGGCACATCAATGCGAGCTGTGGCAAGAAGGTTTGCTGTGTCAGTCAGCGTAGTGTCCAGAGCATGGAGGCGCTACCAGGAGACAGGCCAGTACATCAGGAGACGTGGAGGAGGCCGTAGGAGGGCAACAACCCAGCAGCAGGACTGCTACCTCCGCCTTTGTGCAAGGAGGAGCAGGAGGAGCACTGCCAGAGCCCTGCAAAATGACCTCCAGCAGGCCACAAATGTGCATATGTCTGCTCAAACGGTCAGAAACAGACTCCATGAGGGTGGAATGAGGGCCCGACGTCCACAGGTGGGGGTTGTGCTTACAGCCCAACACCGTGCAGGACGTTTGGCATTTGCCAGAGAACACCAAGATTGAAAAATTCGCCACTGGCGCCCTGTGCTCTTCACAGATGAAAGCAGGTTCACACTGAGCACATGTGACAGACGTGACAGAGTCTGGAGATGACGTGGAGAACGTTCTGCTGCCTGCAACATCCTCCAGCATGACCGGTTTGGCGGTGGGTCAGTCATGGTGTGGGGTGGCATTTCTTTGGGGGGCCACACAGCCCTCCATGTGCTCGCCAGAGGTAGCCTGACTGCCATTAGGTACCGAGATGAGATCCTCAGACCCCTTGTGAGACCATATGCTGGTGCGGTTGGCCCTGGGTTCTTCCTAATGCAAGACAATGCTAGACCTCATGTGGCTGGAGTGTGTCAGCAGTTCCTGCAAGAGGAAGGCATTGATGCTATGGACTGGCCCGCCCGTTCCCCAGACCTGAATCCAATTGAGCACATCTGGGACATCATGTCTCGCTCCATCCACCAACGCCACGTTGCACCACAGACTGTCCAGGAGTTGGCGGATGCTTTAGTCCAGGTCTGGGAGGAGATCCCTCAGGAGACCATCCGCCACCTCATCAGGAGCATGCCCAGGCGTTGTAGGGAGGTCATACAGGCACGTGGAGGCCACACACACTACTGAGCCTCATTTGACTTGTTTTAAGGACATTACATCAAAGTTGGATCAGCCTGTAGTGTGGTTTTCCACTTTAATTTTTAGGGTGACTCCAAATCCAGACCTCCATGGGTTGATAAATTTGATTTCCATTGATCATTTTTGTGTGATTTTGTTGTCAGCACATTCAACTATGTAAAGAAAAAATATTTAATAAGATTATTTCATTCATTCAGATCTAGGATGTGTTATTTTAGTGTTCCCTTTATTTTTTTTGAGCAGTGTATATATAGTGCCAGTCAAAAGTTGGGGCACACCTACTAATTCAAGGGTTTTTCTACATTTCTACTATTTTCTACATTGTAGAAGAGAGTGCAAAGCTGTCATCAAGGCAAAGGGTGGCTATTTGAAGAATCTCAAATATAAAATATATTTTGATTTGTTTAACACTTTTTTTGGTTACTACATGATTCCATATGTGTTATTTCATAGTTTTGATGTCTTACTATTATTCTACAATGTAGAAAATAGTAAAAAATAAAGAAAAACCCTTGAATGAGTAGGTGTGTCCAGACTTTTGACTGGTACTATAAGTCATTCATGATTTGAAATGCAATTAAGCACTTTAGTTTTAAAATAAAGTGAGCCTTGAATAATTTCCTTAAACAATAAATAAACCGTTCCACTTTGGAAATTCCATTCACAAATGAATGCGACTGTTTTTATTATTCGCTGTAATAAAGGCTTTACAAAAAACTTATAATTTGTTTACATTGTTCCAAACGGTCCGAAAAAATTATATTGTAATCTAACAACACCTGTTTGGCACACATAATATGCACGCAGCGCTTGCTCCTTACCTTATTTTTCTTGATCTCCAGTATTTTCCACAACTAGTCACATTTATTCCACACATCTGACTTCCCCTTTACCTCATGAGCAACCAGTAGCCTAAACATTCCACAGTTTCGAGTTTATTTGTTACGTCCTCTGCATCCATTTAGCTGATACGGTGTTCAGAGTTTGTTATAACCAATTTATTGATGTGATTATGATATGCTATAGGTCAGGCCCTATTGGTCACGTGAATGTGATACATACATGTGTCACGTACAGAGAGCAAAGGTTGAGGGAATAGGGAATGTTTTTCCTAAACAAATGAGGGATTTCGGTAACAGAACTTTTCAGTCAGAAATGGCTGTAATTATGTTGCAGCTTCAGCAACACGGACAGCTTGATAAACCCTGTGGTGGTCGTTGCAGCAGGGAGGAGAGAGAGACAACGAGAGCTAGTCACAGTCACTCACTGTCTTTTTTTTTAACAGAGCGCAGCAAGTCTGAGCCCGGCCTGGCACAATCAAATCAATTGCTGGTCGGACTCCCTCTAGTCATTTGTGTGTCTTCATTATTTCATCAAACAGTGGGCTTAAAGCATCAGACTTGCTCTTTTTGCAATGGTCTCTGAATCATCCAGGACAAAAGGGGAACCTGTCACCACTTGATCATGTTCCTGCATCGTCAAAAGGGAAAGGCAAGAGACAGGACAATGAGAGAGAACAACCATGAGTCACAATAACCTTCTTCAGAATAAAGGCCAAAAGTGAAAAATATTACATTTTCAATTTCCGTCACAGCTAGTCAGTCGACCTAACAGTAAAAATATATATATAATAAGAGAAAAAAAGGCACATTTATTGTAGTCCAAATCTTTCTGGGCATCACTTTCATTGCCATGGCAACACATTATGATAATCGCAATCTGGATGGGTATCTGAGGGGCATAGTGTATGTGCAGAGTACGCTACAATCATATTCCCAATGCACAAAGATACAGACCCCTCTGCAATTGAATTTACAGTTTGGAGAGATGGACCTTTCAATGGTGAGGGTGGTGATGATGTAATGCAATGCAACTGTCCTCTGGTCTGTCTCTATCTGTATAAGAATATATTTGATGTGTTTGTGCAAACTGTTGCACCAGGTCTGACTTAAGCTAAATGCAAACATTACATAAACATACCTATTGCACATGTACACTGAACAAAAATATAAACGCAACATGTAAAGTGTTGGTTCCATGTTTCATGAGCTGAAATAAAAGATCTCCGAAATTTACCATACGCACAAATGTGCTACATCCCTGTTAGTGAGCCTTTCTCCTTTGTCAAAATAACAGGTGTGGCATATCAAGAAACAGGTGCACCTTGTGCTGGGGACAATAAAAGGCCACTCTAAAATGTGCAGTTTTGTCACCCACACAATGCCACAGATGTCTTAAGTTTTGAGGGAGCGTGCAACTGGCATGCTGACTGCAGGAATGTCCACCAGAACTGTTGCCAGAGAATTGAATGTTCATTTTTCTACCATAACCCGCCTCCAATGTTGTTTTAGAGAATTTGGCAGTACGTCCAACCGGCCTCACAACCGCAGACCACGTGTATGGCGTTGTGTGGGCGAGCGGTTTGCTGACGTCAACGTCGTGAACAGAGTGCCCCATGGTGGCGGTGGGGTTATGGTATGGGCAGGCATAAGCTACGGACAATGAACACAATTGCATTTCATCAATGGCAATTTGAATGCACAGAGATACCATGACGAGATCCTGATGCTCATTGTCGTGCCATTCATCCGCCGCCATCACCTCCTGTTTCAGCATGATAATGCACAGCCCCATGTCGCAAGGATCTGTACACAATTCCTGGAAACTGAAAATGTCTCAGTTCTTCCATGGCCTGCATATTCACCAGACGTAACCCATTGAGCATGTTTGGGATGCTCTGGATCGACAGTATATTCCAGTTCCCGCCAAAATATCCAGCAACTTCGCACAGCCATTGAAGAGGAGTGAGACAACATTCCACAGGTCGCAATCAACAGCCTGATCAACTCTATGCGAAGGAGCTGTGTCGCGCTGCATGAGGCAAATGGTGGTCACAACAGATACTGACTGGTTTTCTGATCCACGCCCCTACCTTTTTTTTTTTTTTTTAAGGTATCTGTGACCAACAGATACATATCTGTATTCCCAGTCATGTGAAATCCATAGATTAGGGCCTAATAAACGGATTTCCTTATATGAACTGTAACTCAGTAAAATCTTTGAAATTGTTGCGTTAAATTTTTGTTCAGTATATTACTCAGGCATATCACATGCTATCCCCTATTCATTATTTGACTGTGGCTGCATCTTCAGCACAACAACCTTTTAACACTGCAGGCCATTAGGGCTAAATATAGCATACAACTCTATGTGGCTTTTATAATATGAGCTACAGTGCCTTCGGAAAGTATTCAGACCCCTTGACTTTTTCCACATTTTGTTACGTTACAGCCTTATTCTAAAATGGATTAAATAAATACAAATCCTCAGCAATCTACAGATAATACCCCATAATGACAAAGCGAAAACAGTTTTTATACATTTTTGCAAATGTATTAAAAATAAAAACAGAAATAGCTTATTTACATAAGTATTCAGACCCTTTGCTATGAGACTCAAAATTGACCTCAGGTGCATCCTGTTTCCATTGATCATCCTTGAGATGTTTCTACAACTTGTTTGGAGTCCACCTGTGGTAAATTCAATTGATTGGACATGATTTGGAAAGGCACACACCTGTCTATATTAGGTTCCACAGTTGACAGTGCATGTCAGAGCAAAAGCCAAGCCATGAGGTCGAAGGAATTGTCTGTAGAGCGCCGAGACAGGATTGTGTCGAGGCACAGATCTGGGGAAGGCTACCAAAAACTGTCTGCAGCATTGAAGGTCCCCAAGAACACAGTGGCCTCCATCATTCTTAAATGGAAGAAGATTCAAACCACCAAGACTCTTCCTAGAGCTGGCAGCCCGGCCAAACTGAGCAATCGGTCGAGAAGGGCCTTGGTCAGGGAGGTGACCAAGAACCTGATGGTCACTCTGACAGAGCTCTAGAGTTCCTCTGTGGAGATGGGAGAACGTTCCAGAAGGTCAACCATCTCTGCGGTGAAGCATGGTAGTGGCAGCATCATGCTGTGGGAATGTTTTTCAGCGGCAGGGACTGGGAGACTAGTCAGGACAGAGGCAAAGATGAACGGAGCAAAGAGATCCTTGATGAAAACCTGCTCCAGAGCTCTCAGGACCTCAGACTGGGGCGAAGGTTCACCTTCCAACAGGACAACAACCCTAAGCACACAGCCAAAACAATGCAGGAGTGGCTTCGGGACAAGTCTCTGAATGTCCTAGAGTGGCCCAGCCAGAGCCCGGACTTAAACCCTATCAAACATCTCTGGAGAGACATGAAAATAGCTGTGCAGCAACGCTCCCCATCCAACCTGACAGAGCTTGAGAGGATCTGCAGAGAAGAATGGGAGAAACTCCCCAAATACAGGTGTGCCAAGCTTGTAGTGTCATACCCAAGAAGACTCAAAGCTGTAATCGCTGCCAAAGGTGCTTCAACAATGTACTGATTAAAGGGTCTGAATACTTATGTAAATGTAATATTTCCGTTTTTAATAAATTAGCAAAAACTTCAAAAAACGTTTTTTGCTTTGTCATTATATGGGGTATTGTGTGTAGATTGATGCGGGGGAAAAACAATTTAATCGATGTTAGAATAAGGCTGTAACCTAACAAAATGTGGAATAAGTCAAGGGGTCTTAATACTTTACAAAGGCACTGTATGTATTGTTACCTAAGAGCTGCTTAGAGAACAATCGATAGATGAGGGCAGTAGGCCAGCGTAAAGTTGTCTATATAGGACTTATGCATGTTATAGGCCTTGTTGTATGGTAGGCTACACTGATTGTACAACCTACAGGTGACCGAAAACTGTGCAAAATATATTTGGAGAATTTACAACAACACATGACTCAATAGTTGTTTTATAGTATTTTTCTTTGAAACACATTTTATACTGTAGCATTCACTGATAGCATGCACTACATTCTCCAAAGGTAGGCTACCGTTTAGCCTAGGCAGCAACCATTTAGCAAACACACTCACACACCTTAAAATAGACAGCTGCAGCTGCTCATATCCTGCACCGGGGCAGGATATATACAGTAACTTACTTGACTGTCTGACCGACCACGCACACTTCAGGGTGAAGACACTATTGCATTGGCCAGGGAGAATTATACACCATGTTATATTATAGCATGTTCTTCTGTAGGTTGTTCAGAAATCCAAATTATGAACAATTCTGTAGATGCGGTTCCGCTATAAGCTATAAAAAACAATGTGCATGCGTCACTGTGTTTATGAAAAAATACCTCTATCAATTTCCGGGAATGGGAGAGGCGTGGCTTGAGAGAAGACCATGCAAGTCGCATTGCCTTGGCCTATTTTTCTTAACAGCAGAAATCATATGGAGTGGGTTTTGCATTGTTGTTTTTCATGGAATGGTTTCTGCAATATGAAACACTTGCACAATAACACGATTTCACCCTAACCTTTCTGTAGGCTATCGGGTGTAGGCTAGTAGGGCCATGACGCATCACAAAGTGGACCGAACATTGCAGCTAATTACACAACTCCCCTGTCGGGTTTAACCCAACAAACCAAGGTAAAGCCGTTAATATAGCCTGGGTTTGTACCGTCAACCATAATTACCTAATCCCTGAGACCTTTCCGACCGCTTCTTAATTTAAACAGCGAATACCGTTCAGCCAATGGGGCATCGCGGTGAAAGCGAACGCACTGTCGATGTCGGCTATAGGCTGGCTATTTGACATGGGGGGAGTGAGAATTCCCCAGAAAGCACCAAAAAATCCAAAACATGTTGCGTCCTACATCGGAACAACCCTTGCTGGACCCCCCCACCTCCTCCCCGTCCCCACCGCCAGCCAGCTCAGCGCTATTTACGAGAAGGCAGCCCTTTGTTGCAGAAAACGGATTATCCAGTCACTAATTCCATGGCACATTACAACAAAGTGAGACAACAATGCACCCTATATAGGCTACACAAGCACCAAGATCAAAGTAAGGATCATATAAACCGTGGGCAGCGCATCTAGGGCTGCTCAACTTGTCAACATGGTTAATAGCCAACGTCATAGGAACTGACATTGCTTCCTATTTTTAAAGAAAATCCCCATATTAAGCAATAAACACACACAGGTATCAACAGCTGATCAACAATCATTATGTTCAATATGCATAGAGGCCTATGTAATGAAATTGTAAACTTTGTTTACAACTACTGTCATCCATTAACTTGCATGCTTCTTAGTTCTCATTTACCGATCAACAAGCCCAGATATATAAATAAATCAAAGTTGCTATCCGATCACTCACCGTGCTTGTCATGTTTCTGCGATGCCCCACCAATCACCCACCACCAGTGCAGCAACTGTCCCTTAGATCCACGCGCCCAGCAGTGCAATCGAAAGGAGATGACTGCATACATCTCTAGCGTTGAGTCATTCTATGCTGACCTCACTATCATTTTTCAAGTCAAAGAAAGAGGTAGATCGATGTCGTTAGAAAATAAGTGCTATCCATTCCGAAATGGAGCACTGGTCTGCAGAAATGTGGACATTATTGCGTTAGGATTTCACAAATAGGCCACATGCACACAACACATCATCTATTTTATGCGGCCTTTTTTCTCTCAACGTAGAATGCTCTATGAAACGTTCTCTTTCAGCTCGTCTTGTGATCCCTTCCAGTGTATTCGCCACACCTACTTCCACGACCATATATGGCTTTCCTTTGCATGAGGGGCGCTGTAATTTACTGGGAAAACTACTCAGATCCATGCGGTGAAATTCCGTCAGTCGGCCACTGATACAAAAAGGGGCCCTTATTTAAATCCCATCAATAATAGAAATGTAATGGGCGCGGCTCGCACTAGTTCCAAGGTAGAGAGAATAGGTCTACCTACTCTCAGTATTCTTCATCTGTTGCGCTTCAACATTATTACAGCATTATTACACCGCCATCACACACACACGAGTACACTAACATCTACACTTTACAAACTGTTGAGTAAACAGTCTATCAGCAGATCCCCACAATCCAGCTGCAGCTGCCTTTTTCAAGATGCATTGAGAAAAAGCAGCAAGACATCTTCGGGGTGACACTTTTAGATGTCATCTCTATGATCTCATACACACTGATCTCATTGAATCAGCAGGTAGACTCATTCATTCTATCATTCATTGATAGAAAGACGCACTGAGATTTAGGAATACAGCAGTTGAGATTGAGTTTGCTCACAGCTTTCAAATGCTGCTGTATGAATGCCTTCTGGCTGCACAACTGGGGTGCATAGCGAATAGCAGTGGCCATGACCAAGCATGTGCCAGCTGACAAAAAGGAGACACTGCCAGTCCCTCTGTGTCGGGGTATGCTCTTCTCTCTCTGCTGTACCTTAAAATAACGTTGCAAAGCCTGGAAACATTCACGCATGCTATTCACTGCATAAGAAATACGCCAGCCAAGCTATGTGAGATGTGTATGCTTGTGTGTGTTTTAGGCCAATAGTTTTGAATCAAAGTGATGTCCATATCATATCCACTCTTTCAGTCTTTCATTGGGAGAAAGGCCTAAATAACCAAATTGATTGTAGAAATAAGATGCAAATCTACCCTCTAAAGAGAAAGTATGTTTGGCTCATGGCATATCCATTAGCCAAACAATATATCCATCCATTGACTTAGTTATAATTGTCAGTCATTAAACTGGTAATATTTAAACTGTTAATAAAACTGAGACTATAGTCTAGTCAAAAAATCCCCTCCATTCTTCTGTGCATGAACCGTGCAGGACACGTAGCTCAGATGTGTTGTTACTGAGAGATGGTCACTTTCTGGCTTTAGACCAGGAAGAAGGGCTGCAGCAACGAGCTGCCTGCGTATCAAAGTAGTGTAGTGGAGGTATACGACGTGGCAATTAATACGGCGGATGGAACAGATCAGAATGTTTAGCTTAAAATGATGACAAACTATTATTTCTAAACATTTTCAGCGTAGCAATGTGCACACAGCGGTAGTCCTACGCGCAAATGTTCCAAAATGCAATTTGCGGGGAAAACACCGTTCTAAAATGCGCACCGCACATGCGAGCGGTTTCATGAACAGAGATGGAAATATCCGTTAGAAATGTATAAAGAGGAGAGTTCTAAAGATGCAACAACTATCATGGGTTGCTAATATGACTAGGATAATTCCTTTGCCTGCTAGACAATGAAAGAAAATGTATTTGAAAACCAATAGAACAGGAGAGCCATTTAAGGAAATCTTTATAAAATAATTGCCTCTGCGTTTCTAAAGCGGGATTTTGGCTATAGGCATCTTTGAAGCAAGGTAAGACATGCCTCATAATATGATGTAAAACGTCCAGGTTTCAAACAATTAAGAAACAAGAAAAATATAGCGATGCTAATGATAGGCCTAACCGTCTTCTGGTAGATGGAAAGGCTTTCCCAAAAACTAACTAGCTGCAAAGTAGCCTATGCCTGCCTACCTGGCAGAATAATATCATTAATATTTGCATCAATCCAGTGGCCATTTGTTTTGCAAACTCCATCTCATGTGGTCTACAGAAACATGCTAACCAAATGCTAACCAAACAACAGTGCTAGGTGCCTGCACCGTTGAATTAAAGGGTTATTACAGGGTCAAATCAAATGTTCTTAGATTTTTACCCAGACCTCAAAAAGAGGTCTCCTGATGTGGTTTAAGCATTGTTGTGGACTTAGGACATCCAATTTTGTTGCTTTTCTATTTAAAAAGTGTGTATTTGAGAGCGAAAACCTGATTTTTTTTTTGTAAAAATCTGAAACCTGTGAATTTCTGACTCAGTTGACAGTCTCATGTATCTATTTCAATAATAGGCATACTATTAGCCTACTTGCATAGTAGGCTACAGCTTGGGTTGGCCTGACTGTGAAAAGACCAATAGGCCTATGGGATTCATCATTTTAGCTCCTTCAGAGTGTATTGCTAAGTTTCCATCCAATTGATGACAGATTTTCATGTGAATACTCTAGAATTCGCATAAAGAAAATATGAGCATTTTCCCACCACTGTTTCCACCAAATTGACTTTTTACCAATAAAAATCAGTGCATGATGTGCATCGATCATCATGTCACCAGAATAAGACCCTCGGTATTTATTGGAAAGTAGCATCAAGATCACAGTGCTTTCACCACCCTGTTTAGTTCATACTTTATTTAATCTGTAGGCTAATAAACTGCATTGGTTTCCCGAGTTCACCAGCAACCACTCACCATATCATCGCTTGACTCCATGTTTACTTAGATATGATGGTTTTATATCAATATTTGCGCGTAAAGGCCTTTCCACTGCCATTTCTCTCATAATACATTATACAAAAAGATCCCACCATGTCGAACGAACAAATTATCTGTAGGCATTTATAAAATTGTATCGAAACTTCCTGTTCACATCACAGCTGTCCTGATTTTTTTTTTTATACACTATGACTTTACTCACATAAAAACTGTGGATGGAAACGTGCTTTATGTCACTGTTTGTTATATCATTTTTCATACAGGTCGCATTCGTAGGGCGGGCCGTTTTGGAAATGTTGGGCTAAATTAGAGTACACCCACCCACTTCTCCAGGCACCACTCGGGGGGTGCACAAGGAGATAGCCTACTCATCATCGTGCAGCAACCCTTGGCATCCGAGCTATATCGAACGACGCGAATCTGTCTCTAACCTAGACTACTGCATAGAAATTCTAGATCCATCAGCAGGACCTCCATGAAGATTAATTGAGATGTGTTTTTTTTTAATGCAGCAATTGTCGCTGAAATATGCAGCAGGGAGAGGACAATAATGATGTATATCCTGAATCTTATATTGACACCTTGGCTTTCCTTAACCATAGAGCAGTTTAAATACATTGATAAGTTGTCACATTACTACACACATGAATAAAAGCAATGTAGGCTATACGTTACCTTCTAGGCTAGTATGCATCGCTGGCACAATGTTCTAGTCGGCATTTTCTCCCTCTTCAGAAACATAAAACTTTTTTTCTGCTTTTCGAAGCGTCACTTCCTACTCTTGCTGCTGAAATCATTGCATGATGATTGTAACTATAGCATATGCTGTATTATGAGTTGTTGCAATGCAACTCAACTAGGCTCATATAATCGACTCATTGGTGTGGAAGTATTGCGACAGAGATAAAAAACTAAATAAAGAATTACAATTTATGAGAAACCATGGCGCACATACCATTTCAATACTTTTAAGGATACCCTACTGTAGGTGGCGCAAATGCTCAATCGCAAAGAGTAGAGGAAAACAAAGTGTCAACCACCACACCTCCGTTCCGCCAGCAAGAATAAGCAAGACCTAGCAAGAATAGACCGTGAGCTCGGCGATTTTCCTTCAAAATAAAAGTAATACAATTGTCAAAATTCGAAACATTTTATGAGGAAATGTTAGCAGACCTGAATTGTGTTTAACAATATAAAAAAGGAAATAAGGTAATCGGCTTCATAGCACAAATAATGGTATAGCATTGACATTATTGTTACAGCATTCAAATGAATGATTACTAGATGGTAACAACAGTAATACCATTTTTATTTAACCTTTTTATTTAACTAGGCAAGCCAGTTAAGAACAAATTCTTATTTACAATGAAGGCAACTATTAATAATAATGGTATAATTATAATAATAAACTATAGAAAACACTTAAATCCCATTGTTGATTAGCCCATTCATATTGGACGGTGTTCACTATGTTTTTCATATTGTACATGCATACAGTGCCTTCACTTATTCTGCATTTTGTTGTGTTACAGCCTGAATTCAAAATTGATTACATATATTTTTTTTAATCGCCCAACTACACACAATACCCCATAATGACAAAGTGAAAACATGTTTTTAGACATTTTGCAAATTTATTGAAAATTAAATACAGAAATATTTCATTTACATAGGTATTCACACCCCTGAGTGTTAGAATCACATTTGCAAGCAATTATGGCAGTGAGTCTTTCTGTGTAAGTCTCAAAGAGCTTTGCACACATGGATTGTATAATATTTGCACATTATTCTTTTAAAAATTCTTCAAGCTCTGTCAAGTTGGTTGTTGATCATCGCTAGACAGCCATTTTCAAGTCTCGCCATAGATTTTCAAGCTGATTTAAGTCAAAACTGTAACTAGGCCTCTCAGGAACATTCAATGTCATCTTGGTTAGCAACTCCAGTGTATATTTGGCTTGTGTTTTAGGTTATTGTCCTGCTGAAAGGTGAATTTGTCTCCCAGTGTCTGTCACTCCACTTGTCATGTCTTATCAATCACACACACCTGGTGCTCATTCCCCTAATTAGTATGTGTATAAGTGTTCCCTCTGTTCCCCTTGTCTTTGTGAGTGATTGTTTGTTGTGAGAGCTACATTTCACTGTTATTGCCTAGGTGGATGTTTTCCATTGTTTAGTTTCGTTTGACGCTTAGGGCGTTTGATTTATGCAAACGGATAAAACTCTGGACTTCGGTATTTTACCTCCTGTGCCTGACTCCTTCATTCACACCTCATCACAGAATCACTGATCTGATATGGAGTCAGCAGGAGAAGACTGCATGCCTGGAGTTGTGGCAAGGGTCCAGGAGCATTCCTCGATGTTGGCCAGCTTGGGGGAAGCGATGGATCGGGTTCATCAGGTGGTAGAACGCCTGGAGAGGAGAGGATCCGATCTATCGAGACCAGCTGGTCATCCGGTTCCAGCCACCTACACCCCAGCCCCTGGAGGGATCCAGATATCCCGGCCACCGGCGTTTGATGGGACGGGAGAGCAATGTAAGGGATTCCTACTCCAACTGGAGTTGTATTTCTCCAGCATCAGGCCGGAGCCCCGGGAGCGGGAGAAGGTATCCGTCCTCGTTTCCTGCCTTTGTGGGAGAGCCCTGGAGTGGGCCAACGCGGTACCTCCCTCATTCCACACCGCGTTGGCCCACTCCAGGGCTGGAGAACTACGGGGAGTTTGCTCGCCTCTTTCGGGCCGTTTTTGCTCTCATACATTCCGGGTACGAAGAACGTGAAGGCAGACGCACTGTCTCGGCTGTATGACACAGAGGAGAGGCCCCCATACTCCCGGCCTCATGCATTGTGGCGCCAGTAGTATGGGCGACGGACGCAGATATAGCGCAGGCATTACGCACAGATCCATCTCCACCGCAGTGTCCAGCTGGGCTGCAGTACGTGCCTGCGCTTATCCGTGATCGTCTGATCTACTGGGCACACACATCACCCTCCTCTGGTCATCCAGATATCGGTCGTACAATGCGCTGCCTGACCGAGAAGTACTGGTGGCCTACCTTGGCTAAGGACGTGAGGGTGTATGTTTCCTCATGCTCAGTGTGCGCCCAGAGAAGGCACTTAGGCACCTCCCAGTGGGTAAGCTACAACCTTTACCAGTTCCATAATGACCATGGTCTCACCTGAGTATTGATTTTCTCACTGATCTTCCCCCCTCCCAAGGTAACACCACTATCCTGGTTGTTGTGGACCGCTTTTCAAAGTCCTGCCGCCTCCTTCCTCTGCCCGGTCTCCCCACGGCCCTACAAACTGCGGCGGCTCTGTTTAGTCACGTCTTCCGGCACTACAGGGTAACAGAGAATATAGTGTCCGACCGAGGTCCCCAGTTCACGTCTAGAGTCTGGAAGGCGTTCATGGAACGTCTGGGGGTCTCGGTCAGCCTGACCTCTGGTTTTCACCCCGAGAGCAATGGGCAGGTGGAAAGGGTGAATCAAGATGTGGGTAGGTTCCTGCGGACCTACTGTCAGGATGGGCCGGGGGAGTGGTCGGTGTTCCTGCCATGGGAAGAATATGCTCAGAACTCTCTCCTCCACTAACCTAACACCCTTCCAATGTGTTTTGGGTTACCAACCGGTTCTGGCACCGTGGCACCAGAGCCAGAGGCTCCCGCGGTGGATGACTGGTTTCGGGGCACGGAGGAGACTTGGGACGCTGCCCACGTTCGTCTCCAGCACGCCGTGCGTCATCAGAAGGCCAACGCTGACCGCCACTGCAGGGAGGTCCCGGTGTTCATACCGGGGGATCGGGTCTGGCTCTCGACCAGGAATCTGCCCCTCTGCCCGCCCTGCCGGAAGCTGAGCCCGCGGTTTGTGGGGCCGTTTCAAGTCCTGAGGAGAATAAACGACGTGACATACAGGTTGTTACTCCCCCCTTATTACCGTATTAACCCCTCGTTTCATGTGTCTCTCAGGCCGGTGGTAGCTGGTCCGCTCCAGGAGTCTGAGGTATGGGAGGTTCCTCCACCTCCTCTGGACATTGAGGGGGCCCCGGCTTACTCGGCCTGTTCCATCCTGGATTCGAGGCATCGGGTGGGGGGCCTTCAGTATCTCGTGGAGTGGGAGGGGTACGGTTCGGAGGAACGGTGCTGGGTCCCAAGGCGGGACATCCTCGATCCCTCCCTGTTGAGGGATTTCCACCATCACCATCTGACTCGCCCTGCTCCGCGTCCTCGTGGCCGTCCCCGAGGCCGGGGTCGACGCACTGCTGGAGCCGCGCGTCGGGGGGGGGGGGGGGAGGAGGGGGTACTTTCACGACTTCCGCTGAGGCTGCCCCCCCCTCCTGGTTCGGGCAGGCTTCGTCGTTACCGGAGTACTAGCTACTGCCGATCCCATTCTCATCACTCCACATGTCTTGTCAATCACACACACCTGGTGCTCATTCCCCTAATTAGTATGTGTATAAGTGTTCCCTCTGTTCCCCTTGTCTTTGTGAGTGATTCTTTGTTGTGAGAGCGTGTAGCTCGGTTGAGCTACATTTCACTGTTATTGCCTAGGTGGATGTTTTCCATTGTTTAGTTTTGTTTGACGCTTAGGGCGTTTGATTTATGCAAACGGATTAAACTCTGGACTTCTGTATTTTACCTCCTGCGCCTGACTCCTTCATTCACACCTCGTCACAATTAGGTTAGTATTGTGAAGTAACTACAATGTTTTTGATCCATCCTCAGTTTTCTCCTATCACAGCCATTAAACACTAACTGTTTTAAAGTCACCATTGGCCTCATGGTGGAATCCCTGAGCGTTTCCTTCCTCTCTGGTGACTGAGTTAGGAAGGATTTCTGTATCTTTGTAGTGACTGGGTGTATTGATACACCATCCAAAGTGTAATTAATAACTTTACCATGCTCAAAGGGATATTCAATGTTAGCATTTTATTTTTACCCATCTACCAATAGGTGCCCTTTGGGAAGCATGGGAAAACCTCCCTGGTCTTTGTGGTTGCATCTGTGTTTGAAATTCACTGCTCAACTGTGGGACATTACAGATAACCTAAATGTGTGGGGTACAGAGATGAGCAAAGCACCACCGTAACACGTAATATTTTACTGAGAACATTGCTGCAGAAGCGAACTCCTTCCTCTGCTACTCTTTCGTCAGCATGCTACAATACATTGACTTTCCCGGGGAAGCTGTGAAGCGAGTTGTAGCCTATTGCATGATTGTGTTTATGAGTCTGTTATTAAAGGATGTGAAACAATGTGTATGTTTACTGATTTTCATTAAATCATGTATGGCTATAAATATTGTGTATATACATTACTTCAAATGGGCAGAATATTGTGTATATATAGCCTTCAGAAATTGGAAATTCAAAAATCACATTTTTACTCCTGAACTTATTTAGGCTTGCCATAACAAAGGGGTATAATACTTATTGTCTCAAGACATTTCATATTTTCATTTGTAATTAATTTGTAAACATTTCAAAAGGCTATACAAATAAATAGAGAGCATCGCACACTATACAAGCTCACAGTAATTTATTGGGTAAACCACCAACGTTTCGGCATCACTGTGCTTTCTTCAGGGTAATGTCATGAATGCTTGAACCAGGTTATGTAGACAATTAGTGCAACCAAAAAAGTCTCAAAACATAATTACACTTTGACATTATGGGAAATTGTGTGTAGGCCAATGACACACAATCTCAGTTTAATCCATTTTAAATTCAGGCTGTAACACAACAAAATGTGGAAAAAGTCATGGGGTGTGAATACTTTCTGAAGGAACTGTATTGCAGTGTAACACAATTTCCTGTAGCCTACATTGAGTCGCAGGAAAAGCGGGGTCCGTTCTTTCCAAATCCACAGAGTTTACACCCAGAGGAACGTCACTGCTCATTCTGCGGCCCTTAAAGAGTGGCCTATCAGCCTAAATCCAATCCGTTTTTCATATTGGACATACACTACATGACCAAAAGTATGTGGACACCTGCTCGTCGAACTTCTCATTCCAAAATCATGGGCATTAATATAGAGTTGGTCCCCCCTTTGCTGCTATAACAGCCTCCACTCTTCTGGGAAGGCTTTCCACTAGATGTTGGAACATTGCTGCGGGGACAGGAGCATTAGTGAGGTTGGGCACTGATGTTGGGCGATTAGGCCTTGCTCGCAGTCGGTGTTCCAATTCATCCCAAAGGTGTTCGATGGGGTTGAGGTCAGGGCTCTGTGCAGGTCAGTCAAGTTCTTCCACACCGATCTAGTCAAACCATTTCTGTATGGACCTCGCTTTGTGCACGGGGGCATTGCCATGCTGAAACAGGAAAGGGCCGTCCCCAAACTGTTGCCACAAAGTTGGAAGCACAGAATCATCTAGAATGTCATTGTATGCTGTAGCGTTAAGATTTCCCTTCACTGAAACTAAGGGGCCTAGCCCGAACCATGAAAAACAGCCCCAGACCATTAGTCCTACTCCACCAAACTTTACAGTTGGCACTATGCATTGGGGCAGGTAGCGTTCTCCTGGCATCCGCCAAACCCAGATTTGTCCGTCGGACTGCCAGATGGTGAATCGTGATTCATCACTCCAGAGAACGCGTTTCCACTGCTCCAGAGTCCAATGAGCTTTCCACCACTCCAGCCGATGCTTGGCATTGCACATGGTGATCTTAGGCTTGTGTGCGGCTGCTCGGCTATGAAAACCCATTTCATGAAGCTCTTGACGAACAGTTCTTGTACTCAGTGGTGGAAAAAGTACCAAATGTTCATACTTGAGTAAAAGTAAAGATACCTTAATAGAAAATGACACAAGTAAAAGTGAAAGTCACCCAGTAAAATACTACTTGAGTAAAAGTATAAAAGTATTTGGTTTTAAATATACTTAAGC
The DNA here is from genome assembly GCF_964263955.1 of Coregonus lavaretus. Taxonomy (NCBI): domain Eukaryota; kingdom Metazoa; phylum Chordata; class Actinopteri; order Salmoniformes; family Salmonidae; genus Coregonus; species Coregonus lavaretus. The sequence continues at coordinate 38,994,708 of NC_140005.1, read as the reverse complement.
ATAAAAAGTAAATGTAATTGCTAAAATATACTTCAGTATCAAAAGTAAAAGTATAAATCATTTTAAATTCCTTATATAAAGCAAATCAGACGGCATCATTTTCTTGTTTTTTTAATTTACAGATAGCCAGGGGCATGCTCCAACACTCAGACATCATTTACAAATGAAGTATGTGCTTAGAGAGTCAGCCAGATCAGAGGCAGTAGGGATGACCAGGGATGTTCTCTTGATAAGTGTGTGAATTAGACAATTTTCCTGTCGTGCTAAGCATTCGAAATGTAATGAGTACTTTTGGGTGTCAGGGAAAATGTATGGAGCAAAAAGTACTTTGTTGCTCCTAGACTTTCCACTTCACAGTAACAGTACTTACAGTTGACAGGGGCAGCTCTAGCAGGGCAGAAATTTGACGAACTGACTTGTTAGAAAGGTGGCGTCCTATGACAGTGCCACGTTAAAAGTCATTGAGCTCTTCAGTAAGGCCATTCTACTGCCAATGTTTTTCTATGGAGATTGTATGGCTGTGTGCTCGATTTTATACACCTGTCAGCAACGGATGTGACTGAACTAGCCGAATTCACACATTTGAAGCTGTGTCCACATACTCCTGTATATATAGTGTACATATTGCACCGTACACTATTTTCTGTATGCTGTGTCGCAGTAAAAGGCGGGTCCATTCTACTCAGGAGCACTTGTAGTTTCCAAATCAACAGAGTTTACACTCCGAGGAGCGTCACTCATTCTACAAGCAAACAATATGTTTATTCAAAAAGTTGAGAGATGCAATTTGTTAAAAAAAGCTTATTCATAACAAATATCACAATGAATCTCATTAATCAAATACTTTTTGTGAAATTGATCATCAACAGTAAAACAGAAGTTTCAAATGGTATGCAAGATCCTCTTCATCTCATGGGTATCAGCACAGTGGGCACAAACTGGTTGAATCAACATTGTTTCCATGTCATTTTAAGAAGGAAAAAAAATTGAAGATTGGGTTGATACTAACCTGTAGCAACATGATCTTACAAGGATACTGCCTCAAAAAATATATTTTATTTGTCTAGCCAAAACACTTGACCTGATGCACGTTTTGGCAAGTAAGACCGGCTGATTTAAATAGGTGAAGTCTGCAGCCTTCTCATCATTAGGATAATGTGGGTCATTTACAGGTATGCCAGTCAGTTAACACTCCATCTACTGATCACATTGTTTTCATTTTCTCACTTAAGCAGTTAGCTTCTCACCTAATCACCTGCTAACAGTCAGAATTTGTCACCTCCATTATAGGTCAAGCCAAGAGTGCAAGTCTGGTATAGAAGCAAACAAAGAGTAAGTTAAAATAGTTAACTTTTTGTTTTGTAATTAGTCAGTCAGTAAACAGTTAAAGTGACAGAACAAAAGTGCAGACTGGACCCTGGTTTTATGTACACAAACAATCAATAGTTTTTCCTGTACAGTGTTATATTTGTACCATATAGTGTCCAGCACCTTACATAAAGCTGTTTGACCACAGTAAATGTCCTGCAACACTTCATATATAACCTAGGTTTTTGTTCAAAATCTGTTTTGTACAGATAATTTTGTACTGTCCAATATGAAAACATACTACATTTCAGCTGATAGGCCACTACGTAAGGGCCGCAAAATGAGCACCGACGCTTCTCTGGGTGTAAACTCGGAAAATAGCTAGTGAACAATATATCGATAATTGTGCACATTTCCATCACTTTCACCTGAATTATTAATTTACAACGTCTACAGGACGAGACCCGTATTCTGAAGGATTTCAAAAATCAGTGACACGGAAGTACTTCGTTAATCTTGTCTGACTGCTTCGCAGCGGTAACAACTTAACTATTCGCAGCATAAACACAATTTAATGGATTTATAAATGAAAACAACATTTACTTCTGCCATTTTGACGAGAGAATATGTTGCGCGTGCAAAGAGTGCTGCTTAACTCCCGACCTGGTATGTGTATACTTCTCCGCTGTATGAGACATTTTAAAATTGTCATACAGAGGTCATTGTAGCCTAGCAAGTGCATGAATGGAGATAGTTGTTAGCTTACTTTTTGAAACGACTGGTCAATGATAATGCGGCGTTCCCGCCTTAGTCGGAACTAGGAAACCCGGAAATGTTTGATTTGCTAACTGGTGGTAGTTATAAACTTGTCATGTTCAAGCACTTAGCAAGGCGAATAATGTCCTTGTTCCGACTAGCACGTGAATGTGGCATAACTTAGTCAAAAGTTCCTGACAGCAACTCCTGTACGGGTGGGATTGCAAATAAACGCGTACAAAACAAATCGGTTTCCAAATGTATATCTTTGGTTGGGTCCGTTGCCCATTTTATTAGCTGCCAAGATAAAAACATTGCAAGAATTACATACAGGTAGATGTAATTAGCATAGGCGCTAGTCCAAACGCCGGCAGATGGCGACATTGAGTCATCGAACTGACTCAATATCGCCTAAGATTTTTTATAACTAACCCAAGATAGACCAGAGCCTATCGTTTCCAATGGGAGCAAATTAATCATAGTGGGTAGAACAAGCAAGGAAGTGGGCAGAGCTAAGTACGAGATAGTGAGATCCTATTGACGCGTTGTATTAGCATATTTCCGTTAAGGAACACCTACTCTGTGAAGTGCTTGTGTGCAATAACTCAATTCGCCCTTGCACGCCTTCTGAACAACGCAATTTTTAGAAACTTTGGCAAAGGGTAAATTCTACAAAACGCAGTCCACTTTGTTTGTTATAGATTCTAGGTTTGGAAACAGAAAACTGTATGGAGATCAAATGTTTCATAAACGAGAAAATGTGCAGAATGTTGGCTAAAATCCATCTTGCTCCATCTTCTCCCACTGCCAGCCACTGGGGGTGCCTCTCATCACCATATTTGGTAGTGAGTGGAAACACCAACCGGATGCTTCACATTTATACATCTGGTGAAATATCTGGCTCGTTGTTTATTTTTTTATATATTTTTAAACCTTTATTTAACTAGGCAAGTCAGTTAAGAACAAATTCTTATTTAAAATGACGGCCTACACCGGCCAAACCCGGACGACGCTGGTCCAAATGTGCGCCACCCTAAGGGACTCACAATCACGGCCGGTTGTGATACAGCCTGGAATCGAACCAGGGGGTCTGTAGTGACGCCTCAAGCACTGAGATGCAGTGTCTTAGACCGCTGTGCCACTTGTTCTATCTATGATATCGACATCTGACGACTCATTATCGCCATCTGCCTGCCTTTTGGCTACGTAGGCGTAAAGTTCCAATGCGAGGTGAGCACGGTAAGCACTGTCAAATAGAATATATAATAGGGTCGGAGGGGATGGCCGTCATTTTACGGGGCTCCTGACCAATTGTGCTATTTTGTGTGTTTCTTTTGTGCTGATCCAAACTTACTATTAGTTAATTTTATTTTTAACTACATTGTTGGGAAAGGGCTTTTTTTAAGCATTTCACGGTAAAGGCTACACTTGTATTCGGTGCATGTGACAAATACAATTTGATTTGATTTTAATATACATGTTTAACCTCTAAAAGTCTAAGGGGGTGGGGGCTTTACAACTATAGCCGTGGGGGTTTACTACTATAGCTCATAGAAATGCATTGAATAACACATTCATAAATGGCAAAAATACAGTTTAATAATAAATAAGGAATAAGGCTTTGAAGTGTCTGTCTAGGAGATATAAGAAAGCTCAGGAAATATTTTAGTTTTTGGGGATATATTTAACCCCTTATTTTTGTTGGCACAAAACTACCTCCATACTTCCATTCGTTTGTATGGTTACCTTCAGACGAGTCCCGTGACACTTGTGGGGGTCGTAGAGCAAAACGGAGAACACCATAGTGTTCGTGAGAGCCTTCCATAGAGTGGTCATAATAGTTTTTAGGCCAAACTGCTCGGACGCTACAGACGTCTTCATGAGAAGACTAATTTTCCGGATGTCTCATGGTCTGACAAACACCGCTGTAGCTCGGCCACCTTCCACCGCAGATGCATATGGGCGGATGTGCTGAATTAAGACGCAGCCCATGCTGTCAGATTTTGATGGGGATTTTTTTATTATGTTACTTAGATTGATGTACTGGTGCGCCCATAGACTTTTAAGGAATAAAGGGTTTAAAAACTCTCCATAACTCTCCATACTTCCGGGGTCACCTGCATGCCCAGAAATACTTTAAGAAAATTAGGAGATGGTAAATTTAGATTCGTATTAATGCCCATTGTGTACGTTGCCCGTGCATTTCCAATGGGCCGCGCAATGCATTCGGGGACATTCTGGGACAAGGAGTGCACTGGTCATGTCTAGAAGGGATGCCGCTAATGTCAGTGACATCAACATTTGCATAATCGAGTCTCGTCTAGAAGTTTAGCACTTTAGCGAACCTTAACCCTTCTCCTAACGTTAACCTAATTCTCCTAACCTGCTGCGTACAATTATCCTAACCTGCTATGAAAAGTCACTTCTGACTAGGGGTTAGAACCTAAATTATTTCCCAATCACTCCGTTCCGAGCAGAACCCCTATTTTCTTTTGTTTCGTTCTGGTATTCCGACCAGAAAAGTTCTGAACCGGTTCGAAACAAAAAAACAAACGGTTTATATAGTTCCTTTTCGTTCATTTTTTAAACCTGTGAAATCATACATTTAGCTCATTTATTAACTCCCCCAATTAGCGCAGATAGAGCAGCTTGCTGTGGAACGGGTAAGATGGTTGTTTACATGTTTGATTGGTCAACTAAGTGAAGGCACAAAATGCAACTGAAATTTCACTGGTGGGGAGAGCGAGAGATGTGGTTGGACATGGGGGCTTGGCTTGAAGCGCTGAACATCATGACATGACGTGAATTGGAATGTGTTTAAACTATTACTAGCCATTATAACTTCACCGAATTACAGAATCATATATAGGCTACTAGACATTAGGAATATTTTTTGAACTAAAAACAACATTAACTGGTTCTCAAGATTTTAAAATAACGGTTCTGTTCTGGAACACTAGAGATCACTTTCCGTTCCTCGAATTTTTTTGTTATTTTTCAGTTTTTGGTTCGTTCCCTAAACTGGTTCCAACCCATGCTTCTGACATTAGTGGCATCCCATCTAGTCAAAACCAAGTGCACTCCTTCAAGGAGTGAATGGCAGTAAATTGGGCACTAGCTCAAAACCCCAAAATTAGCATGAATTCCTTGAAGAAGAAGCACAATGGTACAAATATTTTCAGAGATATGTAACTTGTTCTTTGTAACATCATATCGTTTTGAAATTGTGACATTACGTACTTTCAAGGAAAATAGCAGTTTCTCGACTCATGCCGCGTTCAAGACAACTCGGAACTCAGACATTTTCGACTGGGAAACTCGTAGAAAGATGATCTCCGAGTTTTCCGCTTGGAAAATATCAGAATCAACCAATGGGCAGCTCTACGCAACAAAACATATGCACATTTTAACTCTGAGGTTCCGAGTTGTCTTAAAAGCACCACCATACCCTGACTTTCTATAAGGGATTTCGTGATGATTAGCTTGATAACCGTGTGACGCACCAACGTGAACACGATTGGTCGACAGTATGCTGGGAGGGTCGTTTTACATTCCTCCATTCATTAACCAATGAGTTTACTATCTCCTAATTTCTTAAAATATTTCTGGCGTACCTATGCTTCATCCATGTGATCCATGACCCAACATATAGTGCCCTTTAGTGTACTAATTAAGTTGAATGTTCAGAGACAAACTATAGACTACACAATAACCACATAAGTAGGCTAAAATGGCTCTTCTATGTTTTTGTTTTACAGGGACTAATGGAGAGCCAGTCCCTGGTCATTTCCGCATGGAAGAGACGACTGTACAACCTGATTTGAAAGAAGGACAAGTCCTTGTCCGGACCCTCTTCCTGTCTGTTGACCCTTACATGGTGATGCATGGCTGGAAAAAAAGGCTGAGAAATTAGTCTGCACTTTGCTGATTAGATCAAATGTGTATGAAATAAACAAAATGGGACCATTAGTGACCTATGATAAGTTTCCGATAATATAGGCTATGTAAAGATGTGTCCAATAAGTGGGCATGGCTAACACCTGCATACAAACAGAAATGTTAGTTTCATAAGTGCTCAATAAGTTATGGTAAGGTACCTTAACCCTATCCAAATACACTGTTCAGAGGTGACATAATGACATTCCATGCTTCATCATCATCTCTCGTAGCGATGTCGCATGAACGACGACACAGGTGCTGAGTACCTGGCTCCATGGGGGCTGTCGGAGTGTGTGGACGGTGGAGGCGTCGGGGTGGTGGAGTCCAGCCGCTACGATGCCCTCTCTGTGGGTGACATGGTCACCTCGTTCAACTGGCACTGGCAGACACATGGTGTGATGGATGGAAAGCTCTTACAGAAGGTAGGCCTACTTTATCCTATATCCACCAGTCTATATCTATCCTACAGTATAGCAGTCTAGTGCCTTTTTCATACTACTGAGACGAGTAGATCCACCATAGTTGCTGGAATCGTGCCTATTTAAAATATAGGAAGGAGCCTGCACAGTACAGTGTATAGCTACAGTGGGGGAAAAAAGTATTTAGTCAGCCACCAATTGTGCAAGTTCTCCCACTTAAAAAGATGAGAGAGGCCTGTAATTTTCATCATAGGTACACGTCAACTATGACAGACAAAATGAGAATGTTTTTCTCCAGAAAATCACATTGTAGGATTTTTAATGAATTTATTTGCAAATTATTGTGGAAAATAAGTATTTGGTCAATAACAAAAGTTTCTCAATACTTTGTTGTATACCCTTTGTTGGCAATGACACAGGTCAAACGTTTTCTGTAAGTCTTCACAAGGTTTTCACACACTGTTGCTGGTATTTTGGCCCATTCCTCCATGCAGATCTCCTCTAGAGCAGTGATGTTTTGGGGCTGTCGCTGGGCAACACAGACTTTCAACTCCCTCCAAAGATTTTCTATGGGGTTGAGATCTGGAGACTGGCTAGGCCACTCCAGGACCTTGAAATGCTTCTTACGAAGCCACTCCTTCGTTGCCCGGGCGGTGTGTTTGGGATCATTGTCATGCTGAAAGACCCAGCCACGTTTTATCTTCAATGCCCTTGCTGATGGAAGGAGGTTTTCACTCAAAATCTCATGATACATGGCCCCATTCATTCTTTCCTTTACACAGATCAGTCGTCCTGGTCCCTTTGCAGAAAAACAGCCCCAAAGCATGATGTTTCCACCCCCATGCTTCACAGTAGGTATGGTGTTCTTTGGATGCAACTCAGCATTCTTTGTCCTCCAAACACGACGAGTTGAGTTTTTACCAAAAAGTTCTATTTTGGTTTCATCTGACCATATGACATTCTCCCAATCCTCTTCTGGATCCTCCAAATGCACTCTAGCAAACTTCAGACGGGCCTGGACATGTACTGGCTTAAGCAGGGGGACACGTCTGGCACTGCAGGATTTGAGTCCCTGGCGGCGTAGTGTGTTACTGATGGTAGGCTTTGTTACTTTGGTCCCAGCTCTCTGCAGGTCATTCACTAGGTCCCCCCGTGTGGTTCTGGGATTTTTGCTCACCGTTCTTGTGATCATTTTGACCCCACGGGGTGAGATCTTGCATGGAGCCCCAGATCGAGGGAGATTATCAGTGGTCTTGTATGTCTTCCATTTCCTAATAATTGCTCGCACAGTTGATTTCTTCAAACCAAGCTGCTTACCTATTGCAGATCTTCCCAGCCTGGTGCAGGTCTACAATTTTGTTTCTGGTGTCCTTTGACAGCTCTTTGGTCTTGGCCATAGTGGAGTTTGGAGTGTGACTGTTTGAGGTTGTGGACAGGTGTCTTTTATACTGATAACAAGTTCAAACAGGTGCCATTAATACAGGTAACGAGTGGAGGACAGAGGAGCCTCTTAAAGAAGAAGTTACAGGTCTGTGAGAGCCAGAAATCTTGCTTGTTTGTAGGTGACCAAATACTTATTTTCCACCATAATTTGCAAATAAATCCATTAAAAATCCTACAATGTGATTTTCTGGATTTTTTTCTCCTCAATTTGTCTGTCATAGTTGACGTGTACCTATGATGAAAATTACAGGCCTCTCTCATCTTTTTAAGTGGGAGAACTTGCACAATTGGTGGCTGACTAAATACTTTTTTCCCCCACTGTATGTACTTAAAGACAGTTTTTTCTAAACTTAGTTAATTCATTTTCTACAGGTTGATCCACAGCTGGTTGATGGACACATATCCTACTTTCTGGGTACAGTTGGCATGCCTGGCCTCACAGCCCTATTGGGTGTCAGAGAGAAGGGTCACGTGACCAAAGGAGCCAATCAGACCATGGTGGTCAGTGGAGCTGCAGGGGCTTGTGGGTCCATAGCTGGGCAGGTAAACACAAGCACGTTGTTACAGTAAACCTGATCTAGTTAACATAGTATGGTCTCTTTGTGAATAGACAGTGGTTCTCAATTGTCTTTCCTCGAATCCTCACATTCTCTATACTTGCCCCCTTGTGAAAACAATTTAGAGGTCCAAGGTCCCTCCCCTCTGTCCCTCCCCCAATGCGTTTACGAGGAAGAGGTGAGGAGATGGGACACAAGGAATCAAAGAGAGATTAATTTGAGACTCCCAGGGTTTCTCTGTGTTCCTCCTGCTCCACAGATTGGCCGTGTGGATGGTTGTACCAGGGTGGTGGGGATCTGTGGGTCTGATGAGAAGTGCAGAGCCCTTGTGGAGGACCTGGGGTTTTCTGCAGCAGTCAACTACCGGCAGGGGGACATAGCCACAGCACTGAAGGAGAGTTGTCCTAATGGAGTGGATGTCTACTTTGACAATGTGGGAGGGCCCATAAGCGATGCTGTAATAGCACAGGTAAGCAGGTTTTACTGTCTTTAGGCGTCTTTACGCAGACAGGATATCAAGAGCTTGGGACTATAAGGTTCTATCTGCATTTTTGTCAAAATTGAGTTATTGACATAGCCTTGTTCTGTTCAATGTTCTCTACCTACACTACCGGTCAAAAGTCTTAGAACACCTACTCATTCAAGGGTTTTTCTTCATTCTTACAAATGTTCTACATTGTAGAATAATAGTGAAGACATCAAAACTATGAAATAACACATATGGAATCATGTAGTAACCAAAAAAGTGTTAAACAAATCAAAATATATTTGAGATTCTTCAAATAGCCACCCTTTGCCTTGATGACAGCTTTGCACACTCTTTGCATTCTCTCAACCAGCTTCACCTGGAATGCTTTTCCAACAGTCTTGAAGGAGTTCCCACATATGCTGAGCACTTGTTGGCTGCTTTTCCTTCACTCTGCGGTCCAACTCATCCCAAACCATCTAAATTTGGTTGAGGTCGGGGGATTGTGGAGGCCAGGTAATCTGATGCAGCACTCCATCACTGTCCTTCTTGGTAAAATAGCCCTTTCACAGCCTGGAGGTGTGTTGGGTCATTGTCCTGTTGAAAAACAAATGAGAGTCCCACTAAGCCCAAACCAGATGGGATGGCGTATCGCTGCAGAATGCTGTGGTAGCCATGCTGGTTAAGTGTGCCTTGAATTCTAAATAAATCACAGACAGTGTGACCAGCAAAGCACCCGCACACCATAACACCTCCTCCATGCCTTACGGTGGGAAATACACATGCGGAGATCATCCGTTCACCCACACAGCGTCTCACAAAGATACCGCGGTTGGAAACAAAAATCTCAGATTTGGACTCCTGACCAAATGACACATTTCCACCGGTCTAATGTCCATTGCACGTGTTTCTTGGCCCAAGTCTCTTGTTCTTATTGGTGTCCTTTAGTAATGATTTCTTTACAGCAATTGACCATGAAGGCCTGAATCACACAGTCTTCTCTGAACAGTTGATGTTGAGATGTGTCTGTTACTTGAACTCTGTGATGCAATTTCTGAGGCTGGTAACTCTAATGAACTTATCCTCTGCAGCAGAGGTAACTCTGGGTCTTCCATTCCTGTGGCAGTCCTCATGAGAGCCAGTTTCCTCATAGCGCTTGATGGTTTTTGCGACTGCACTTGAAGAAACTTTAAAAGTTCTTGAAATGTTCAGTATTGACTGACCTTGATGTCTTAAAGTAATGATGGACTGTCGTTTCTCTTTGCTTATTTGAGTTGTTCTTGCCATAATATGGACTTAATCTTTTACCAAGTAGGGCTATCTTCTGTATACCCCCCTACCTTGTCACAACAACTGATTGGCTCAAATGCATTAAGAAGGAAAGAAATTCCACAAATTAACTTTTAAGAAGGCACACCTGTTAATTGAAATGCATTCCAGGTGACTACCTCATGAAGCTGGTTGAGAGAATGCCAAAGTGTGCGACGCAGTCATCAAGGCAAAGGGTGGCTACTTTGAAGAATCTCAAATCTCAAATATATTTTGATTTGTTTAACAATTTTTTGGCTCCTACATGATTCCATATGTGTTATTTCATAGTTTTGATGTCGAAAATAGTAAAAATAAAGAAAAACCCTTGAATGAGTAGGTGTTCTAAAACTTTTGACCGGTAGTGTATATAGTACTCTAAATACCCCAATTCATGTTGTTAAGTTCAAAAGAATACAAGATTTTAAAAAATAGCCATTCAAACCAATGAGGGTAGGGGAACTTTAAAGACATTTATATCATAATCATATTTTTGCAGATAGCACCTTATAGTCCAAAGCTCTCGATATGCCGCTATAGAGACGACACTTATGGCATTTATGTCGGATTAGCAATGTAAATATGGCCTTTGTAAGCTAAAGCACATGGAACTATTATTTGGAAGTATTGTAGGTTGTATTCTGTTACTTCAGCCACTCTAAAGCCTTGTTCACACTGCAGGCCTTAATGCTCAAATCAGTCTTGGTTTCAAATCTGTTTTGGAATACAAGTGACCAAATCAGATTTGTGTGTGTTCAGACAGCAGTAATTTGCTGACATGGCTACACTAGTTGTCATAGTAACAACATATGTGTGTGCAGTGGTGTAGGCTGATTGGTGATGATGCTCCTGCTTCCTATCACTCAGAAGTTATGTAGCAAGCTAAAGTGACAACAATGCCTGCCATGGATGTTTTCCAGTTGCGTTGAATGTTCAAAATCATAGTGTAAGAACACTTTTAAAGCCTCAAAGGATAAGATTATCCAACTTTCTAAACAAGTCCTTTTTGGCTAGCCACAGCAGTCAACTAGCTAGCTAGGTAGCTGCTTAACTTTCTAGCACATTCACTCATTTGTTTGTAAACAATTAACAAGCTAGTTGGCTACCGCATGTTCTTGTCAAACTGTCAACGGAGTAGCTAGCAAGCAACAAGATATGCCAAATAACAGTCTAAAAACCACAGGGCAAATAAATCAGATTTGACCATTCAGACACAAGACGCATGGCCAGTAATCAGATTTGTATCTGACTTCAAACCACCTACGAAGGTGGTTTGAAATGTGGCTTGAAATATCTGATCCCATGTGCTTTTGGGATGTTCAGACTGCAGGAAAAAGAACAGATTTGAGTAGGATATGCAAAAAAATTGGATTTCAGTCACTTCATACTGCCAATGTGAGCAATGCTTAAGGGCTTCTTTACACTACTTTGACGACACAAACTAGGTCCAGGAGAGATACTTGTGTAGTGTAAAGAGACGGATCTAGATTAAATTATTTCTTTAAGAGATGTCTCCCACACTAATGCTAAAGGTAGTGTAGGACACATCTACACCACATACCCCTCTCTGAGTGATACAGTGTAAAGACAACGGCTCTCTCACACCACACGTTCCTGCAAGAATTACCTTAAAGACCTTAATTCCCAACCCTCTCCTCAGCCCCCCCCCGTTTCACTCCCCCCCCTAAATTGATACCTGATTCAATTAGTCAACTAATCATCAAGCCTTTGACTAATTGAATCAGGTGTGCCAGTTTAGGGTTAAAACAAATGTGAAACGTCTTGGGGGGCCGAGGCTGGAGGAAGGAAGATGGCGGAAGCGGATGATGAAGTGGATACTGAATACAATGGCGGCAGAATCAAGGAGAATTGGAGTATTGTTCAAAAGAATGGAAAACGGAGCAAAGTAGGGTACAGTGATGAGAATGAACCTTTGTATCTAGTAGGAGTACGGTTTGTTAATGAGGATCAGCTGAGCAGAGTACCAATCTTGAAGAAACCATTTGAGTTATCCAAACTGGTAGAGAGAGTGCTGGGTAAAGTGAAGGATGTGAGGATCACGTGAGGCGGGCTTGTTTAGATGTTTTGTGATTCTGCGGATCAGAAGGAACGTGCGTTGTGTCTTAATCGATTTTATAAGTTTGAAGTGTTGCGTGTGTCTTTTCGGAACAGGGCACCCCTCAAGGGGGTTATATCTGGCGTTTCGTGGGAAGTTGATTTGGAAGAGATGAAAAATATTCCTGGAGTGATTGAAGCACGTCGGATGAATCGTGTGGTGAATGGGGAAAAAGTGAAGTCTATCTGTTCTTTTTTGTTTTGAAATGGAGTCTCTCCCTAATGAAGTGCAGGTAGGGTATATTAAGTTAGAGCATTTATCCCAAGACCAATGCAGTGTGAACATTGTAAAACTTTTGGTCATGTAGAAAGTGTTTGCAGAAGGGAGAAGCCGAGATGTACAAGATATGTAAAATATCAAATTATGTGTTATAGAAGTGAAGAAAATGTGACATGTAATTGCGGTGGGAATCATGAAGCCACGTCTTCTAAAATGCCCCACAAGGGTAAAGGAGAATGAGGTGGCCAAAGTCAGGGTTGTACAGAGCATTTCATATGCAGAAGCTGTGAAAAGGGTTGAGGGTATGAATTACATTTACATTTAAGTCATTTAGCAGACGCTCTTATCCAGAGCGACTTACAGTTAGTGCATACATTATTCTTTTTTTTATTTTTCATGAATGAATGTTGCACCAGAAGAGTCCATGGTAGTGGATAGGCCTTCACTGCAGGGGTTGTCTTAAACCAAGAGGATCCTGACATTTTAAAGGTAAAAAATGTGGCCTTTATCACAATGGTGATAAATGGCACTGCCAAGGTGGAGAAAAGTTCTAGGAAGATTTAAATCATTGTGATTGCGTCGGAGCAGTTCCTGGGGCTGAAAGATTTCACAGCAAAGGAGTTACATGGAATATTAGCAAAAGCCGTATCATTCTCAGGTCCTAGAGCCTGAGAAAGGAGATATGGAGAACTAAAAGAAGGAAGAAGTGGGAGTTTTGTTTGTTTTGGCAATGTACTATTTTTATTAGGGTGGATTGTTAGAATCACTATTAAGTATGGATTTTTATTTTTGGTTTCAAACTGTCCAGTTGGTGGCGGCAATACAACTTTTGGATGTAGTCCGCCATAAAACCCACAGAAGAAGATGATGGGGGGGGGGGGGGGGGGTATTTACGGTATGCTAATATCGGCACTCACACATGAAACAGCAACGTGGCTTTGGCCACACCACATCCAAGTCTAGTGTAAACAGAAAAGCTGCAAATCTGATGTTGAAAAGAGAGATCTCACTAGACATATTTTACTAATTTAAATCCACCCTAATACAGTGATATTTTTCCCTCTTAACATTCTGACTAACACACATCCCTCCCTTCTTCCATCTCCAGATGAACAATGGTGGTCACGTGATCCTCTGTGGACAGATCTCCCAGTACAACAAGGATGTGCCCTACCCACCGCCCCTCTGTGATGAGACTCAGGAGGCACTGCAAAGCAAAAACATCACCAGGTACTCAACTGTCTGACTCACAGATCACTGAAGGACCATTTGGAGCTGCAGTATACTAAATATACAAGTCATTTGTAGAAAGTGTATTACTAAATATTGTATTAATCTGTAAACAGTTCAAACACATGAAATGTTGAAATTGGTCATCCTTATTATTGGAAGGTTGTGTTTGAGATGAAATGAGCCTGATTGGCCCAGTCTGTATCTGTGTTATAAAGCTCTACTCTACTCTATTCCATCAGGGAGCGGTTCATGGTGCTGAACTACATGGAGAAACATGAAGCCGGCATCATGCAGCTCAGTCAGTGGGTCAAAGAGGGGAAGATCAAGGCAAGGCAAAGTCTGTGTGTCTGAGGCCATCTTGTGTTCTGTATACCTGGAAGTTCTGAGATAAGTTAACATTTTTTAGGGTAGGCCTCTCTCTCAAGCGAGGGGGGAGGTTCTGCGCATAACAGAACTTCTGCCAACATGGCGCCGCATTTGTTTACAAGGTCATTACTTGGGGGCTTTCAACACCAAACTGATCTAATATCAAAGTCAATGGCCACTATCTGATATTATTTTCAGGTTTTTCTGATTGACTAACGAACAACTGAGTCACGTAATTGAAGCACGCACATTGCTAGCTAGCGAGCTGCCCCTTTCAAATCCGAGTGTGGAAGGCTCCTGCCTGTCCTTTACAAATCAGAATGTTGACTCTACCTTTTGTCCGCTGATTTCGTCCTTATGTGTGTGGAAATTTGAGACTAATTATCCAAAGGAAAGTGTTATTAACCCGACTTTCAGAATGCTGGTCTCTATATTCTTCTGTCGTTTTGAATATCCGGTTTGTATTTTCGCAACCGCCGAAACGTTTTGCAACGGAATCCGACTAATGAATACACCTCAGGTGATGTGCAGTAAGACGCAAGCACTTCCACCTGATTGACAGGAAATGTGCTTCGGTCAGCAATGTTCGATTACGTTCAGCTATTGTTTACATAGTGTGCATGCATCAAGATACAAGCCAAATAACCATATACAGTGGCTTGCGAAAGTATTCACCCACTTGGCATTTTCCCTATTTTGTTGCCTTACAACCTGGAATTAAAATTGATTTTTGGGGGGTTTGTATCATTTGATTTACACAACATGCCTACCACTTTCAAGATGCAAATTTTTTTTTTCTTGTGAAACAAACAAGAAATATGTCACGTTCGTTGAATGACGGGTCAGACCAAGGCGCAGCGTGATATACGTACATGTTTATTAAACTAAATAAACACACGACAAAACAATAACGAAACGTGAAGTCCAAGGTAGAACACACAACATACCTTACAAGGAACAAGATCCCACAACTCAATAGTGCCCATAAGCTGCCTAAGTATGGTCCCCAATCAGAGACAACGAGCGACAGCTGCCTCTGATTGGGAACCACACCGGCCAACATAGATCCACACATACTAGAATATACAACATAGAACATACACAACAAAGAATATACACACCTTGACTCAACATATGAGTCCCCTGAGTCAGGGCGTGACAGTACCCCCCCCCCAAAAGGTGCGGACTCCGACCGCACAACATAAACCTAACAGGGTAGGGGCCGGGTGGGCATTCCGCCTCGGAGGCGGATCCGGCTCGGGGCGTGACGACCTCTCAATCTCCGCCTCCCTGTTGCGCCCCTGGTCTGGTCTGGACTTTGGCGCGCTGCTTCCCCTCTCCTTCCTCCCACGATACGCCAGGCCCTGTCTGGACCCTGGTGTGGGAGACCCTGAACCTGGAGAGGGGCTGACGTCATGGTCTGGACTGGAGCCGCTGACCGACTGGCTTGGTACGAGGAGCAGGAACAGGCCGGGCCGGGCTGGCGACGCGCACCACTGGCTTGGTGCGAGGAGCAGGAACAGGCCGGGCCGGGCTGGCGACGTGCACCACTGGCTTGGTGCGA
The DNA here is from genome assembly GCF_964263955.1 of Coregonus lavaretus. NCBI lineage: Eukaryota > Metazoa > Chordata > Actinopteri > Salmoniformes > Salmonidae > Coregonus > Coregonus lavaretus. Next base: position 38,979,014 of record NC_140005.1, on the reverse strand, counting down.
GGAGCAGGAACAGGCCGGGCCGGACTGTGGAGGCGGACTGGAGGTCTAGAGCGGAGAGCTGGCACAACCCGTCCTGGCTGGCTGCCCACTTTCGCACTACACGTGCAGGGTGCTGGCACAGGACGCACTGGGCTGTGCACGCGCACTGGCGATACAGTTCGTAGAACTGGCGCAGGGTATGCGGGACCGAGGAGGCGTACTGGAGACCAGGAGCGTTGAGCCGGCACACCCCATCCTGGCTAGATGCCCATCTTCGCACGCACGTGCGTGGTGCAAGCACAGGATGTACAGGACTGTGCCGGCGCACTGGCGACACAGTGCTTGCCCAGTCATATGCCTCTTCGCGTGAGTACGGGGAGTTGGCTCTGCTCTAACCCTAGGCTCCGCCAACCACCCTGTGTGCCCCCCAAAAAATTTTTCTTGGGGCTGCTTCTCGGGCTTCCTCCTCGACCGGCCTCCTCCGTGTTGTCGTTGCTCCTCTCCTGCCTGGGCATCTAACTTAGCCCATGGTCCTCTCCCCGCAAATATCTCTTCCCATGACCACAAATCGGCCACCTGTGACATGGCCATTCGCTCCGCCTGGGCACGCTGCTTGGTCCTCGTTTGGTGGGATCTTCTGTCACGTTCATTGAATGACGGGTCAGACCAAGGCGCAGCGTGATATACGTGCATGTTTATTAAACTAAATAAACACACGACAAAACAATAAACGAAGTCCAAGGTAGAACACACAACATACCTTACAAGGAACAAGATCCCACAACTCAATAGTGCCCATAGGCTGCCTAAGTATGGTCCCCAATCAGAGACAACGAGCGACAGCTGCCTCTGATTGGGAACCACACCGGCCAACATAGATCCACACATACTAGATAATAAACATAGAACATACACAACAAAGAATATACACACCCTGACTCAACATATAAGAGTCCCCTGAGTCAGGGCGTGACAAAATAAGACAAAAAACAGAACTTGAGCGTGCATAACTATTCTCCCCCCCAAAGTCAATACTTTGTAGAGCCACCATTTGCAGCAATTACAGCTGCAAGTCTCTTGGGGTATGTCTCTATAAGCATGGCACATCCAGCCACTGGGATTTTTGCCCATTCTTCAAGGCAAAACTGCTCCAGCTCCTTCAAGTTGGATGGGTTCCGCTGGTGTACAGCAATCTTTAAGTCATACCACAGATTCTCAATTGGATTGAGGTCTGGGCTTTGACTAGGCCATTCCAATACATTTAAATGTTTCCCCTTAAACCATTCAAGTGTTGCTTTAGCAGGATGCTTAGGGTCATTGTCCTGCTGGAAAGTGAACCTCCGTCCCAGTCTCAAATCTCTGGAAGACTGAATGAAACAGGTTTCCCTCAAGAATTTCCCTGTATTTAGCGCCATCCATCATTCCTTCAATTCTGACCAGTTTCCCAGTCCCTGCCGATGAAAAACACCCCCACAGCATGATGCTGCCACCACAATGATGGTGTTTCCGGGGTGATGAGAGGTGTTGGGATTGCGCCAGACATAGCGTTTTCCTTGATGGCCAAAAAGCTCAATTTTAGTCTCATCTGACCAGAGTACCTTCTTCCATATGTTTGGGAGTCTCCCACATGCCTTTTGGCGAACACCAAACGTGTTTGCTTATTTTTTTCTTTAAGCAATGTCTTTTTTCTGGCCACTCTTCCGTAAAGCCCAACACTGTGGAGTGTATGGCTTAAGGTGGTCCTATGGACAGATACTGCAATCTCCGCTGTGGAGCTTTGTAGCTCCTTCAGGGTTATCTTTGGTCTCTTTGTTGCCCCTCTGATTAATGCCCTCCTTGCCTGGTTTGTGAGTTTTGGTGGGCGGCCCTCTCTTGGCAGGTTTGTTGTGGTGCCATATTCTTTCCATTTTTTAATAATGGATTTAATGGTGCTCTATGGGATGTTCAAAGTTTTATATATTTTTTATAACCCAACCCTGATCTGTACTTCTCCACAACTTTGTCCCTGACCTGTTTGGAGAGCTCCTTGGTCTTCATGGTGCCACTTGCTTGGTGGTGCCCCTTGCTTAGTGGTGTTGCAGACTCTGGGGCCTTTCAGAACAGGTGTATATATACTGACATCATGTGACACTTAGATTGCACACAGGTGGACTTTATTTAACTAATTATGTGACTTCTGAAGGTAATTGGTTGCAGCAGATCTTATTTAGGGGCTTCATAGCAAAGGGGGTGAATACACAACTTTCTGGCTTGAGGCAGCTTTCCAACTTTTTGCAGTGCATTGTGTCAGACTGTGTAACCAACTAATTGGTATCAGTCTGATTTATAGGCAAGCTAGTGAGTAGCTCTGGTCCAGGGCCTGGTTCGCTGAGCGCAAAACTCCACTAAGTTCAATATACTTTTGTTACTCACCAAAGTAAAATGTTGTTCGAGTGCTGAAGAACTGTTCTCTGGATGTAATTTCTCCAAAATACAAAATAAATGATTTTTGGGCACTTGGTGAACAAAGCGGCGCCATGTTGCCGGATGTTGTTACCCAAAACCTCCCACTCAGTTTGACCCCCTTCGTGCAAGAGAGGCCGATTTGAGTCATTTGTTTTGCACTGTATGATTTTGTCCCTCCATTCTTCTTTCAGGTGTTGGAGACAGTAGTAAATGGCATTGAGAATATGGGAGGTAAGTGTGTGTCGATGGTAATTGTGTAGTTTTACTTAAATGACAGTCTTAAAATCAATTTTCCACAAACCTGAGAATTGAAATTTTACTTTATTTTGCAGTGGCCTTTTGCTCCATGATGAAAGGAGGAAACATTGGTAAACAGATCATTAAAATATCAGATTGATTCAAATCCCTGGTGGCACCATCTGAAGCTACTGGAATCACAAGAAGCCTTTTTTATTACACGCATTACTTGTTCCTGCCTTTGATTTCTACACTGACAAGAACTGGATGGACTGAATAAATATTGTTTGTAGTTACAACACTGTACTGCATGTTTCTTTACTTGTAACTTTTGTAAAATACTTAAAACCGATGATCCATGACAATCTGATTATCAACATGCCAAATAGCAAAGAATTCAAGTTTGTGAGAGATGTTTAAACTGAACATAGAAAGCGTGGTTCCATTTTAATAAACAATTTATTTCACAGCACTATAAACCATTAATAAAATCTAAACTATCGTTTGTCTTCATTTCAATTATAAATTTGAAAATAGGTGTCTGTGGCAAGTGTAAAATCATCAATCTATTTTACCATTCGCAAGTGTTACAGCATAACAGTATATCAAACTAGTAAAGTAGTGGTTATGCTTCACCTAGGTAGCACAGGTGCCAGTTTATTTCTGCTCTCATGCAAAGTCCAAGGAGTTGGCAAAATATCAGAAACAGACTAGCACCCAGGCTACCTACCTAGCTAGAGGCAACTGAGCCAGTCAGTCGACCCTTCACATTCTGGTGGTAAATAAATACCTGACCGTGAATTAAAAGTACAGCTCTGGACAATCACAAGTCATGAAACCTTCAGAAAATCTCCACTTCATCATCAACATTGGCATTGGGTAACTTGGGAGACACTAATGAACCCTGAAACATAGAATATCACTAAAGTTGGTATTGGTTCTATGAAAGAAAACCACAAAACAAGTCCCTGAATGTGAAGATCCCATTCCAAGGGAAATAAGGTAAATAGGACATGGACATGATTGTAGAAGAGACCCTTCAACCCTTGGTAGGTCTGCCCTCTAGTGGATGCCATGTCACATAGCTTGTGGGCGGTACTGAGCAGAGTATCAGTAAAGTTGATGAGTCATTTGTCATTCAACGAACTAAACTGAAATTCCAATTTTCTTAATTCAATGAGAAATTGGACCCCAACCCTGATATATTCCAGATTAGTGCTTGACTTGGGCAGGAGCTCACCGAAGCTGAGTACTGGCACCTTAACATTCCTACTGCTTGAGCGCCTGTTTCTCTTATAGAATATTAGCTAAAAAGTACTGTGGAGCTCCTGCACCTACATTTAAACAGTACCGGCACCAATTTCAGTCTATGTCGAGCACCCAGTGCTGGTCTGAAACTCTCCCAAAAATAATATCTGCATTCTAGACAGAAGACAACACAAAGCTGACCAAATCAACTTCTCAATAGAGAATAACCATCACCATTGCAGGAAATCAGTGCAAGGAAATAATCACAATACAAAATAAATTAAACCAGCATAATAAAATCTCAGGTCATTTCACCCTTGCTATTATTTAACATTCATCATTTTGATCACCACAAAAAATATTGATTGTTTAACATGCTTTGAGTGGTTGGATTCACCACTGAGCTAATATGGAATATATGAAAAATCATATAGTCTGTTTCTGACTGACCAAAGGACACAGCTTTTTGTTCAAGTCCTCCCATTCCTGAGAAACAGCTGATATCTTAAGCCAGAAGATTTTCAAAGAGCTCAAAATAAAAATGTAAAATACCTCAGTCAGGTGATTGGTCTGCTATACCCGTGTAAAATATATAGCTAGTTTGCCATAACCAAATACAAAAACTGCCAGAGCAGGACTGTTTGTATGTATCCTTTGACAGTGGTGATGTGTGTGGCAGTTGGCCTAGGCAACAATTTCAATAACTGCTACAAATCAAGTCTCAAGTGGTCAACTAATACATACATTTTACCACAGCAGAATACAGTGGCGAGAGACACTTCATCATATTGTCTACATCAGCCTTCTTTTACTGAGGAACAGCAGTCATATTGGCTGAACAATCAATTCTATCCACAATATATACTGAACTAGTGACTTCACTGTACCAAGAAGACCTTCAGAGTGCTGACTGTGTCTAGGGGTGTGGTCTACACATGCAATACACTAACATGCAAATGAAACAACCCTACTCTTAAAACTGTTTAAAAATTAGGAAAGTGGAAAACAGAAATAGGATCACGAGTGAAAGTAGATTTGAAGGGAGAGAGCGAGAAAGAACTTTGCACAAAAGAGTAGTCTGAAATATGGGATAGAGGAGTGGATAGATATGGCAAACTAAATACATTGGCACTAAGAGAATCCCCCAGCAGAAAGTCAAGAAAATAAGTGCAACTGTCAAGAGGCTGTGGTTGTCTTGCTGTCGTCACGGAGACAGGGGGCGGGGCCCTTCCAGGCGCGGTAGACCAATAGCAGGGCGATCCCTACTGCCCACGTGCGGACCGGGGACAGGAAGAAGGCCAGAGATCCATACGTCTCCAGCAGGAAGTAACAGGAGTATCCCTGCCAGGCCAGCAGCAGCAACATGGCCGTATGCACTCCCAGAGTCTTCCACAGAAAGCCCGGACGGAAGAAGTGTGAGCGGAAGGAGTTACCACGACTACGCAGGTGAAGGCTCCAGCACAGGTAACAGGTGAGAGGCATGTTGAAGAAGAGCAGCTGTTGGGAAATGAAGGAGAGAAGAAACGGGGATAAGCGTTTGTCAACTACAGGTAACCCTTTTAACGGAAATAGGACCACTGCCTTATAGTCTCCTACTTTTTTTTTAAATCTGGTAGAACTTTACTAAAAGCCAGCAGGCATTATGCATTATATCATGCAGTTATAATGCACTGTAAGACTTGTCATGAGCATGTATGACCGCCCTCTCTTAATATCATCTCATAATGATCCTGACTAAATACCAGCCACCTCACCTGCACAACCCCAACAACATAAGTGAGACTTCCCTCGAGGAAGTGTCCGTCGATAACCACTCCGAAGGCAAAGCAAGCTCCACTGTGACCATCAATCAACTCTCCTATGAACCAGGGACCTGCAGAGAGACAGAGGGTGAGTAGACGGACACACACAGTCAGTCCCAAGTGGCTTGCTTCCCCTTGGCCCTAACCCTAAGATGTTTGCGGATCTGAAGGGTCTGGATAGGTATAACCAAAGTAACAGGATTAAAAGGCTCACACCTCACAGATCTATAAACATTGAAGGGACACGGGCAAGGGGTAGGGAGCAAGTTGAGACCGGCTGACAGGGTGGAGAGACAGAGAGAGTTTTTAATGGATGGTTGTCCTCTGGACCCAGTAGGAAACTCACCTAAGGCAGTGCAGAGGTTGAAGAGCAGTAGAGAGTAGTAGAAAGTGTCGGCTTTACTGACCAGGTGCAGGGATAGACAGGCGCAAGAGGAAAGACTTGAAGACGCTGGGAGACACAGGAAAACAGGTAAGATTGAAAACTACAACGTCGAAAAGAGTGGTTATAGACAACAAGTTGCGTATTAAAGACAATACATGTATTTATGAACATGAGGTCATGTGTGGAATGATATGCAACATTCCTAGATTTTTTCACTGTATAGGATGGTTAAGAACAATAACTATGGCAATTCTCACACAGGTAACAACCAGCTTGATACTCCCAAGGGTGATGTGACAGGAGTGTCTGGCGGATCTCACCTCTGACAGTGGGCAGAGGCATGAACCTGAACGCCACCAGCACTCCAATATTCAGCAGCATCCCTGTGACAAAGGCTACCCGGGCCTGTGGACAGACAGGACAGATGGTACAGTAAGGCGGGTCAACAACTGGAAGGTTGCCCGTTCAAATCTCAAGTCTGACAGGAAAATCAAGTATTCTTCTTTGTCTTCTTACCAGGATGTAGTGGTCAGTGAGCAGGATGAAGGACTGGAAGAAACCAAAGCTGGGGGAGAGGTCCTCTTCGAGGGTGAAGAGCTGTTCTCGAACCGTCGACCGCCCCACCGCGTCCTAACACACAAACACGCACGCACACACACACACAGAATAAGAGAGGCCACATCTCATCACATCACCTGAACTAGTAACAAAACATCTGGTAGCTATCTGAGAAAACATCTGAGATCTTTTGAACTACTATTCAAAATATTTGACAACCTCTTAGAATTTCTATATAATAGAACATATACAGTGGGGGAAAAAAGTATTTAGTCAGCTACCAATTGTGCAACTTCTCCCACTTAAAAAGATGAGAGGCCTGTAATTTTCATCATAGGTACACGTCAACTATGACAGACAAATTGAGAATTTTTTTCTCCAGAAAATCACATTGTAGGATTTTTAATGAATTTATTTGCAAATTATGGTGGAAAATAAGTATTTGGTCACCTACAAACAAGCAAGATTTCTGGCTCTCACAGACCTGTAACTTCTTCTTTAAGAGGCTCCTCTGTCCTCCACTCGTTACCTATATTAATGGCACCTGTTTGAACTTGTTATCAGTATAAAAGACACCTGTCCACAACCTCAAACAGTCACACTCCAAACTCCACTATGGCCAAGACCAAAGAGCTGTCAAAGGACACCAGAAACAAAATTGTAGACCTGCACCAGGCTGGGAAGACTGAATCTGCAATAGGTAAGCAGCTTGGTTTGAAGAAATCAACTGTGCGAGCAATTATTAGGAAATGGAAGACATACAAGACCACTGATAATCTCCCTCGATCTGGGGCTCCACGCAAGATCTCACCCCGTGGGGTCAAAATGATCACAAGAACGGTGAGCAAAAATCCCAGAACCACACGGGGGGACCTAGTGAATGACCTGCAGAGAGCTGGGACCAAAGTAACAAAGCCTACCATCAGTAACACACTACGCCGCCAGGGACTCAAATCCTGCAGTGCCAGACGTGTCCCCCTGCTTAAGCCAGTACATGTCCAGGTCCGTCTGAAGTTTGCTAGAGTGCATTTGGATGATCCAGAAGAGGATTGGGAGAATGCCATATGGTCAGATGAAACCAAAATAGAACTTTTTGGTAAAAACTCAACTCGTCGTGTTTGGAGGACAAAGAATGCTGAGTTGCATCCAAAGAACACCATACCTACTGTGAAGCATGGGGGTGGAAACATCATGTTTTGGGGCTGTTTTCCTGCAAAGGGACCAGGACGACTGATCCGTGTAAAGGAAAGAATGAATGGGGCCATGTATCGTGAGATTTTGAGTGAAAACCTCCTTCCATCAGCAAGGGCATTGAAGATGAAACGTGGCTGGGTCTTTCAGCATGACAATGATCCCAAACACACCGCCCGGGCAACGAAGGAGTGGCTTCGTAAGAAGCATTTCAAGGTCCTGGAGTGGCCTAGCCAGTCTCCAAATTTCAACCCCATAGAAAATCTTTGGAGGGAGTTGAAAGTCTGTGTTGCCCAGCGACAGCCCCAAAACATCACTGCTCTAGAGGAGATCTGCATGGAGGAATGGGCCAAAATACCAGCAACAGTGTATGAAAACCTTGTGAACTTACAGAAAACGTTTGACCTGTGTCATTGCCAACAAAGGGTATATAACAAAGTATTGAGAAACTTTTGTTATTGACCAAATACTTATTTTCCACCATAATTTGCAAATAAATTCATTAAAAATCCTACAATGTGATTTTCTGGATTTTTTTTCTCATTTTGTCTGTCATAGTTGACGTGTACCTATGATGAAAATTACAGGCCTCTCTCATCTTTTTAAGTGGGAGAACTTGCACAATTGGTGGCTGACTAAATACTTTTTTCCCCCACTGTATGAGGTAATAAGTGCTGTGTTACCTCCACTTTGACAGTGACAGTGTGCAGCCCAGTAAGGTAGAGAGAGGGTTCCCATGGCACCACATACAGAGGACCTCCAGTAGACCGGCCTTTACCCATCTCCACCCCGTCCACACTGACATGAACTGCTGTGACCGGGGCATCAGAGAAGGCCAGGATCCTGAGGGGACCAGAGAGACCAGGGTTAGAATACAGGATGATAGGGGAAGATCATCACACACATCTGCAGAGACAGGTGAGCCAATATGAAATACTGTTGGCAAACTTTGTGGTATGGAGATAGGTGATGAAGGTGATTTAGAACCTTTTCACACTATTGTGCTGACCTAAATTGTACAGTGCAGGTTACGATATTTTCTTTTCACATTACCCTGTCCAGCACAGTTCCAGCAACTGGGGCAGCTCAGTTCGGCCCAGTAGTGTGAAAAGGGTGATAGTTTTATGGAATAGAGATATAGAGATAGGTGGTATATTTATGGTAGGTGTGTAAAAAGGCAGAGTGGGTGATGGTGATTCTGTATGGTGGTGAAGGTCAGAGGTTAGAGGTCATGGCATGGGGTTTAGGGTTGAGGAGGAGACACACAGAGGGGACACCTGATGTGGGTAGAGCTCTGTATCCTCCCCAGCGGCTCCACTCCCGGATGGAGGTACTGCGCCTCCTTGGGGTTGGTGATGAGTACTGCAGGCCACTGCTGAAACTTCAGGTCCATGAAACTCAGCAGGTCGTGGTCAAATGCCAGCACTCTGTACCTGGAGAGAGAAGAGAGAGAAGAGAGAGAGAGAGAGAGAGAGAGAGAGAGAGAGAAAAGGAATATATCAGTATGTGTGTGTGTGTATAAACTTTATTTGGATAGCACAATTTAAACAGACCACAACTCAAGGTGTATGTGTTTGTTTGAGTCCGAGTGAGTGAGCGAGTGAGTGTGTAGAAAGTCTGATGCATCTATAGATTTACCTGCGATTGTCCATCCAGTCGCCTAGCTCCAGTTCCAGGGTGCCCTCGGGATGTCTGCTGTGTAGTACAGGCATCAGGCCACCCAGAGTGTGAAGGTGACCACACAGGTACGCTACAGCCGAGCTACACGCACGCATCGGTAACAATTACATCACAGATGTACACTACCAGTCAAAAGTTTGGACACACCTACTCATTCATGGGTTTTTCTTTAATTTTACAATTTTTTACATTATAGAATAATAATGAAGACATCAAAACTATGAAATAACACATATGGAATCATGTAGTAACCAAAAACGTGTAAAACAAATCAAAATATATTTTATTTGAATTTCTTCAAATAGCCACCCTTTTACTTGATGACAGCTTTGCACACTCTTGGCATTCTCTCAACCAGCTTCATGAGGTAGTCACCTGGAATGCATTTCAATTAACAGGTGTGCCTTCTTAAAAGTTAATTTGTGGAATTTCTTTCCTTAATGCGTTTGAGCCAATCGGTTGTGTTGTGACAAGGTAGGGGGGTATACAGAAGATAACCCTATTTGGTAAAAGACCAAGTCCATATTATGGCAAGAACAGCTCAAATAAGCAAAGAGAAACGACAGTCCATCATTACTTTAAGACATGAAGGTCAGTCAATACTGAATATTTCAACAACTTTTTTCAAGTGCAGTCGCAAAAACCATCAAGGGCTATGATGAAACTGGCTCTCATGAGGACCGCCACAGGAATGGAAGACCCAAAGTTACCTATGCTGCAGAGGATAAGTTCATTAGAGTTACCAGCCTCAGAAATTGCAGCCCAAATAAATGCTTCACAGAGTTCAAGAAACAGACACATCTCAACATCAACTGTTCAGAGGGGACTGTGTGAATCAGGCCTTCATGGTCGAATTGCTGCAAAGAAACCACTACTAAAGGATACCAATAAGAAGAAGAAACACGAGCATTGGACATTAGACCGGTGGAAATGTGTCCTTTGGTCTGGAGTCCAAATTTGAGACTTTTGGTTCAAACCGCTGTGTCTTTGTGAGACGCGGTGTGGGTGAACAGATGATCTCTGCATGTGTAGTTCCCACCGTAAAGCATGGAGGAGGAGGTGTTATGGTGTGGGGGTGCTTTGCTGGTGACACTGTCTGTGATTTATTTACACACTTAACCAGCATGGCTACCACAGCATTCTGCAGCGATACGCCATCCCATCTGGTTTGGGCTTTCATTTGTTTTTCAAAAGGACAATGACCCAACACACCTCCAGGCTGTGTATGGGCTATTTTACCAAGAAGGAGAGTGATGCATCAGATGACCTGGCCTCCACAAATCCCCAACCTCAACCCCATTGAGATGGTTTGGGATGAGTCGGACTGCAGAGTGAAGGAAAAGCAGCCAACAAGTGCTCAGCATATGTGGGCAAAGGCAAAGGGTGGCTATTTGAAGAATCTCAAATATAAAATATATTTTGATTTGTTTAACACTTTTTTTTGGTACTACATGATCCCATGTGTTATTTCATAGTTTTGATGTCTTCACTATTATCCTACAATGTAAAAATAAAGAAAAACCCTTGAATGAGTAGGTGTGTCAAAACTTTTGACTGGTACTGTATATGGTACAAGAATCTCAACTAACAAACTGGATTCAAAAACTATGCTATTAAGTATGTATAACATTCTGACACTGTGTTGCAATAGTGCTTTAAAGAAGGAGCTTGTTCCAAAATGTGTCTGCAATAAATAATTGAATGGCCTTCCAGAACCTTCTTTTACCATTTCCACTACGCTATTAACTATGTTATAAATATACCATGACCTATGTCAGAACTGTTATAACCAAAACAGTATACTAGTTAATTATCCAAAACCTGTTTAGAGGGTGTTGAAATTAGAGAGGCAGACTAACATGAAGACAGGCTTATAGAAACCCACAAACATTATTCTGTTATCTCATCACACACACACACTTCTGTTACCTCATCACCCCTCTCACCCCTGGAGCGGGGGAGATGACCGTTGAAGTGGTGTAATGGCCAAACCAGATGGTCTGGTTGCTGCTGTGGCTCTCAGTCCTGAAGGACGCCAACAGGTCCATCTGAGTCTGTAATGTATGGTGTTGCATAAGAACATAACAAGTGATTATGCAAATAGACTGTAATGTCTCAGTCTTATGTCTAAATGAATGACAGAGTAGGAATAGAGTAGAGTAGAAAACGTATTCAGCTGTGTTGCGCTAGCCTGGTACCAGATCGGTTTGTGCTGTATTGTATAGCCAACTCATATGGTTTTTTGTCATGCCAAACATATGGGACCAGGCTGGTGTTAAGCTGGTGGGGGGGCATACTGTACCTGGTTGAGAATGCCAAAGAAGTTGTACGGCCGCTTGGGTCCAGGGGTGATGGTTGCATCAGCACAGATGAAGGAGTAGTTGCCGAAGGGAGTCTTGTGGACATAGTGGAAGGAGCCAACTTTCTGATTGGCTGAGTACTTCCTGGGAATAATAACAGGCATCATTATTATGCGGCTGAGTTGGTGAATGCATACAGTGTGGTGTACATGTTGCTCTCAACACCTCTGCCTTGTTTTATGGTGAAGTGGAGAACCTGTTTATTTAAACTGATGACGAACAAACCTCAACAAATACCATACAGACACAAGACCGATGTCATATTTTGAGAGACTGTCTCAAAAAGAGGTTAATATTTGGAGAGTGAGCTAGCAACTGTCTTTATACTGTAGAGTAGGGTTTCCCACGTTTTGGTCTTTGCCCTAGCACTACACAGCTGATTCAAATAATCAACTCATCATCAAGCTTTGATCATTTGAATCAGCTGTGTAGTGTTAGGGCAAAAACTAAAACGTGCACCCCTTGGGGTCCCGAGGACTGAGTTTGGGAAACGCTGCTGTAGAATCTAGCTTGTGAACTGTATGTGTGCATCTATTTATAGCTTTAGATAGCTTTATATATACACACAGTACCAGTCAAAAGTTTGGACACACCTACTCATTCAAGGGTTTTTCTTTATTTGTACTGTTTTCCACATTGTAGAATAGTGAAGACATCAAAACTATGAAATAACACATATGGAATCATGTAGTGACCAAAAAAAGTGTTCAACAAATCAAAATATATTTTATATTTGAGATTCTTCAAATAGCCACCATTTGCCTTGATGACAGCTTTGCACACTCTTGGCATTCTATCAACCAGCTTCACCTGGAATGCTTTTCCAACAGTCTTGAAGGAGTTCCCACATATGCTGAGCACTTGATGGCTGCTTTTCCTTCACTCTGTGGCCCGACTCATCCCAAACCATCTCAATTGGGTTGAGGTCGGGGGATTGTGGAGGCCAGGTCATCTGATGCAGCACTCCATCACTCTCCTTCTTGGTCAAATAGCCTTTACACAGCCTGGAGGTGTGTTGGGTCATTGTCCTGTTGAAAAACAAATGATAGTCCCACTAAGCCCAAACCAGATGGGATGGCATATCACTGGAGACTGCTGTGGTACCCATACTGGTTAAGTGTGCCTTAAATTCTAAATAAATCACTGACAGTGTCACCAGCAAAGCACCCCCACATCATAACACCTCCTCCTCCATGCTTTACGGTGGGAACTACACATGCGGAGATCATCCGTTCACCCACACCGCGTCTAATGTCCATTGCTCGTGTTTCTTGGCCCAAGCAGGTCTCTTCTTATTATTGATGTCCTTTAGTAGTGGTTTCTTTGCAGCAATTCGACCATGAAGGCCTGATTCACACAGTCTCCTCTGAACAGTTGATGTTGAGCTGTGTCTGTGACTTGAACTCTGTGAAGCATTTATTTGGGCTGCAATTTCTGAGGCTGGTAACTCTAATGAACTTATTCTCTGCAGCAGAGGTAACGCTGGGTCTTCCATTCCTGTGGCGGTCTTCATGAGCGCCAGTTCCATCATAGCGCTTGATGGTTTTTGCGACTGCACTTGAAGAAACTTTCAAAGTTCTTGAAATGTTTCGTATTGACTGACCTTCATGTCTTAAAGTAATGATGGAATGTCGTTTCTCTTTGCTTATTTGAGGTTTTTTACCAAATAGGGCTAGCTTCTGTATACCCCCCTACCTTGTCACAACACAACTGATTGGCTCAAACGCATAAAGAAGGAAATAAATTCCACAAATTAACTTTTAACAAGGCACACCTTTTAATTGAAATGAATTCCAGGTGACTACCTCATGAAGCTGGTTGAGAGAATGCCAAGAGTGTGCAAAGCTGTCATCAAGGCAAAGGGTGGCTATTTGAAGAATCTCAAATATAAAAATATATTTTGATTTGTTTAACACTTTTTTGGTTACTACATGATTCCATATGTGTTATTTCAACGTTTTGATGTCTTCACTATTATTCTACAATGTAAAAAATTGTAAAAATTAAGAAAAACCCTTGAATGAGTAGGTGTGTCCAAACTTTTGACTGGTAGTGTAGCTCAGATAGCTAGAATAAATGTCAATAAGTCTCTAGTGCTCATGTTGCACAGACAAGCGAACACAGAGAGGCAACTCACTCACACTAGCTACACTGGTGGCTAAGAGAGCTGGTTGCTAGAAAGCTTGTCATATAGCTAGTAGGAGTTTCTGAACATGAATCAAAGTGACACTCATCATATGGCCTACTCGCAGGGGTATTCAACTCTTACCCTACGAGGTCCGGAACCTGCTGGTTTTCTGTTCTACCTGATAATTAATTGCACCCACCTGGTGTCCCAGGTCTAAATCAGTCCCTGGTTAGAGGGGAACAATGAAAAATCGCAGTGGAACTGGCTTCGAGGTCCAGAGTTCAGCTTGAGGGGCCTACTGTGTATCTTTGACACGTGTAAATAACATTCATTCCAGACATAGCAGGCAAGAGTGAACACTGACCTGTAGTAGTTGTTGACACTATCCAATGAAATGATATTGAAGGCATCTGTCAGAAACATAATAAAAACAGGAATGTAGCTAAGTAAGAGAGACCTTGCAAAACGTAATGAACACATACCATCTTCTGGCAAAGGTATCTAACCTTGGTATTAATTCCCTCATCCTGTTGATTGATTAATATCTATCCTTACCAGAAACAACAGGAACTCACATAGCCTACATGTCCAATCTATTCTGTACTGAACTAATGTCTACCAGAGAAAGGTTCTTTGAAGCAGCTTCTAACAATAGGTTAAGGTGGACAGTTAGGCTGTAGGAGATATCTTGTTTCAACGCTAATAGCATTTGTAATTCAATATCAATGGAAGGGCATTAAGCAGTGAAGTGACTGACTGCTCAGCTTTTCAGCTTTGAGGTAAAATGCACAAAGAATGCACATATCTGTAGGTTTGTGGATTCTTTCCATATTCTACACTCTTAGAAAACAAGGTGCAATCTAGAACCTACAAGGGTTATTCGGCTGTCCCCATATAACACTTTGAAGAACCCTTTTTGGTTCCAGGTAGAACCCTTTTGGTTTTAGGTAGAACCCTTTCCACAGAGGGTTCTATATGGAACCAAAAATGATTCTACCTTGAACAAAAAAGGGTTCTTCAAAGTGTTCTACGGTGACAGCCGAAGAACCCTTTTGGAACCCTTTTTTCTAAGACTGTATACACTACCGTTCAAAAGTTTGGGGTCAGAAAAAGCCATTTCTCAGACTGCCCAACTTAATATTTTCTTTTTATTGGCCAGTCTGAGATATGGCTTTTTCTTTGCAACTCTGCCTAGAAGGTCAGCATCCCGAAGTCGCCTCTTCACTGTTGATGTTGAGACTGGTGTTTTGCGGGTACTATATAATGAAGCTGCCAGTTGAGGACCTGTGAGACGCCTGTTTCTCAAACTAGACACTAATGTATTTGTCCTCTTGCTCAGTTGTGCACCGGGGCCTCGCACTCCTCTTTCTATTCTGGTTAGAGCCAGTTTGCACTGTTCTGTGAAGGGAGTAGTACACAGCGTTGTACAAGATCTTCAGTTTCTTGGCAATTTCTCGCATAGAATAGCCTTCATTTCTCAGAACAAGAATAGACTGATGAGTTTCAGAAGAAAGTTATTTGTTTCTGGCCATTTTGAACCTGTAATCGAACCCACAATTGCTGATGCTCCAGATGCTCAACTAATCTCAAGAAGGCCAGTTTTATTGCTTCTTTAATAAGCACAACAGTTTTCAGCTGTTCTAACATAATTGCAAAAGGGTTTTCTAATGATCAATTAGCCTTTTAAAATTATCAACTTGGATTAGCAAACAACGTGCCATTGGAACACAGGACTGATGGTTGCTGATAATGGGCCTCTGTACGCCTATGTACAGTTGAAGTCCGAAGTTTACATACACCTTAGTCAAATACATTTAAACTCGGATTTTCACAATTCCTGACATTTAATCCTAGTAAAAATTCCCTGTCTTAGGTCAGTTAGGATCACCACTTTATTTTAAGAATGTGAAATGTCAGAATAATAGTAGAGAGAATGATTTATTTCAGCTTTTATTTCTTTCATCACATTCCCAGTGGGTCAGAAGTTTACATACACTCAATTAGTATTTGGTAGCATTGCCTTTACATTGTTTAACTTGGGTGAAACGTGTCGGGCAGCCTTCCACAAGCTTCCCACAATAAGTTGGGTGAATTTTGGCCCATTCCTCCTGACAGAGCTGGTGTAACTGAGTCAGGTTTGTAGGCCTCCTTGCTCGCACACACTTTTTCAGTTCTGCCCACACATTTTCTATAGAATTGAGGTCAGGGCTTTGTGATGGCCACTCCAATACCTTGACTTTGTTGCCCTTAAGCCATTTTGCCACAACTTTGGAAGTATGCTTGGGGTCATTCTCCATTTGGAAGACCCATTTGCAACCCAGCTTTAACTTCCTGACTGGTCTTGAGATGTTGCATCAATATATCCACATAGTTTTCCTTCCTCATGATGCCATCTATTTTGTGAAGTGCACCAGTCCCTCGTGCAGCAAAGCACCCCCACAGCATGATACTGCCACCCCTGTGCTTCACGGTTGGGATGGTGTTCTTCGGCTTGCAAGTTACCCCCTTTTTCCTCCAAACATAACGATGGTCATTATGGCCAAACAGTTATATTTTTGTTTCATCAGACCAGAGGACATTTCTCCAAAAAGTACAATCTTTGTCCCCATGTGCAGTTGCAAACCATAGTCTGGCTTTTTTATGGCGGTTTTGGAGCAGTGGCTTCTTCCTTGCTAAGCGGCCTTTCAGGTTATGTCGATATAGGACTCGTTTTACTGTGGATATAGATACTTTTGTACCTGTTTCCTCCAGCATCTTCACAAGGTCCTTTGCTGTTGTTCTGGGATTGATTTGCACTTTTCGCACCAAAGTACGTTAATCTCTAGGAGACAGAATGCGTCTCCTTCCTGAGCAGTATGATGGCTGCGTGGTCCCATGGGGTTTATACTTGTGTACTATTGTTTGTACCGATGAACGTGGTACCTTCAGGCGTTTGGAAATAGCTCCCAAGGATGAACCAGACTTGTGGAGGTCTACAACTTTTTTTCTGAGGTCTTGGCTGATTTATTTTGATTTTCCCATGATGTCAAGCAAAGAGGCACTGATTTTGAAGGTAGGCCTTGAAATACATCCACAGGTACACCTCCAATTGACTCAAATTATGTTAATTAGCTTATCAGAAGCTTCTAAAGCCATGACATAATTTTCTGGAATTTTCCAAGCTGTTTAAAGGCACAGTCAACTTAGTGTATGTAAACTTCTGACCCACTGGAATTGTGATACAGTGAATTATAAGTGAAATAATCTGTCTGTAAACAATTACTTGTGTCATGCACAAAGTACATGTCCTAACCGACTTGCCAAAACTATAGTTTGTTAACAAGAAATGTGTGGAGTGGTTGAAAAACGAGTTTTAATGACTCCAACCTAAGTGTATGTAAACTTCCGACTTCAACTGTAGATATTCCATTAAAGATCAGCCGTTTCCAGCTACAATAGCCATTTACAACATTAACAATGTCTACACTGTATTTCTGATCAATTTGATGTTATTTTAATGGACAAAAAAATTGCTTTTCTTTCAAAAAGAAGGACATTTCTAAGTGACCGCAAACTTTTGAACGGTAGTGTACGTCTGACCAAGTCCAATTCAACTGACTGGCTTTGTACATTTCTAGACATTTACGACCCAATTCCATACCCATCTATCAACCCTGTTCATAGGACCACGATTATTTTTCGATTATAGAAATCATTAAGTGTAAGAGAATATTAGAGGAGGTATATTATATTAGTCACCATGGTTTCCACGGATGTCAATCCATTTGGTGCGTTCCAGAACCCGGGACCTCTTCAGGATGTTGTGATAGGCCTGCCACTCCACCTCATGCTGCAGGGAGCCCACCTTGCTCTCCGTCTTCGCATCCGTCAGGTCTCCTGTTAGGTGGGCAGACAGAGGAACAGACACACAGACTTATGAGAAATAATAACTCACTTCAGGTTCATGGTTGCTCTTGTGATAGTGCAGAAACTCAGCAAGCTGACATGTTGGGGGCTGCTACAAAACTAATGAGCAAGAAGCAATGTCCGGCATACCTGTTGCGAGCACAAGAGCAGGTTGGATCACTTCAATGGTATCAGTGCAGAACTTCTCGAAGTCTGGAATACGTTTTTTGTCATGGAATCGACTGATATGAATGTCAGACACCTGTGCGGGTACAGGACATCATTCAGGGGTTGAAAGCACAAACTAGGGCATCATCTAGCTAGTTTTGACAACATATTCCACTTGGTACATCCTCTCTACAGACGTATTAACAACTGGGTTCAAAGTCTTACAACCTGATGGCTGGCTGGTGCCAACTTTGTCTATGCATGACAGCATAGCACCCAAAAAGGAAATTGGACTGTGACCCCATTCAGTGTAGATTTTTACATGAACACTACTACCCTTTGGGCTACTTACTCGCTAACAGCTGTCACCCTGACAATTGATAGTGACAATTGACACTGACAGTGACAACACTTAGTTAGCCAGTTAGCAATTAGCTAGCCAAATGAGTTAGCAGCTGGATCCACTCACCTGCACGAACCAGAATATGTTATCCAATTCGCCGCCGGGATACGGAGGAAGACTGGTCCTACTAGCCTTCTCTCCATCCCCGGCGTTGAACTGCCGAACACTCCGTTTGGGGTGCCAAGAGGTGTCATAGCTCTCTAGCACCCAGGAAGCTAAGCACGCCAGCGCTAGTCCGAAAAGAACTAGCGCTCCGAAGAGCTTGAGCATCCTGTAGTGACGAGAGAGCGGTGGGAATCTACTGGACAGAATACAGGCGAGAGCAACATGAACACACACTAGACTATGCTAGCTATATTAGCTACTAGCTACATAGAACCGCTGTCCATTCAGACCGTTCAATTTCCATTTGCGATCATAGCCAGATCGAGCTACACACGAAACTTTGTCCTTTCAGATTATGTTTTGAAATAGCTAGCTAAAAGGAAATACCATACTGACCGGTTGTGCATGGCTACGTCATCGCTATATGAATCACTCCCATAAATTCTTATTCTTATTCTGTGGGTTTTATGGCGGACTACAACCCAAAAATATATATTGCCGCCACCAACTGGACGGGCTGAAACCAAAACAAGGTAAAAATAAAATCAATAGGCGTTAGGAAAACTAACTTAATCCATCCAAATAAAATTATACATTGACAAAACAAAACAAAACACAACTCCCACTTCTTCCTTCTTTAAATTCTCCATATCTCCCTTCTCAGGCTCTAGGGCCTGAAAAAACACCAGCCCGCCTCTCGTGAGCCTCACAGCCTTCACTCTACCCAGCACTCTCTCCACCAGTTTGGATATCTCAAGTGGATTCTTCAAGATTGGTAATTCGATCAGCTGCTCCTCATTTACTAACCATACTCCTACAAGATACGAAGTGACATTCTCATCACTGTACTCTCAACCAACATCATGAGGTAGTCACCTGGAATGCATTTCAATTAACAGGTGTGCCTTCTTTAAAGTTAATTTGTGGAATTTCTTTCTTCTTAATGCGTTTGAGCCAATCAGTTGTTGTGACAAGGTGTGTGTGTGGGGGGGGGTCCATCATTAATTGGGGTCCATCATTACTTTAAGACATGAAGGTCAGTCAATACGGAACATTTCAAGAACTTTGAAAGTTTCTTCAAGTGCAGTCAAAAAAACCATCAAGCGCTATGATGAAACTGGCTCTCATGAGGACCGCCACAGGAATGGAAGAACCAGAGTTACCTCTGCTGCAAAGGATAAGTTCATTAGAGTTACCAGCCTCAGAAATTGCAGCCCAAATAAATGCTTCAAAGAGTTCAAATAACAGACACATCTCAACATCAACTGTTCAGAGGAGACTGTGAATCAGGCCTTCATGGTCGAATTGCTGCAAAGAAACTACTACTAAAGGACACCAATAATAAGAAGAGACTTGTTGGGCCAAGAAACACGAGCAATGGACATTAGACCGGTGGAAATGTGTCCTTTGGTCTGGAGTCCAAATTGGAGATTTTTGGTTCCAACCGGTCTAATGTCCATTGCTCGTGTGAGACACGGTGTGGGTGAACGGATGATCTCCACATGTGTATTTCCCACCGTAAAGCATGGAGGAGGAGGTGTTATGGTGTGGGGGTGCTTTGCTGGTGACACTGTCTGTGATGTATTTAGAATTCAAGGCACACTTAACCAGCATGGCTACCACCGCATTCTGCAGCGATATGCCATCCCACCTGGTTTGGGCTTAGTGGGACTATCATTTGTTTTTCATCAGGACAATGACCCAACACACCTCCAGACTGTGTAAGGGCTATTTTACCAAAAAGGAGAGTGATGGAGTGCTGCATCAGATGACCTGGCCTCCACAATCCCCCGACCTCAACCAAATTGAGATGGTTTGGGATGAGTCGGACCCTTAGAGTGAAGGAAAAGCAGCCAACAAATGCTCAGCATGTGGGAACTCCTTCAAGACTGTTGGAAAAGCATTCCAGGTGAAGCTGGTTGAGAGAATGCCAAGAGTGTGCAAAGCTGTCATCAAGGCAAAGGGTGGCTATTTGAAGAATATAAAATATGTAATATATGTGTTATTTGTTTAACACTTTTTGGTTATCACATGATTCCATATGTGTTATAGTTTTGATGTTTTCACTATTATTCTACAGTGTAGAAAATAGTAAAAATAAAGAAAAACCCTGGAATGAGTAGGTGTTCTAAAACTTTTGATCGGTAGTGTACCTACACAACTAGATAGGTGTAAACAACATGTGAGAAAACCTAGCACATGCCCGTTCCTAATACTTATTTATAGATCAGCAATAATCAAGTGGCAAGAATTAGAGGTTGAGATGTAATTGTTTGGGATTGGCTCCAAATCTAAATGAGCAGTTTTTAACATCCTGTTCATGCTCTTTTGAAGTATTTTACTCTTACAAATCTAATGCTTAGCTTTTAGCAAATGCTCAGTGAATGATGGTTATTCATGCAATAACTCATAAATTGTGGTCGAGAGACAATATCAAAGCACACATGATATTGTGAGGAAGCATGTTGTTATCACATAACAGTATGCTTATACATGATTATGCAACAACATCTACAATGCTGTAACATCTGGATCTTCATTGATGAAAAAAATCCTGATTCAAATGAAAGAAAGAAAATAGAATATAATACAATATAATATAATATAATAGAGGGGGTGAAATTCTAATACGAGGCTACACTTGCAAGAGCTAGTAATTGTAACTAAAGGCTGGACACCTCCTATCGGGCCAATAAATACGCAATGTACAAATGTATTACTAGGGAATATTGGGCGCGGCCACGCTCATGAATCATAATTACGCGTGCACTAGTGCCTTAAAGCCCACGCTCGTTCACATAGCGAGCTGTTGCGAGGGTGATAGGATCGTGAACGCGCGGGCAGGCAGGCGGATCATCAGAGAAGAGTAGCTAGCACGTCACGGATCTGTAGCGATCGAGAGAGAGATGCTGAGGTGACAGTGAGAGAGAAGGAGAAAAGGGACGATTAGATAAAACTCATTATCCCTGCTGCTAAATTCACATGTCTTTGTGTGAACATCAGCTGCAGAATCAACACCAGATGGATAACGCACCCACTATGGAATTCCACTCGATGTCTCAACATTCCATCAAGACAAACATAAAGGATTTTTTGTAACCACACCCGGCTTCTTTCGGATCAAGGATCGGAGCGGCTAAGGTATGGACACCGCTGCTATGCAATCAGATAATGACACTGAAAGCTAGCTAACATTAGCTGATGTCAACATACAGGGATGCAGTAGGCCACATTAGCTACATTTTAAAAGGACTGATGCAATGTAGCATCGCAGCCAAGGTCGTTCCATAGCCAGATGCAGTACGATTCTATTCTAGAACGCAACGTTTTCCCCATAGCTAAATCAATGCAAAGAGGCACTCTAGCATAGCCCGTGTATACACTGTGCGTGTACACGAAATCGTAAATCCACTAGGCTAGCTAATTACGCAGCTTCGCTATGCAACAACAGGCGCGGTGGTGACACATTGCAAGCACCTAATTAGCCAGTTACATATTTATTGCATTGTAACAGCTGCCTATGAGTCATGCGCATTCATGCTATGGTTACGTTAAACTGACGTGTGTGTGTGTATATATGTGTGTTGGTGTGTGTGTGTGTGTGTGTGTGTGTGTGTGAGAGAGAGAGAGAGAGAGAGAGAGAGAGAGAGAGAGAGAGAGAGAGAGAGAGAGAGATGAATAGGAAGCTACAATCCACATGCAAATACGTTTTTTCACATCAGCTTTGTCACTCAAAGAGTACAGTACATCATTCATAGCTTGACATGGTGTAGAAAGATGTTAGCCATTACATGATTATTATGCCACCTAATTCAAGATCCAGAACAACTTAGTTGAGAAGAATACCTTATCAACAGTACAGGCAAACTTTACAATACAGAGGCTTACACACAATCAATACCTGCTTTATCCAGTCATTGATCAATACAGTAGGCTACATGTACTGTAGTAAAGTTCTGATATTGAGAGACAGAACCCCAACATCATTCACTACTATCATGCCCACTCACTCTGGACTGTAGCATCATTCTTTGAGGGAAGATGGAACGGCCTTGGCCGGGGATGGAGCAAGGCCTCCCCATCCCATCCCCATGCTGGCTAGGCTCCAGGGCTTTAAACAGAGTGATGGCTGAACAGCCAGGCCCATGGCAGCGGCAGCAGCTAAGGAATCAGACACTCACTCCTTTCATCTCCAGAGGATGGCGTCGCAAATGGCACCCTATTCCCTACGTAGTACACTACTTTTTACCAGAACTCGGGCTCTATATAGGGAATAGGTTGCCATTTGGGACGTAGCAATAGAGGGGGTCTCTGGTCCACTGGGCCAGGCTGAGGCTGCTGTAACACCCTCTAATGAATTAGATTAAAGCAAACATGGGAGATGTGTCCCATAGTTTAATGAGTCCTATTTATCGTGTTGACTTGACATGTGTGGGAGAGCAGTGCAGCAGGCAGCACATTTAAATAGTTCAACCGCCATGGAGTCAGAGAGCATGATTCACGGCGAGACTGAGATGGGTGTCAAAGATTTATGATGACTGGTCTAATACCAAATCTGTGCAACCAGTGTGTTATTCTGATTCATGATTTGCATTGAGAAGCATCAGAACAGCAGTGGTGTGATGATCAGTGAGTCACACAAATATTTCCCAAATGGCACCCTATACCCTATAGGCTATAGTGCACTACTTTTGCAAAAGTGGTGCACTTAAAAGTGAATAGGGTGCCATTTCGGATCCATTCCACAACCATGTGGAGCAGCCACCTGCTGGGTGAGTGGGGTGGTTCTGGACTGGCTCTGAGGCAGCAGACTGCTTTCTGGGCCTGTATTCATAAACCATCTCAAAGAAGGAGTTCTGATCTAGGATCAGCTTCTCCCTATCCAGATACTGTAATCTTATTCAATATGATCTGAAAGTCAAAACTGATCCTAGATCAGCACTGAGATGCTTTATAAATACAGATATTATTTTGTATAATGCTTTATGAATAATTTGAGATTATTCTGTATAATGAAAAGCGCTTTACAAATGTAATAAATTATTATTATACGGGCCCAGATGGAGAGATTGAAGAAAGGATACTACTTCCACTGTAAAAACTAGTGCTGCTTTTCTAACAGAAATGTATCAAACTCCAAGGAGGGAGGAGATTGGAAAAAAGCCTCTTTGACCTTGAAAGCTAGGCTACTGCAGAGTGTGTTATATTGGTGGCTTCTCACACAGAGACAGGGTTGGGTTTCCCTGACTGTGTGTAACTTTCCTGCCTCAGGGTTTTAGCAGAAGATGGATGTTTCTTATTTTGACCATCAGACAGTTCATTTTAGGCCCTCTGTGTGAATTCATTTTGGGGTGCTGCTGCTTCTGCACTGATCGCTCTTTTCCCACTTACACACTTATATTTTCTCTACTATTACTACACCACACTAAATGCATGCTACTCTGCTAGACTTATCTAGAACTTGAACTATCCTTGTCCTTAAAAAAAGCTTCTGACATCCATGGAGGGGTGCTTTGACTTCATGACTGCTGTCCTCTGCAGTCTGAAGGAGAGGAGAGCGAGGGAGAGAGAGAGAGAGGGAGAGAGAGAGGGGGAGAGGGAGAGAGAGACAGAGCGAGAGAGAGACAGAGAGAGAGAGAGAGGGGGAGAGAGAAAGAGTGAGAGGCAGAGTGAGAGAGAAAGAAAGAGAGAAAGAGACAGACGGACAGAGAAAGAGAGATAGCGAGAGTGAGCAGAGAGAGCGATGCTGCTGAGCTGCCACTCCAACAACGTGTCAACAACGTTGTGTCAGATGTCATGGTCTTGATTTCACTGTGATGTAACGGTGTCTGTTCCTGTGCTCTACTGACGTTTCCCACCCCTGTCCCAGGATTGCTCCTGTGCTGGGGAGACACTGACACTGTGATGTCAGCGTTGGGCCAGTAACCGAAAGGTTGCTGGATTGAATCCCAGAGCTGACAAGGTAAAAATCTGTCATTCTGGCCCTGAGCAAGGCAGTTAACCCACTATTCCCCGGGCGATGAAGACGTGGATGTCGATTAAGGCAGCCCTCCGCACCTCTCTGATTCAGAGGGGTTGGGTTAAATGCGGAAGACACATTTCAGTTGAATGCATTCAGATGTACAACTGACTAGGTATCCCCCTTTCCATTATCTACAAAGGTATTTACAAAATGAACAGACTCTCAAAATACAGGTTTGAATATAAATGGAAAACCTAAGCCTCAATCAGGCCTACCGTGCCAAACCAACTATAGCAGGTTGGGGTATACCAGGCTATGGACAGCCTCCCCACATAGATGACATACCAGAGCTAGAACAACTGAAGCTCACAGGTGGAACAGTTACCTGGAGACCTATGGCCCACCCTCTGGTCCATACCATTAACCATGGAGCTCTTTACACAAATATGGCATTACATCATGTAACAGCACCTTCATTATACCTACATTTACATATTTCGTTTCTTAAACATTCCTGGCTTATCCTCGAAGCAGGAATACTTTCAATTAATGAATATAACTACATTTCATAATAATACTTCTGCAGGCCAACAGGCAGCGAAACCTATTATGTAGCCGGTTACCCGCGCGCGTTCACCACACTAAATGCATGCTACTCTGCGGACATGACAGACAAGAAGACATGGAACTGAACTTCAAACACATTAAAATATGGAAATAAACAAACTTATTTATTTTCAGTGCAGCGAGTGTTCATGTGCATCTGAACATCGCATCTACTTGGAAGATTGAAAAAGTGTAAAATACTGCATTTAAATATGTAACTGAAATGCGTCACAATGCGACTTCACCAAACTTTTCCTCGACACAATTAGCCTTGCGCACAGTAAATACTCATGATATTGTCAAAAGAGGAAAAGAACAACAGTATATACATTTAGGATAAATTAATTACTAGATATATGGGGGAACAATTTATAAGGTGAATTAAATCATGCACGTTCGTGACGAGAGCTACTGAGTAAGCTTCGCATTTAAGAGTTTGCTAATAAAGTATAATTTGTAAAACATTCCTTGTGACAATATCATTGAAGTCAAATTATGTAGCTGTTTAGGCTTGATCCTCAGTTTTTGTTTTATGACAGAAAAGCGGCAGAGTCATGGAAGCATTCAAATGATCAAAGACTGCATATTTTACACATCTGTGACTGGTCAAGTCAATACTGAAATAGGCCTGACTTGGTTTGTTATTACACACATGGCTCATCACTTGGTTATGTTATGTTATAGATATGTTGCTAGACATGTTATAGATGTGTTATATGTAAGCTATAGATATGTTAAAGAGTGAACCTAGAGGTGCTGCTATCAGCATGTGTTTGGGTCTGCTGGGTGTGTGGAGCTGTGTGGTGGTGCTGTGGGCTTGAGAGAGAGCTTGTATGAGACAACTAGGAGCAGCAGTTGTGGCAGCTGCACTTAGGCCATGCAGCACAAACTAGGCTTAGTTAGGCTGCTCCTCAACCCAGGAAGTCAACTTTCAATATGCAGGTTTCATTCATAAGGCCCATCAGCTATCATCTACACAGGCTAGTTGACATTCCTCCTGCATACCAGACAGCACTTTAAATCAACAACAGATGTATGTGCACTTTGTGACATCTGCTGATGTAAAAAGGGCTTTATAAATCCATTTGATTTTATTTGAGGATGATATGCAGCCCGAGTAGAGGAAGCCTCAATCAAAGCTAGGTCTAAAAGTGTTGGAACTTTACTTTCCAGTGCTTATAGAGGAACATGCAGTACATTGATTGTGGTGGTGGTCTTATGTGTGTTCTGCCTCTCTCCTGGCCTGTTGTTTAGGATTCCACAGGGTCCTGATGCCCGGCCCAATCTAATAAGGCTGGTCGTAGGTAGCAAGAGTCGCAGCAGGGGAAGAAGCACAAAGAGAGCAGCAGTGAGTCCACCACCGGCAGGATGAGTGCTACGGCAACAGAGCAAGCTGACATCCTAACTGTGCTTGTCCTGGTCAAGGAACGATGGAAAGTGGTAAGTGTGTGTGTGTGTGAGCCTATGTGTGTGTGTGTGTCACCGTTAAGTTATGCCATGTTTTTACCCCCTCAGCAAGCACCAATTCAACACGACAAGGCTATCTTTGCTCTCCAAACATTGCTTAGACTCTCCCCTATGTCTCCATCTTCTCCATCTCACCTGCTGTCCTGGACAGTTTGGGGTCAACTCCCTTTGTGTGCAGTGCACATGCAGCTTTCTGTCACGAAGTGGAGTGGAACTTAATATAGCAGCAGAGTAGCTATTTGTAGCCACTCAGTGTGCTATTCCCAGCACTAGGCCTTGGCCCAATCCCCCCTGTCCGCTCCACTCCACCAGGGCGTGGTGTGTGTGTGCACTTTTGTGTGTGCTTGAGTGAGGGTGTGTGTGCTTGCGCGTGTGTGTGTGCTTGCACAAGTGTGTGTGTGCCCGTGTCTCCCAGCCATCACAGAGCCACCAGGGACAGGGTGCCATGTGAGGTTAGTGTAGCTGGGACTGGGCCTGGGAGTAGTACTAGGCAGTAACAAAGTACAGCGCCATGGCTCCACTTCCTGTGTATAGTACTGACTGAGGGGCTGATGTTACGTAACTCTGCCACTGCTAATCCATTTGAGATGAGCTGCTTCTGTCACACATGATTGTGTGTGTGTGTGTGTGTAGGGGGTGGGGAAAGTGTGTGTTCATGTGTGTGTGTGTATGTGTGTATACTGATAAGAGAGGGAGAAACATGTAAATGTGTCTGTGGTAATGGGCAGGGGAAGTTGGGAAGAGGAAGGGTGATGGGAAGATTGAAAAATCAAGTAATGAAGCCTATGTTTTCCACATTATCACATGATGTATTGCCTTGGGATATGTGTGTAGGCAAAGAAGATTGGTGGCGGTGGCTTCGGGGAGATCTATGAGGCGTTGGACCTGCTGACCAGGGTCAGTGTTGCTCTGAAGGTGGAGTCAGCACAGCAGCCCAAACAGGTCCTCAAGATGGAGGTGGCCGTCCTCAAGAAACTCCAGGGTAAGACAGCAATTACCTGCACTTAACCTGCCCTCTGGCTTCTGCCCCTTGCCCACTCTACCCTAAACTCTACCACAAGCCTCCTACCCTACCCTAAACTCAACCACAACCCCCTGCCCTAAACTCAACCACAACCCCCTGCCCTAAACTCAACCACAACCCCCTGCCCTAAACTCAACCACAACCCCCTGCCCTAAACTCAACCACAACCCCCTGCCCTAAACTCAACCACAACCCCCTGTCCTAACCTCAACCACAAACCCCCTGCCCTAAACTCAACCACAACCCCCTGTCCTAACCTCAACCACAAACTCCCTGCCCAAAACTCAACCACCTCTGCCCTAAACTCAACCTGCCCTAACCTGACCAGTAATAATTTCAAAGTAGACATTCAACCTAATGTAATCTCAAGAAATTGAATTTATATTTTCTTAAAGGTACATGCTCTATTTTATAAGGCAAGGGGATACTGACACTGAAGGGTAATAGAGAGAGATGGAGAGAGAGAAAACAAGGAAGTGATGGGAGGTGGGCTACAGGGCACAGAGTGTAAAAGGGCATCACTACTGGTGTGTATAGTAAGACCCTAGCCTGACTTCAAATCAAACTCCCGATAAAGTCCTCCTTCATAGCAGGCAGAGGATCAACAGACCAATTAGGAGAGGAGTTCATTTGGGGGGCATTTTGTTTTCTTTTTCTTTCTTCCTCTCTCTCTCTCCTCCCTGCCCTTCTCCCCTCTCTCTGTCTTTCTGTTTCTCTCTCTGCTCTCTTTTTTCTTCTCCTTGTTTTCCCTCTCTTCCTTCTTCCTGCCCTTTTCCCGTCTGTCTGTTTTTTTTCTCTCGATCCCGAAAATCGATGGTCTGGGAAGGATCATG
This sequence comes from Coregonus lavaretus, assembly GCF_964263955.1. Taxonomy (NCBI): domain Eukaryota; kingdom Metazoa; phylum Chordata; class Actinopteri; order Salmoniformes; family Salmonidae; genus Coregonus; species Coregonus lavaretus. Next base: position 38,950,548 of record NC_140005.1, on the reverse strand, counting down.
TTTGCTTTCTAATGGTTGTGTGTGAGTATGTGTGTGTGTGTGTGTGTGTGTGTGTGTGTCTAATGGTTGTGTGCTAGAGGATTGTGGTTCTATAGCATCCTGAGGGAAAGAGGATGTAACTTGAAACGTGCTCAACTCTTCCCATCCTCCCATCCCCCAACATGTCTCTTCTAGCCTCTTTTTCTCAACAGACATCGACTGAAAGGCTTAAAATAAGCCTTTGTAGATTATCTTAGGGGAGAAAAAACATGTATGGTAAGCCTATCCCCACTCACACTTCTCAAGTATTTGCATGCCGTCAAATATAATGATGCTGGGAATGAGAGGAGGAAAAGGACGAGGGATAGGGAAGATGTGGTCGAGAATGTAGTGAGAGATTGAGTGTATGGGAGAGTAGAGAGGAAGAGTGGGGTCTCTCCCTGTGCTGAAGGGTGTGGCCGGAGTCTGGCTTTGCAGCAGGGTCCCCTGAGATGAGCACACACACACCATAAATCAGCATGGGCCACAGGCAAGCTGTCAGAGGCGAGCTGTGGGCTGGATGGGGCGTGGGGGGGAGGGGCTGTGGAGCACAGTGGCTGGCCAGTAGAAATATACACATGCTGTATCAATTTATAATAATAATAATAATATGCCATTTAGCAGACGCTTTTATCCAAAGCGACTTACAGTTAGCACATACATTATTTTTTTTTATCGAACCCACAACCCTGGCGTTGCAAACGCCATGCTCTACCAACTGAGCTACATCCCCTGCCGGCCATTCCCTCCCCTACCCTGGACGACGCTGGGCCAATTGTGCGCCGCCCCATGGGTCTCCCGGTCGCGGCCGGCTACGACAGAGCCTGGATTCAAACCAGGATCTCTAGTGGCACAGCTAGCACTGCGATGCAGTGCCTTAGACCACTGCGCCACTCGGGAGATATGAGATTTATGAGATTAGATAATGAGATTAGATTATGCTGTATCATTTTATCAAATCTATTCTATTCCATTTTAATTGTATTCTATTCTCCCCCAGGTAAAGACCACGTGTGTCGCTTTGTTGGGTGCGGCCGCAATGATCGCTTCAACTACGTGGTGATGGAGCTTCAGGGTCGTAACCTGGCCGACCTGCGGAGGAGTATGACGCGGGGCACGTTTACAATCAGCACCATCCTGAGACTGGGCAGACAGATACTAGAAGCTATAGAGAGCATCCATTCTGTTGGCTTCCTGCACCGAGACATCAAACCGGTGAGACAGAGGGTCAGAGGTGTGTGTGTGTGTGTGGGGGTAGGGCTGTTGCGGTGACCGTATTAACGGCACACTGGCAGTCATGAGTCATGACCGCAGTAAAATTCTAGGTGACTGTTGAGTCACGGTAATCTCCTTTTATGCACTCTGGACATGCGTTGGTAGTACCTAACTCGCTAACGACCATCAGGTCGCTAATGGTCTGGTACTCAGGGCTCTATGATCCCTCTAATCACTCTGACATCAATGCAATTGCAATTGAAAATCACATCAAACACTTATCATCAAAACAGTATGTGCTTTTAAAATTCACCTCAATGTGATTGATCAATTTGAAGAAAGAAGTTCAACAACAGGTTGAAACTGAGTGGAAAACATGGTCGTTGTGGATGTTATTTCAAAGCCTAACACAAGGAAATTGACATAGCTTTCTAAGGTGATGATTAATTCAAAACACCCATATGCATATTAGAGCTTATGCATACGCAATATGCATAAGCCTACTGTATATATGAGCCCAAGCCCGTAGAAAACCCTGAATTAAAATAATGATTGTAATAATATGCCATTTAGCAGACGCTTTTATCCAAAGTGACTTACAGTCATGCGTGCATACATTTTTTTTTGTGTATGGGTGGTCCCGGGGATCGAACCCACTACCTTAGCGTTACAAGCGCCGTGCTCTACCAGCTGAGCTACAGAGGACCATTGTGGACCATTGTGGCGTTATACAATACATAGCCTACCGCATATTACACATGGCAGAAAAACATACATAAAATACTGATTTAAGATGTCTTTGGTACATAATTGGTCTAGCCTAAATTAAACAAAATCAGTTAGCCTACAATTATAGTTAATTTGAGTTTGAATAGCCTAGTAATAGGGCATTTTTTATATTTTCATAATTAATAGGCTGACACATTACCTTTAGATACAGAATATCTCACCACCGTGCATTCCATCTCCTCTCTCTCATTCATTCCTTTCTCCAGCTCACAGAGAGAAGGGCTGTCAACAGTTGAATGAAATATGTTTCTTGTGAAAACATGTTACAGTTTGATGTTCCCGAACAGATTTTACTTGGTTTCCCAAATCAAGCACTACGTAGCTGCAGGAACAGGGTTGGAGAGCCCATGGCATACAGAGTTTGGGCGGAATATCACCTGTCGCATGGCGAAATAAGCGGAGTAGCCTACCTACCTGACATGAGTGAAAAATGAACCGGCGGGAAAGTGGCCTCCATTCGCTATAGGAGCGCATACGGATGACGTCTTTTTTCTCTTTTCCCTGTTCCTGCCCATTTGATAATGGACCATTCTAAATCCAAACTAATGTTACATATTAGTAAAGAAAATATTTAATTGAGAATAGTCTGATGGGTGAGAATATTTTGACTTGATGAGAGAACAGCGTGTGCAGCCTGAGGCAAGGAACAGAGCTCAAGCTTTTTTTGCTACTTTCTCAAATCATCAATAGCATAATATAATATAATATAATATGCCATTTAGCAGACGCTTTTATCCAAAGCGACTTACAGTCATGCGTGCATACATTTTTGTGTATGGGTGGTCCCGGGGATCGAACCCACTACCTTAGCGTTACAAGCGCCGTGCTCTACCAGCTGAGCTACAGAGGACCTGTTTCATGCAGCCCATATATGTTTTGATTTCTAAGACATTCTAAGATTTGTATCATTCACAACTAAAGTAGCCAAATAACTCTAAATCTAGTATATAGGACCTGTTTAAAATGATCACTTTTACACTCAACATAGCCACTTCATATGCACACTCGCTCCGGAATGGGAAAAATATCCTTTCTATTTTATTCAGCTAAGTTCAATTATATTCTTCTTACTATAAAATTATAGAATATAAAATAATGCCACGGGACTTATAAGCATATCTAGTCTGCTAAATGAACAAGCCTACAGCCTATGGCATGGTACATAGACAGATAACATACAGTAGACCAACTCATATTCTGTTCTTCTGAAATACATTTTCTTCATATCATAATGTTTCTTTAGACCTGCCTAAAATATTTATTGTGATAGTGTATATTCAATTGATTTATTAGACTGTAGATGTTCCAAATGCGCTCATCAGTGGCTCATATGCGGCTTGTATGTGTGGAGGCCTGGAGATGCTAAAGGTGTTTATGTTAATTAATACCATGAGACCTGCAGTCTTTTGCATGACAATAACCGGCTGCCAAAATGCCATGACCGCCATAGCCCGATGAGGAGGTATGACTTATTGGAAAGCAGAGATGTATTTCTGTGATAGTGAAGAGAATCAGATGATAGTTGTTATTTAAGTCCTTTCTCTCTCTTTCTTGATCTCTATCTCACTACCTTCTTCTTTCCCCTTCTCTCTCCTAGTCCAACTTTGCCATGGGCCGTTTTCCCAGTACCTGTAGGACCTGCTACATGCTGGACTTTGGTCTAGCGCGCCAGTTTACAAACTCCTGCCAAGAGGTCCGACCGGTAAGTGTCTGTGGTGTTGAGTGTGGTTAGACACTGTGGGCCAGTTTCCCGGACACAGATTAAGTGCAGTGCTAGACTAAAAAGCATGCTTAATAGAGAATCTCAATTGAAATAGTTTCTTTAGTCCAGGACTAGGTTTCTATCAATGTCTGGGAAACTGGCTGTCTGTTTGTTGAATGTGTGCTATTGTCATGTAAGGTTCCTACTATGTTAGTCGTCCAGCAGCTTGTGAAGTCTCTCTTTCTCCCACAGCCACGACCAGTAGCAGGGTTCAGAGGTACAGTCCGCTACGCGTCCGTCAACGCACACAAGAACAAGGAGATGGGTCGGCATGACGACCTGTGGTCTCTCTTCTACATGCTGGTAGAGTTCATGGTTGGCCAGTTGCCATGGAGAAAGATCAAAGACAAGGTAAGCGTCTAGCTTGAACATTCCTTCCTGTACACCAACCAATCAGCGGTCTCTACAGGAGTAATAGTCAAGATACAGACATACATGACTCGGAATGGTAATGTTAGCTTTAGCTAACACTAACTCATGTCACAGCTCTGACATCACTGCATATGAATGTACTCATGCAGCTGTGTGCATAGATAAAATCGTTTCATTGTAACATGTGTGAACCCTCCCCAGGAGCATGTAGGGAAGCTGAAGGACACCTATGACCACAGGCTCATGCTGAAACACCTGCCTGCTGAGTTCACTGTCTTCCTGGATCACATCTCTAACCTGGACTACTTCACCAAACCAGACTATCAGGTAACTGTGTGTGTGTGTGTGTGTGTGTGTGTGTGTGTGTGTGTGTGTGTGTGTGTGTGTGTGTGTGTGTGCGGGTGGGTGGGTGTGTGTGTGTGCGGGTGGGTGGGCGGGTGGGCGGGTGGGCGGGTTGTAACATGACATATCGTTCTCCCTTAACCTACTGCATGTGTGTGTATACAGTATCTGTATCTTTTAACTGTTAGAACTAAGCACTGTGTTAGCTCCCTGTGTCAATATACAGTAAGTCACAGTCAATATTTGTCTACACTGAGTGTACAAAACATTAAGAACACCTGCTCTTTCCATGACATAGACTGACCAGGTGAATCCAGGTGAAAGCTATGATCTCTTATAGATGTCACTTGTTAAATCCACTTCAATCAGTGTAGATGAATGGGAGGAGACAGGTTAAAGGATTTTTAAGCCTTGAGACAATTGAGACATGGATTGTATATGTGCGCCATTCAGAGGTGCCTTTGAACGGGGTATGGTAGTAGGTGCAAGGCGCACTGGTTTATGTCAAGAACTGCAATGCTGCTGGGTTTTTCACGCTCAACAGTTTCCTGTGTGTATCAGGAATGTTCCACCACCCAAAGGACATCCGGTCAACTTGACACAACTGTGCCAGCATCCCTGTGGGGTGCGCAACTCAATATTAGGAAAGTGTTTCTAACGTTTGGTATACTCAGTGTCTTTTTGCAGAATGACTGATTGCCTACATAATCTTGGATTGTCTTCAAAATGTCATAGCAATGAGTGCCAATGTCTGATCCCTCTAGTTGGAGTACCAAGTATCAGTCAGCCAGTCAGTCAGTGATGTTGTACAAGCCCTTAGGTATCTCAGGATATGACATCATGTGACTTTCTGTTGTGTTGTAGCTGCTGATGTCAGTATTTGACAACAGTATGAAGACCTACAACGTGGTGGAGAATGACCCGTATGACTGGGAGAGGACTGGGTCTGATGGCACTCTGAGCATCAACACTACAGCCACCACACCACAGCACCACACACGTCTCACGCCTGCACACATGGGGTAAAAGACTGGGAATCATGGTCTGCTGAGGGTTTAGGGGTTTCTTGTCTCTTTCACAATCGCATACTGGTTAAAAAAAAACGTAAACTTGTTTACAGAATTAATTAATTCATTCATCTACCTGTTGAATGAATGCATAAATGAATGGATGAATCTACCTGTTGCTGTCAGTTAGTGACACCGGAGTAACATCTACTCTATGATTCCAGAATGGCGAATGCGTCCCTGGTTCCTGGGGACCTGGCGAGGGAGAACACAGACGACGTGCTGCAGGACGAGCAGCTCAGTGACAATGGGGAGAACAACCCTCCTCCAGACCGTCTCCCTGGATCCCCCAGCATGCCCCGGGCCAACCAGGAAGCTGACGTTTGGGAGATGCTGGACCGCGACCGCAACCGCATCAGGACAGCTGTCTGGAAGGTATGCACAAACACATAAGAACACACCCACACACACACACACACACACACACACACACACACACACACACACACACACACACACACACACACACACACACACACACACACACACACACACACACACACACACACACACACACACACACATACACACACACACTCACACACATACACACACACACACTCACACACACACACACACACACACACACACACACACACACACACACACACACACACACATACATACACACACACACGTATACACACACCCATATCCCTTACCACTCCATCCCCTGGTTTCCTCCCCACCAGGCAGCCACAGAGGAGGAGCACAGCAACAACCAGGGGGGTCCCCAGAGCCCATACGCCAACCCCAGTCTGGGCTCTCCTGTTCGGGTACACTCTGAGATGGTGGGGGCCTCAGGGCAGGACGGTGGTGGTCCTCTGCTCAGGAAGCTTCGTAACATCCACAGCTTTGAGCTGGACAGGAGGTTGACCCTAGAGGCCAAGCCCAGCCCAGAACGCTTCCTGGAGGCATGGTCAGTACCCTTACTAACCCCCTGTACCGCTATACTTCCACACTATTACTAACAACCAGGAATGGGACTCTGCTGAGAAAGAAATATAGTAGCAGTAGAAATCTGGAATCCTCCTCTTTTTAGTTGCTACCATCAAAACTCTGCTTTCACACGGGATTGCATATAGAAATGTCTGGGCTTATAAGAACACTTATTTCACTCCACGCATCACTGCTTGAGGAGCAGCCTCTCACTGCGCGACAGGTGATATTCCTCCTAAACTCTGTATGCCATTGGCTCTCCAACCCAGCTCCTGTAGCTACCTAGTGCTTCATTTGGGAAACTAAGTGAAATCTGTTCAGGAACATAGTAGTAACATGTTTTCACAACGAAACATATTTTATTAACCTGTTGACAGCCCCTCTATCTCTATGCGCTCGAGAAAGGAATTAACAAATTCACTATAATTGTAGGCTAACTACTCTGTAAGCTGCCCTTCGCAATCAGTGAACCAACAGCATCACCTAGGCCTATACGTTCTCTCCCAGACTCATGGATAGAACATTTGGAGCGTAGCATAAGGTAACCAGTCCATCCAGTATGCATAATAATACAGTCCACACTCAAAGGTGATTACTAGAGTTTTGTTGAATTTTGTATATTAGGCTATTGTATAACAGCACAATCATTATTTTAATTCAGGCTTTTTTAGAGGATTGGGCTCATATAGGCCTATGCTTATGCAGAAAGTCTAATATGCATATGGGTGTTCTACATGCAACATCTTAAATGCTTTGAATGAATCACCACTTTAGTAAGCGTTCATTTTGTTGTGTTTGGCTTTGAGACAACATCCACAACGACCATGTTTTCCACTCGATTTCAACCTGTTGAACTTCTTTCTTCAAATTGATCGATGACAGTGAGGTCAAACAATGTAGCCTAACAGTGAGTTTTAAAAGCATGATACTGTTTTGATGATAAGTGTTTGATGTGATTTTCGATTGTATTTGCATTGATGTCAGAGTGATTAGAGGGACAACAGAGCGCTGAGTACCAGCCCATTAGTGACCTGACAGTCGTGAGCGAGTTGGGTAC